>NC_086373.1:55624552-56242532 GCF_036588685.1 Mytilus trossulus
TATCACATTATGATGATTGTTTCCTATATAATCCATACCAAAAGTGTCATTTTGTAACAAACTATAATTTTTTTTTAAATTTTGAACATATATCAATATGTACTAGGTTTTAGCAAAGTATATACAAGTTCTATAATTTTTAATTAAGACTCAAATACCACCTGAAATAAAAAAAAAATCTCTATATATTGACAAAATGCAAATTTAAGATGCAGAGTAAATTGAGAATATTGAGAACACAGACTTTTGTGGCAGTTTTAATGTTTGTAATCATATTTTTCTAGAATCATACGCCTATAATTTTCCAACAACTTAATCATAATTATGAGTAATGTCTGTATAATTTACTGAAATTACAGAACAAAATAATTAAAGAGCTGACAACTGAAGTGATGTTTCAAATACAATCATCTTTTTTATATTTGTACAAAGAAAGAACCTGCAAATAATTGTTAATTGACGTCTAAATGAATACATGATGCACATTATTGAAAACTTGAGACTTTTTGATGCAACTATTTAATTGCATGTATGTGGTATTTGGTAAAAAACAATAAAAGTGATTTGTGGACATCTGTTTAATCATTCATACGAATCGACACTCTTTAGACTAAATCTGATAATGATTACCGTCACAAACTCATACATTTAAAACATAACCCTTCACGGCATCGTCAATTTGTATGCCCCTTTTATAGGCATTACGTTTTCTGGTCTGTGCGTCCATTCGTCCGTCTATTCGTTCGTTCATCGGTTCGTGTTCGTTCGTCTATTTGTCCCGCATTAGGTTAAAGTTTTTGATGAAATTGAAGTCCGATCAACTTGAAACTTAGTATACATAATCCTTATGATATTGATAGGATCTTTCTTATTTTAATGCCAAATTAGAGTTTTAACCCCAATTTTTAAGATGTAGGGAATTTTCTCAACATTTCGGTGCTATTGTAAATTTAAGTGCAACAAACTTTATGTGTCCTCCATTCGTATCCTATTATACACATTAATTCCTACAAGACAGAAATAGGTGGTTGTATAAGCTACAAAAACCTGATCATATTATTTTTTATTTCTCTGTAATCAAAACTATTGCAATCGAGGAGGGTGTTTCAGCACCTTTTTGCTTTTTCATACACGTTATTGCTATGTTGTGTCATGTGTACTATTGTTTTTCTGTTTGTCTTTTTTATTTTTAGCCATGGCGTTGTCAGTTTGTTTTAGATTTATGAGTTTGACTGTCCCTTTGGTATCTTTCGTCCCTCTTTTATTGGCGAATGACTTTCTTTATCAGAAGACAATAACAACCAAAACCAAGGAGTAAAATCTTCAACACATGCTTGATACTTGTGAGTTCCACTGTAGCCTACATAACAGTCACTGTAGTCTATACTGTTGTTACTCTAGTATATACAATTAAGAGAATTGCTGTATTCTTGATATATTTTGACTGATTTCTTTTTATGTTCATTCTATGGATTATTCGTAAGAACAGTGCATTTACCTTAAATCTGGTGCCAAAGTGACGATTGTTGGTTTTTTACATTTAATTAGTAGCCTCGGAATATTTATGTTTTTTTTTAATACATGTGGGCATCATTTATCATAGTTCACTGAAGTTGTATCCAATTATTAATTCGAATGCTATGTGGGTTTTTACACAGAACCAAGTACGAATTGGACATTTGTCAGATTTAAAATAGCTTTTTTTTCCGGTATATTAAGCAATGAGAAGAGTTGGTGTTTGGTTTCTTCTAGAGTTATACAGCCTTTACTCTTATCTTAGTGAGCAAGAGGAATAACTTTTTTGTGTCGTACTTAATCAACTACAACTCTCATTTCATTAGTAAGACTACAATTGATAGGACGTCGAACTTCACGTCAACCACTGTTTTTCAGGCACAAATAGTATATGCCTTACCACAGCTAAGGATTTATGCAATTTGACGAAATTTGTTTTAGAACTTGCTCAGATGATTTCCCAATGGCAATATAGAAAATTTTCAATACTAGTTATAACTCATATTTTATCATATATATATATATCTGACAATTCATTGTGTCTGTATTCTTGTTTTCATACATGTGTACAGTGTGTCCAAATAATTGTTTCATAACGCCTTAATTGCCAGGCAGATTATCTCAACTTGCTTTACATATCTCTAATGGTCAATCCTAATTTGGTTATCTAATGATCAGATTAGTTCAATGTATTTGTAATTTATTTCCAATTCCAGGTTAGTAGTAGATGTAAATAGAGAAAAATAAGTGTTATAATCTCAATTTTATTATCGTCAGTAGTTAACAAAATAATTATACACAAGCCATTTAACATTGAAGTAAATAATCACTGTTATCACAAAAGTAATCAAAGGTGCCAGGCTTATAATTTGCGTCATAAGACTCATCCGTGACGCCCAGATAAAAACAGTTATCAAGCCAAACAAGTACAATGTTGAAGAGTATTGAAGACTAAAAATTCCAAAAAGTTGTTCCAAAAACAGCTTAGGTAATACATGCCTGGTACGCGCGTTTCGTCTTCATAAGACTCATCAGTGACACTTGGATCAAAATAGTTATCAAACCAAACCGGTACAAAGTTGAAGAGCATGAGGACCTAACATTTTAAAAAAGGTTGTGCCAAATACGGCTTAGGTTATTGATGCCTTGGATAAAAAAAAATCCTTAGTATTTCGAAATGTGCATACTTTTGTGAATAGTAAATTATACAATATACAAAAGTTTTCAAAATCATAAAATCTTCATAGCTGAATAACACCATTTTTGTCTGTATATGCATCGAAGATAAAACATTGATATCTTATTCAGAAAATTAGATGTACAATATATTTTCTAAATATAATACTTATTGTCCGTACTTACCCATACACCTGACACTTTTTCTAGATTTCAGTGTTACACGATTGTTCTTTTTTTATTATTATTATGATAATGATTAATTTACACACACATATATATCAATATAAGCGTAAAAGTTAGAAGACAAAGAAACAAGTTTGTCAGAGAACCTTGCAAGCATGGCAAAGAACCAATCCTTTCTATAAATAATAAGTCGCGCTGATTGGTTAAAAGTCCCGACCAGGACAAATTTAATTAAAACTTGTAGGTTTTCATATTTAAGTTTCTGTTGAATGTGTCTTTTTCATTCTCTGTATACAAATACATGTTTTTGAATATCTGTGTTTTTGCAACCAAACATTTTTTGATTTTGGCATAAAAGAAACAACCACGTATCTCGGACTTGACCATGTCGTATGAGTGTGACTAAAAGAACAAGTGAAGTATTATAAATTTGCATTGTAACATATTTCTAAGAACTAATGGGTTTACTTTTCTGACAGTTCTAAAAGACGATGTGAAATACACAAAAAAAACAATTCAAGACTAGATGCATACTTAAAACAACGGATAATTAAAAAAATATAAAGTAAGAAGATATGGATGATAATCAACAACACAACTCTCCATCAGAGACCAAATGACATTTAAATTACGTTTTTTTGGTAAAATTTAATGAACCATAAATATACTTATTCATGACAGGTCTTAAAATCATCTCTATTATAAACTATTCGTAATAACATAGGTATGACATTTTTTATAAATCATTCATTCTTCAGTCTGTTTTCATTTTGAGTCATAAAATGTAAACTGTGACCGAAAGTGAAGATCACGAACCAATCATCTATAGACACAAATATATCATATCTTCGTCTGTTTTATCGTTTGTGACGTCTAAATATACATTTATTCACCCAAGGTGTCTAGTCTTTGTTTTTGAAGGACGTTGAGAGAGAAATGCTGACGTCGTTTAGAGAACATGACAGTTGGCTATAGCAATACCATTTCATAACATAATTATAAATCCCAATGATAGATGAATATAAATGTATAACTTCTGTGTGCTTTAACAAGGTGTTGATTAATTTAGTGTCTTTCTTCAATTATAGACGTTTTGAAAAAATGTTCCAATTACTTTGTCTGTTGTTCTGACATTCAATTAATTTTTTTCTCCCTAAAGACGGGAAAATATATAATCGATTTACATTAATAATCGCGATAATATATAACATTGAAAGCAACAAGTTAGAACTTACGTATTGAGAAAACAATTTTGAGAAAGAAAATAAAATGGTTATTCAATATGAAAAAAGACAACGATCTCTTAAACACAAACACAATTAGGTCCGAGAACACAATTAATTCGTAGTGCATTTCTTTTAGAACATAAATGAAAATTAAAAAAATCCCACCTGCGCTTTCTCAATGAAATTTTCTCAGTGTGTTGTACTACTTTTGGGACAAATTATATCAAAATTATAGAAAACTTCATCGTCTCTAACTCAAAATATGGACAATTTTATCTTTAGGGCGACTTGAAATCTTTTGACAGCTTCCGAAGTGCTATTTTTCAACCTTTTTCACCTGGACCAAATCACTACTTTCCTTTAAAATTCTGGACCCAAATCTTTTTTAGAGTGTAATTTAACCCCCCTTCTTACAATTTGAGGCATTAAACATGGAGAAATAAATTTGGAAGGGGTATAAAAATGAATGGCAAGTAACCCACTGTTAACACTAGGGACTATATTCGTGAACAACGAAAATCAAGGACGACAATTGTGGTCTCGGACCTAATAGGATAGAAAGAGTTGACAAATCTTAAAAAAACTTGGTATGACCAAAGCTTAATAAATTATAACACTATTTGAAAAGTTTCATAACAATAGGATATATATTATAGACAATATGTTAAATTCTATACTCATCTTTGCGTGTTAAATTTTGACGTTAAAATTGAAAAATTTCAACTATTAACATGTTGGGCTTTAAAAATTAAAATATTGCAAATAACTTCTTTTTAAATGCCTTAATATATCATTTATTATGTACTAAAAGCAATAGAGTACTCATTTGATTGATCAGACTTAGCATAATTATTCAAAAGTCAAATTTATATCAGCCTAGGCCTAAAAACTGAGGTTTTTCAATGAAAGGGTGCCTTACATGAAGATGTAATATTTTCCAGCAATTTTAAATTTGTGAAGATTTTTGGTTATAAATAATCCTTACATATGTATTGAATGTACTTTAAATGGAAAGAAAAGTTACAAATAACACATCATATTAGTTTAAAAGGGTCTTAAGCCAAGTAAGACTGGAAAAAAATAAGGGTCAATTTAGGCCGTGCCACATATTTACATTAAAAAATGCATATTGATGCTATAAGAAATAAAAAATTGTGTCTATTTTATCATTTCTATACTCATGTGACATGATACAACAAATCTGAGCACAGAAAGGCTCTTGTAATTAACTCTTCTTGCAGACAGTATGGTCTGATACAAAGATTTCTGACTTTTTAGTGAAAAACTTGAATGCAATTTTAGTCTCAACAGGCTTCTATTTAAACCACTTGCTATCCTACAGAAGAAAAGAAAGATATTATGTGAAATGGAACAGGTACAATAGACATTGTAAAGTGCTTTTGGTACAAATTTAGTGAGGTTTTTATTGTGGACTTCAAATTTTATGTACCATGAACACCACTTTTGACTTCATCCAAACAGGGCGTTAGACAAGGGTCATTTATACAACACATTTTGCACATATTGTCTGAGATAATCTTCTTTTCTGAAGATTCTGAGTTCATAAACAAGTAAAAGAACTAGATAAAGGCATAGAAACACAAGTATTGACACATGAAAACCTGTCAGATAGATAGTCAGGATGCCCTGTATGCATCAATATTGAAAAAGCCTAAAAATGCCTATTTTAACCATAAAATGACAAAATTGGTCAATTTTGAAGAAATTCTATACAATAAATGTGTAAATCCTTTAGTTTCATGATATTTGACAAATTGAAACCACCAAATCATTTAGGGAAGTTGCCAAAGTACAGATTCTTTATTTACAGACTTCACCTTTTAGGTCCGAGAACACAATTAATTCGTAGTGCATTTCTTTTAGAACATAAATGAAAATTAAAAAAATCCCACCTGCGCTTTCTCAATGAAATTTTCTCAGTGTGTTGTACTACTTTTGGGACAAATTATATCAAAATTATAGAAAACTTCATCGTCTCTAACTCAAAATATGGACAATTTTATCTTTAGGGCGACTTGAAATCTTTTGACAGCTTCCGAAGTGCTATTTTTCAACCTTTTTCACCTGGACCAAATCACTACTTTCCTTTAAAATTCTGGACCCAAATCTTTTTTAGAGTGTAATTTAACCCCCCTTCTTACAATTTGAGGCATTAAACATGGAGAAATAAATTTGGAAGGGGTATAAAAATGAATGGCAAGTAACCCACTGTTAACACTAGGGACTATATTCGTGAACAACGAAAATCAAGGACGACAATTGTGGTCTCGGACCAATTACTGGTATGAAATAATCAGAATCAACATTCATGGCGAGAAAACACTTTAATAATATATACATGTATATTGAAATTGAACTGTGTTATATACCAATGATAAAAATTTTACTTTCTCGATCTAGATCTGTACATGTAATTATGTTTCTTTACGAAAATAATATCACATAGACGCTCAAAACTAAATACCAAGTATCTGAAGTGGTTCCAATGTATGATAGTAATGATGTGTAATCAGAACTGTACATACATTGAAGCTCAATCTTAAACATAAGAAAAACGACTATACTTCCAGATATATATAAATGTGTGTATATGTGTGCAAAAAAAACAACCTTTCCTGTTCAAAATAAAAAAAACAAATCATTTACAACAAATAAGATATTTAAGTGTACAAAACGGTGTATCTGTACAAAAATGCTGTATATGTTAATAACATTCAGGATACTTACATTAAAGAGTTGAACAGCAAAAACTCTAACATGCTGTTACAAGTAAAAGTGACCATTTAATGTCAAGTATTTACTGTTATATATATTTTAGAATATTTTTATCCTTATTTTAATCAAATATAAAAAGAAAAGACATAAAATAAACCAAAGTCAGTACGCAACACGTAAAAAGTAAAATCGGAACGATAAAAAAAAATCCCAGGAAAATTCAAAACTGGATGTCAGTAATTAAATGGCAAAATCAAAATCATAACCACATCAAAAGGCAGGATAACAACTGTCATATTCCTGACCGGAAGCTTTATCTACTGGAGTATTGGCAACGTTTTTACGCCACTGATACCGCCCATATGGCAGCAGAAAATAAATGAGAATATTCCGTGGGCACAACTGTTTTCTTATACAAAAAATAAAGAAAAGATGTGGTATGATTGCCAATGAGACAACTCTCCACAAGAGACCAAATTCTGATATTTCTTAAATTCCTACAGCTACACAATACGTTTTCATCGTTAAACATTGATGCAGCTAACAATGCATGATTGTTGACTGAACTTCATTCAGCTATCTTAGTAAATCTGCATGCAGCTATTTATCGACGAACCTGCATGCAGCTACACAGCACCTCATGCTTGATAAAGTTCAGACATATACATTACACTTATGTATGGGTGAACCTTTCCGCAGCTACGCTCAGACATAAATGTTGAACATAAAAAAATATAATGTGTTTATGTTAAAGAAATGAAAACAATTTATGACAGCATTATATAAATGCATTCAATTTACTTGATAGTTGTATTATATTTTTTATATGTTTACATTCAAAATACACTCACGCAAGCTTAGAAAGTTATGCATAACAAGTGTATGGCAGATAGTTTTGCTCACACCGAACAACAAGCTATAAAAGGCACTAAAATTACTAGCGTAAAACCATTCAAACGGAAAACCAACGGTCTAACCTATATAAAAAACGAAAAACGAGAAACACGTATAAATAACATTAACAAACGACAACTACTGTACATCAGATTCCTGACTTAGGACAGGTGCAAAGATATACAGCGGGATTAATTGTTTTAGTGGTATCAAAGCACGTTTCTTGACGGAAAAATATTTGGTCTACCATGTTTTTTTCACATAAATAAGGCCGTTAGTTTTCTCGCTTGAATTGTTTTACATTGTCTTACCGGGGCCTTTTATAGCTGAATATATGCGGTATGGGCTTTGCTCATTGTTGAAGGCCGTACGGTGACCTATAATTGTTAATGTTTGTGTCATTTTGGTCTTTTGTGGATAGTTGTCTCATTGGCAATCATACCACATCTTCTTTTTTTATATCTAGTATCAATTATAAAAAGTAGATCAAGTCAAAGCTACTTATGACATTTAAAACTTATCTGTGTCAAGGCATCAGATGCTACTTAAAAGTTTATTACTCTATGGAGATGTCATTTCTGTGAATGTTTTCGTGAATAATGTAAAATTTGTCTGACGTATTTCCCCAATGATTATCTATATGAGTGTGCTATTTCCATATTTTCATTATAATGTAAACTTGTTTAATCTGATATTGTTCCCAGTTATAAACAATGTTCTCGGTCGATTATAATTGTCTCTGTTCTCTCTGTTGATTCCTCCGACGCACTTTTATGTCACTACCATGCTGTTGTTGTCAGTTATGTGTAATTGTTTATGTTATGCATATGGATTTTAAATAACATGACACGTACATAATTCTTATTAAAATTGTACATGTAAAACGTTTAACGATGGTCACTATTATAACTGAACAATTATAATTGAACAATACAGGTTACAAATTTAAACGTCAATTGAAAATAAAGCAGTAATATAATAATGTATCATTCAGAAACAGCGTCACAACGGTCAAAGGGCAATATCCCATTTCATTAAAAAAAACAAAAAAACAACTCTGTACTATTATTTATCTTTTTTTTAATAATTGACACTTTAGTGAATCTGGGACCAATTAGATTTGATAACATTTGCATGTATATTTATAATAACATAATACCAAAAGCTATCACTAGAAATGCTTACAAGAACATTGAAATCATTAAAGATACTGTTTACTTCATTGCTAAAAAGAAAAATCACAAAAGTACTGAACTCCGACGAAAATTAAAAACGGAAATTAAGTCCCTAATCAAATAGCCAAATCTAAGGCGCAAACACATGAAACGAATGGATAACAACTGTCATATTTCTAACTTGATACAGGCATTTTCTTGTGTAGAGCAGACACAAAACACTGAAAAAAATTACCATAGGCAGATTCTATTTAGGTCGGATTATAATCTTTCCGTCTTTCAAAACATCTTTTAACCATTTACATTGTACCTTACGTTTGAATATTGATGACAGATTGGTATTTACTAAAATAGGCCGAGTGCGAGCTAGATCAGTGAAAACTGACTATTTATCTTAAAGGATAAAAACTATTCGGTTATGTATTCAAAGCCTTAATTTAATCAAGTGTTCATTTTGTTTGGGATCTGTACTGTGAAGGTTTTTTTGTGCATTTTATTTTGACAGGTTATCTAGAAAGGCAAAAGGGTGGTGTTTTGTGTACACGTATGCAACTAGTTTTAACCCACTACATGGTGTGATTGTAATAACGTATGCTGTCTTGACCATTTGTTCTTCGTTGCTTTGTTTGTATGAATTTTCTAAGAAGGGGTTGGGTGTTTTTAATTGATTTTTCATGTTGTACAATTGATGTTGTATGTGTTGAATTTCACGACGATATTTGTTATTATAATAAAAGTATTACCATTACTGCATCACGATTGAAGAAAAAAAGTTTTCATCAATAAATATAAACCGTTTAATGGCTTGACTGGTTTTACGTTGATTGTTTTGGTTTTGCAATAATAAAATATTATGTTGTTTACAAACTACAAAACAACAATTTACTGAATAAATATACAATAGAAGTAATTTAAGTTTATCTATAAAAATACAATTAAAGTTTACACGAATTTAATTTATTGACAAAAAATCGTGACCATTATTAAATGCAGACATTAATAAAAGTAGTTATAGGCTGTTTGGTGAGAAACTATGATTCTTTTAATATTTTTGTCTGGAATAAAATTCAAATTTCAGTAGAAATCTTTCATCAAATTACTCATTTATATGGATAAATGTATAACAGCAATACAATAAAGATAGGTGATAGTATCTTGTTATTTTCAATAAGGTACTGGCTACGATTACCCACACACAGTAATGAAAAGAAATAATATGATTTTTACTGTCTAGACGAATTTCAGAAATGTATTTTCCGAACCGATTGCATACAGAAATTGCAGTTAACAATAATTCCATTTGTTATTGTTAACTGCAGTTATATTACACGAACATTTTTATATTTTCAGATTATAATAAGTATATATGCTTTGAGTGTAGCATTTGAACACTTTGTACTGTCTTCTTTGCATTTTCCTGTATACTTTGTTCATTATATTTGAACAGATTTATAAATAAAAAGACACTTATTTATTGAACAAAGAAAAAAATAAACGAAATAAAATTGATACAAATTTAGAATGTTTAAGCTTTTCTATGTTGGCACTTCGTGCACATCCTATGCTATGCTTTTTTCTGTGATGTTTTGGGTTGGTTTTTGTTTTTGTTATTTTTAACTCATTCTTTCTTATCCCATTTAGATTAATGTTTTCGTCAAGCTATTTCGTAGTAAATTTCTCAACTGGAACACATTGTTCCTGTGAGGTTATGACCAGAAAACCATCAAACATACACGTAGACACAATATACACATTATTTTTTATAGAGACATACAATGTATGATACGAAAATGTCTCTGGTGGTTTGTACCCAACATTACATGTCTGAAATAGAATAAAGAGAAATCAGGAATTGATCAAACTTCTTAATGATTAAAAAATATATTAACCTTAAATTATTGTTGAGCAATCCTTCTTTTGCTTTACTTTTTTTTTTTAAAGATATACATATTTGGAGTTCGGGGTAAGCCTAACTCCGTACCATTTGTGGAGTGAGATAAACATTATTTTAATTCAATTGTTTAAATTCGATTTACACATGTTACAGATTGCTTGCAAATCAAATATTTGTTTAGATCAGATTCTATCTTATTATTTTTTTCGGGTTACAATAACTGCAGATGACAATTACAAAGGATAGTATCGTAGCACTGTACCTGTAACTTCCGTACCAAATCGGGTCTCAATTTGAAAGAAAAATAACTTGCCATTAGTATCGGATGAAACAAGATAATTTCGTAATGCAATTATACCACATTATTTAGTATTAGATGTTTAAAGTGTTAACAATGCGATAAAAAAAAAACGCAACACTAACAAGTTTCATCGAGCGTTCATCTGTCCAGAACCAGTACGCTCTAATATCCAATCAAAGGTATGTGGATTTATTTCTTCACAAGTCATGATAAGAAAAAGTTTTGACATAACATGAAAGCCACTTTTTTTAACTGAAAACAAAGTATCCATTAATGCTTGAATTTAGAAAATGTTATAAAGCAATGGGGCTATGAATAAGTGATTTTATACCTCAGAGTGCTGGAGCTTGGGACCAAGCACCAATATAAACCAGGTCAACCAGATGATGTTCAATATCCTTAATGTAGGTTTCTTGATAAAATGGAAAAACCTAATCCACATATAATTGAGCTTAGTTGGAAAGATTATTAAAAACCAAAGTATCATACATGCATGTTTTAGTTGCTTAGTCTTTAGTTTTCTCTGTTGTGTCTTCTGTACTATTGTTTGTCTCTTTGTCTTATTATTTTTAGCCATGACGTTGTCAGTTTATTTTCTATCTATAAGTTTGACTCTCCCTCTGGTATCTTTCGTCCCTCTTTTGTCGTATTCCTAGCACATAAGTTTACGCCCGGCTTCTTGTGCATAAAGTCTTGCTTAATCATTCATATGGGATTACTGAATAGTGTTTTGTTTGCATTTTCATCTCATTTTGTCCTCTTGACCTTGCTTTTATCTTTCTTCAATTTATAGATTGTCCTAAACATGCATGACATATGTGCCACTGGACGTTTTTACCAACAAACAATCAACCAACCAACCGACTTATTCATGTGCAGTGCCCCTTTGGTATCTTCATATATTTTTACTTTACCAAAGATTCTCCTGGAGTTTTATGTATTCCAATTGTAAGTTCCTACTTATTCTTATGGCATTTGCATGTGTATTTGATATAATTACTTTGGTTGCAAATAAAGTTTATACGTACTGAAAGCGTGTTCCTCATATAATCTTTTTGTCTGATATCAGTTTTGTTCGTGTTGAGGTCTTTAGCAAATACGTCAGATTATTGCTGTTATATTTTTCAAAAGTGTCTAATCAGCTTGTTTTATTCCATTTAAAATCAGATTATCTAAAACAATAGCATGCTGCATACGGATTAATCTAATGTTGCAGACGCACAATTTATCAACTAAGAATGAATAAACGTGATCAAGCATCTCGTGTTTGCATTACAAGGAATGTTTTAATTTAATCAGACTTTCCGGCGTAGGTGAAAATTAAAGTGAAAAAATAATTTCTCTAATCTTCTATACGTCTTTGTGTTTGATCAATTTACTTGATGATGATGATACAAAAAGCAACTTATAAAAAAGAGTAGAAAGATACTAAGAGATATTATACTCATACGTCGAAAATAAACTGACAACACAGTGGCTAAAAAAAGAAAAGGATCAGAAGACAGACGACAGCATACAAAACACAACATAGAAAACTAAACACTGATTTAGTTTAAACATATTCTAATCGCTCGAAGCAAAAAGGGTCAGTCACTAGTAAAACATACTTTACAGTTGATAGTTTATCGTGTGTTTTTCTATGTTATGATGTTATACTATTGTCTCAGTAAAAGGGAGAAGGTTTGGTACCATTTAAACTCAACATATGAAACATGAAACATGAAAACTTAATTAAACGCCTATTTCTACATATACAATATGTATTTAATGGCGTTGTACATAAATGACATATAAAATACAAAAATACTAAACAAAAATACAATATGTATGTACAATACCAAAAATTGAAAATTTATACTGTGATACACAAGAAAAAAGTCAGAAAAGTTCAAAATAATTTTGGAAATACAATGTTTTCAACCGACATTTAAAAATATCCAAAGATTCAGAGTTTCTTACATTTGTACCTAGTTCATTCCACAATTTTGGCCCAATAGTACTAAAGCTTCTATCTGAAAAAGTTTTCTTTTTGTTATATGGGACTGCATAACAACCAATAGATGACTCTGACGACCTTAATGAACGTTTCGACACTTGAGGATTTAACAAATTGATCAAATATGACGGTGCATTACCTACATGACAGTTGTACATATATGTTAAGATTTTAAATGTAATTCTGGCTTTGATCGGAAGCCAGTGTAAGTCAAACAATGCCTGCTTGGCACTGTCATACTTAGAACGGTTTAACACAAGTTTGGCACACATATTCTGTATACGTTGCAATTTATATAAATCAGTTTGTGAAACTTCAAAAAGTATAACATTGCAATAATCTAAATGTGAAATAACCAAAGATAAGACCAAAGTTTCAGTTGCTTCTTTCGATAGATAGGATCTTATGCACTTTATTTTGTAGTAGTTCATCATTGCTGTCTTACATTTTTTAGTAATATGGTCTTTGAAGTTTAGAGTCTCATCCAGAAAAGCTCCTAAGTACCGTATACATGTTTTTGATTTTATAACATCTCCACAAATGATTATTTCTTTTGTCTGACATTTAGAGAGTTGTTGTCGACTACCCTCCCGACACTTACCAAAGAGGAAATCCCGGATAATCATAGGTCTGTTTTTTGTTCCTTTGGTATTTCAACCAAAGATGAAGAACTGGATCTTCCATCACTGTATTGGATACCTAAACTACATAAGTGTCCTTACAAACAACGGTATATTGCTGGGTCTTCCAAGTGCTCCACGAAACCTCTTTCTAAATTATTAACATCTATTTTATCAGCAATCAAAGACGGGCTTCAAAGTTATTGTGATACTGCATATTCTAGAGGTGGCGTAAATCGGATGTGGATACTTAAAAATTCCAAAGATCTTTTAGAGTACATACAATCTTACTCTCTTTCATCTTGTAATAGTATTAAAACATTTGACTTTTCTACTCTTTACAAAAGTATTCCACATTCCAAACTAAAAGACAAATTGAAAGAGTTGGTATTACTTTGCTTCAAAAAAAAGGATGGCCAACGTAGATACAAGTAGCTTGTCTTAGGGAGGGATAAATTCTTCTTTGTAATGAATCACTGATTCAAACAAAAAATTCTCTGAAACCGATATTATCAAGATGCTTGGTTTCTTGATTGACAATATATTTGTTTCGTTCGGAGGACGTGTTTTTCAACAGACTGTCGGCATCCCAATGGGAAAAAAAGTGAGAGGGTTAGCGTTATAGAACTAGGTTTAATCCACCATTTTTTTACATTTGAAAATGCCTGTACCAAGTCAGGAATATGACAGTTCTTGTCCATTCTTTTTTTATGCGTTTTGGTATTTGATTTTGCCATGTGATTATGGACTTTCCGAATTGATTTTCCTCTGGGCGCAGTATTTTTGTGATTTTACTTTTTCCTCTACTTGCCGACTTGTTTATTTATTATTATGAGGCTGACTTCATGCAGGAACTTCTTAGAAAGAAAGCTAAGAAGTTAGTAATATCCTTTAACTCTACTTTCCGCTATATAGATGACGTTCTTTCACTAAACAATTCAAAATTTGGTGACTATGTGGAACGCATCTATCCCATCGAATTGGAGATATAAGATACTACAGATACAGTTTAGTCGGCTTCATATCTTGACTTACATCTAGAAATTGACAATGAGAATCGGTTGAAAACAAAACTTTACGACAAAAGAGATGATTTCAGCTTTCCAATTGTGAACATTCCATTTCTAAGTAGCAACATTCCAGCAGCACCTGAATACGGGGTATATATCTCCAAATTGATACGATATTCCCGTGCTTGCATTTCCTATCACGATTTTCTTAATAGAGGGTTACTGCTCACAAGGAAGCTATTAAACAAAGAGTTCCACATGATGAAGTTGAAATCATCCCTTCGTAAATTTTACGGACGCCATTCCGAGTTGGTTGACCGTTAAGGAATAACCGTTTCACAAATGATATCGGATATGTTCCTTACGTCGTAACTACAACCCCCTTCCCTTTCATGAATGTATCCTACCGAATTAGACTATTTACCGGATTTGTAATCAAATATGCAACACGACGGGTGCCACATGTGGAGCAGGATCTACTTACCCTTCCGGAGCACCTGAGATCACCCCTAGTTTTTGTGGGGTTCGTGTTGTTTATTCTTTAGTTTTCTATGTTGTGTCATGTGTACTATTGTTTTTCTGTTTGTCTTTTTAATTTTTAGCCATGGCGTTGTCAGTTTGTTTTAGATTTATGAGTTTGACTGTCCCTTTGGTATCTTTCGTCACTCTTTTAAACGTGAAACTCCGCTGCAAATGTTTGCACCTGTCCTAAGTCAGGCATCTGAAGTATAAAAGCTGTCGTTTGTTTATGTAGTTTATTCATGTTTCTCGTTTCTCGTTTTTCTATATAGATTAGACCGTTGGTTTTCCCATTTGAATGGTTTTGCACTTTTGGGGCCCTTTATAGCTAGTTGTTCGGTGTGAGCCCAATAAGGCTCCGTGTTGATAGCCGTACCTTGACCTATAATGGTTTACTTTTATATATTGTTATTTAGACGGAGAGTTGTCTCATTGGCACTTATAGCACATTTTTGTATACCTATATATTATAAAGTCTTCTCCACAATACATTATATATAACAATACAAAATGAACGTGAGCATGCCTTATATAATATAAACAACATAAATATTACTAAACTGTTATTCTGAAAAAGGAGAGAGAATGAAGAAGGATGATGATGAAAATGGAGATTATGTGCGTTTTACCTATGTTGACGCTAAACTACGAGGAATCGTTTTGAACTCTGTATAAAATTGAATAGTTGTTAAAAAAATGACATTTGATCATAGAGAAGAGTTCTTTCCCAAAAACCAATAGGTTTAAGTTCAAATCGTAGCCTTTGGGAATCTGGCTGAGACTATTAAACAGAATAACCCTTTTTATCTTGATAGAAAGGACAATCAAAGAAAAAAATGGTGCATGTCCTCAATATGAAAACCCCATTTACATGTTGGATCAGAAATAATGTTTGCTCTAAACAAATCACAATTAAACAAGGATGCCGAACATCTAAATTGGATTAAGACTGAGTAACACGAATCCCATCAAAAACCAGGAGTGTCCTCAGCCATTTTTTAATGTTTTTTCCACCTTAGATGGTTTTAGATAATCTTTTTCCGTCTCCATGTTACAATACTTACCTTGCATGTATAACAATTATCGTCTCATCTGCATCTAGTAACTCTGTTTTTTTTCGGTGAAAAAATATTCAGATATATATTTATCAGTCGAAATAAAAACAAAAAGTAAGTACATTGTAGTACTTGGGTCTAATTTGTTTGGTATAACATTATCAATGTAAGTCTAAATGTGAAAAAGATGTGGTATGGTTGTCAAGGGGACAACCCATTTTCAACTATCCACTATAAACCAGCTGATAACAACTTAATAGAACACCATACTGGCTTACGTAATTCGCAAAACCAATATGACCGTTCTTATGACAATAAAAAAAGCATAACAAAAACCAAAACGAAACTGTGCAATTCAAGCGATGATTAACTTTTCATATCAATCAGAGGTCTAACAAAATATTCATAAAATAACGTAAATTTACAACTCAAAACATAACGTGTAAGTTTCTCTAACATATCTATCTTAAATCCGAAAATAATCATGTATACTAGCAGGCAATAACAAACAAAATCGAAACTTAATATGCATTTGTACCCTAGATGTTTGAAACCTATGTCGAACAACATGTATACAAACAATATTCAGACCATCTTTCCCCAATTTACGTCATATTATAGATAGACACATTCATTATTCTATAAACCGACCAAATAACAGACATTTCAATTAAGTCATATTTCATTCTCATCATTACCGTATTTTCAATAAAAATGATCACCCAAGAGTGATATAGCTGTAAAAGCAATCAAGAAATGTTACTCTAGAGGTCGTTGTTTTGACAAATACACTAATCCTATTGGTTGTTAGTAGGATTGGTCAATTAGTTTAATTGACATGTTGTGTTTATCTTATAGCTACGCATTTTAATTGCTGGTATTGTTTATATATTTCTAATTCAAAACGTAGTAATTTAAGAATTTCCATTTGAAAATCGCACCTAACGCATTTATGTTATTTGTACAATATGGTAATGTCTTAATTCATTAGGTTTCCTAGAATATAAAACGAAAACAAATATTGTGTAACGTGTTATAGTAGCAATTTCTCACTTCATTGTCATACTGCCAGTGTCGTCAGCACATCTTTTGTAAGTTGCGTATACTGCCAATAAACCGAACTACATTACTGGTCTAGGTAAAATGTGATCTCCCTGAGTGAGGAGGTTGTGGGTGCGATTGCGAAATTGGCATGTTACTGCTTCTTTGTACGTTAAACAAGTGACATTTAGAAAAAGAGAGAAGTCTTGTCAGTTTTGGGGTCGAAATAATTTTTCCACCTAATTTTTCAAATGGTCGGTTATCTTGTGAATGGCATACGCAAAAATTTGGATCAGCAAGTCGGTCACGAACAACGCATAATACGGTTCATATTCAAATCACATTAACATGTTATGTATTTTATAAGACTTGCCTCAAGACGATTTTAAAATACCAATCATCATCTTTTTGCTTAACTACGTAGGTCGATTGCAGTACGATGTCTGTGCTTTTATAATTCATTGTATTCAGTATAATATGCATAAACGTCTTGGTTTATTTTTGGAGGAAAAGGTTCGTCGTTCCGATCGGAGGAGTTGAGCTTTTTTTAACATATTTTTGAAGTTTGTGATTTTCTGTGTTTTGCTATAAAGTACTGTAACATTTTGGGTAAGGAGAGGGCTTAACACTCACAAATACGTTAAGGTGGCCACATTCTGCCTGCGCCCGTTCATTGTCTGGAGCCAAATTATATCGTTTTGAGCATACATCAAGCTATATGTTTTCTATTTAGAACTGTTTCGCATATGACCTGCCGGTGTCTTTTATAGCTTACTATATATTATGGATTTTGTGCATTGTGCAAAGCCATACAGTGGTCTAAAGTTGTTTCTACCTCGTCACTTGTTCACAATAGCACTAATACCACATAAGCTCGTTTTCATATGAATTTCTCTTTCTACTAAAATATAATTTGGACGAAAATTTATTGGCCAATAATTGTCAGTCAGTAAAAAGTTAATACAAAGGAGTCAATAAAAAGAAATTGTCACTTAAAGACAAACAACAGAACGTAAATGTAAACACTACACAGAAACCAGAGTTATGGGGCCAAATACATTTAAGACCTTTATCGATGAAACCAGCATACTTTAGAAAATATTATAAAACAAATTTTAACACCAAAGAACAAATGTAAAACAACTCGAGACCCAAACATAAAGATATAAGAGACCTCAGGTACATTAGATAGTTAAGTATTCCCACTGCAGTGTTGCTGTTGGCAATTAAATTGCCAGTGACATTTGAAAATAAGGAAACATTGAAACTTGGACAGATAGAGTGTATCCGTATTTAACTGTTATACAGATTGCCCCACGGCCAATCAAAAATACTCATGATGGCTTGCATTAACTACTTACTTTGATACCTACATAAATTGTGTTAATTTTAATGTAATGGGTTTCGTATTATTGCATAGTAAAATGACTGAAATATTATAGTCAGTTACGTCAGAATTAACGACGATGTTCAATATTAGTCACTGAGAAAGTCTCCAAATAATATGAAATAGAATATATTACTCTCAGAATTGCATAATTATATGCTAAGATTTGTTCGTTTCAAGATCATTACGAGGATACACATTTTCAATATATCGCCATGTTCATGCTTGAACATTTATCAAATTAAAATCGATACTGACAACTTTGCAAATCTCTAAGCAGCAATATTGGCACAGTTTAAAACCAATAATTATACCATTTGAGGGCATTTATTCGTCTGGCTTGCAAAATATGTTACAGTAGGTGGAGGTAAATCATTAACGAGCCCGATAACATATACATATATTATATGTTGGCAATAACTTTCAATTCAATTCAGCTTTATACACGAAAATAATTTCCACAAAATGAGTTATTTGCTTTGATGAAAATTGATATAACCATACTTTTTTGCAGTTTTTATATGTATTAAAGCCAATTGATAAATCCACGTTTTTTGACACCTTCAATTCGGAAATTTAAAAATAGACATATGTCATAGTTCTTTTTAAATGTTTTCATGAACTTAGTCTTCAAGCTTTTAGTTTAAAAATCGAAGATGTGGTATGACTGCCAAAGTCAATGGATAATATTACAACTTCGGTTAACTGTACTGCCTTCACCGCAAAAATTACTTCGTATGATAAGCTTAACAAGGTACAAGCGACGAAAACAAAAACCTGAATAAATATCAACTTATGGTTTTCAATTTTTTGTCTTCCTATTTGTATTTCGTCTTCAAATTTCTTTCATTTATTGATAGCCAATTGCTTCACTGCCGTGACTATGGGGTATGCCTCATATTGATTTCGACCAAGAATTGTGAATAGAATTGTCATTTAACTAAACAATGTTTATTTGGAAATTTTAACTGCCACTCCGGTATGGAGAAATGGGACTGACATACCTTTTACACAACTAAGTAATATAATTATTATCGCATTTAACTATTTGGGCATATTATTATCTAGAACTGGCAATACTAAAATAGCACAGAAACACTTAGCAGAAAAAGCAACAAAAGCTATGTTTAATGTGTTGAAAACAGGCCGCATGCATAATCTTTCTATTCAATGTCACTTAGATCTTTTTGATAAAGTTGTGAAACCCATACTTTTGTATGGATGTGAAATTTGGGGGCATGGTAATGTTGAAATTATAGAAAGAATCCATCTGAAATTCTGTAAACTTCTTTTGAAACTGAAAAATTCCACACCTAACTATATGGTATACGGTGAACTTGGTAGATATCCTTTGGAGATTGATATTAAAATAAAAATAGTGTCATATTGGTGTAAGTTATTATCTGCTAAAGAGACTAAGCTATCTTCTATCGCATATAGACTATTAAAAACACTATTTACTGTTAATAATGTATGTACATTTTTTGTGAGTAAAGTTAAAAATATTTTGGATGAATGTGGTTTTTCAAATATTTGGATTTCTCAATGTTTTGGTAATGATATATGGTTAAAAAATGCACTTAAGTTGCGATTACAAGACCATTATAAACAGTTGTGGTATACACAATTACAAGAGTCTACAAAAGCAGTAAATTATAGAATTTTTAAGTTAGAATTGAATTTTGAAAAATATTTTGATATCTTGGATATGCACGAAAGTATTATTTTATGTAGATATAGAACCACAAACCACAGACTCCCAATAGAGACAGGGAGGTGGAATAATGTTAATAGAAATGATAGAAAATGTCATCTTTGTAATATTGGTAGTATTGGGGACGAATTACATTATCTACTAGAATGTCCATTTTTTAACGACAGCAGAAAATTATACCTTGATAAATATTATTTGGCTCGTGTTAATACACTAAAATTTGGAAAACTGATGAGCAAAGTAAACAAAAAGTCAGAGTTAAAAAGATTATGTAAGCTTATAAAGTGTATAAATAAACATGTGGGTCCTCCTGGCTAAAATGTATATTATTTTGAAACCACTGTATTTTATATATGTTTTGTAAATAGATGCACATTCATGTACATATTTTGCACTCTCTCTGTACCTATGTATCTGCAATGGTTATGAGAATAAAGATATTGGGATTGGTCATTAATCATATGACTCCTTACATTAGGGAGCTACCATTTGATTTTTATGGGGGGGGGCTAGGATGAAAATTTTTGTCCTGCTTTTTTTTAGTTGTAATCTCTGTCCTGCCTTTTTATTTTTTATTCTATTCGGTCCTGCCTTTTTTTTTTACTAGTTTGTCCTGACTTTTTTACACAAATTGTCATGCTGCCTTTTTTTTTTACCAAGTTGCTCATCCTGCCTTTTTTTTACTCAAAACTCCTGTCCTGCCTATTTTTTTCAAATTTCATCCTAGCCCCCCCCCCCCCCCCCCCCCCCCTAAAAATCAAATGGTAGCTCCCTTATCATACCGCTACCTTCATATTGACTCTATTTCAGGGTTCTTTTCTTTGAGTAAAATACACTACAAACACACCAAATCTCTCAATATGTGACAGAAGTATTCTTTATAAAACAATTGTGGAAGATCATTTATATCTCAAATAACCTTTGACTTGGTGAATATCATATCTCTGTTGTTGTTAAATCAGTGTTCCAGCCTCATCAAAAGAAGCTATATATATACAAAAAAAAAGAAGATGTAGTATGATTGCCAATGGGACAACTCAAAACAATTCAAACGAAAAACTAACGGCCTTATTTTATTTTAAAAAATTTAACGAAAATCAAATATGTAACACATAAAAAAACGACAACCACTGAACTACATGATCCTGACTTGGGACAGGAATATAACACGTTTTGATTTCATACATTTCAATTTACAGAAAATACTCAATAATTAAGTTAGACAAATTATTCCATACCGCAAACGTGCTTTCCAATGAACAGATGTTGTTTATAATAAAATTGAAAATATATGATTCTTTTGATGCAACCAGCAACGTATACTATTGTGTAAATATAAATCTTCAAATTCGAGAAATTGTGAGACAAAATTTGACAGTAGCGTTCAAATGCTTGATATTAACATTTTAAACACCCTGATAAAATCAGCGTTGATCATTAAGATTCATCTATACATGTATATACACCAACAAAAATGGCTGTGTTTACACCACATGACATTTTCTCTGAATGCAGACAAAACGTTGTAATTTTAATAGTTTTGAATCCTGAAAGCACCTAGATATGTACAAATCTTCAATTTAAAAAAGAAAGAAAAAATTGTGGATTTTGCTTAACATTTTCTTCCCTTGACAAAGTACAGGTGGTGTAATAATCAACAAATTAAGTAATCTGAACTATTTGAGATGGTCCGCACTATGAAAGAATCTCAGGTGTTTGTTTATTTCGGCACCTTCTGTGACAAGGAAGAGAAAATATCATCAAAATCCATAAAGTATTTAAACTTTTTAGAACGTAAGGTGAATGTAACATAAATTTTAATTTATTTATCTAGGTGCTGCCTGGCTTTAAATCTTTTAAACTTACACAGTGTCTATACTCGGAAAATTTCATGATGTAAACACAGCCATTTTTGTTAAAGTGTAAGAGGTTCCAGGTTTAGATAGTCTCATACGACATCTTAATTTGTGCTGGTTACATTTTGCAATATCAACAAGTTCTGTAAATGAACTCTCTGTACTTCACCTGTTGATACATTTGTAATAGTGAAAAAGATATTCTGTGTCATTTGGACGTTTAAAAGAGCTTAACTTGCAAAATAACAACGCCTCCTAAATGACATAAACAGAATAAAGTATTCACCATTCAATTTGGTTGAAATTCGTGATTTGCCTTGTTTTAGAGTACATGACGCCCACTTGATCTATTATTTAATGGTTTAAAAAGTCAGAAGGGATAATATATCAGTTTAAATGGAGTTAAATACGATCAAATAACAATTTTCTTTCCTTTTCTGGAATTTTATACGGAATCTTTAAGAGGAAAAATACCATTTAATATATATCGTTTAACGGATGTATTGTGAAATTAGAAGTTTAAACTAAAACATAATAAAATCCTCATGTGATCTTTAAATCTAAGATTTCGCTGCCAATTTGGGGCTTCAATTGTCGTTGAATAACTCACCAACATTGTAAATTTAGTATATACAACACAATAAAATAAAGCCATCCATATACAAATTATTAGTTAAAACGAAAAGACGGAAACCATAAAGCAATGAAAAAGAGAAAGAAAAAAATACAAGTAAGATAGTAAACTGAAGATACAAATAGCTCGATTATCGATGGTAAATTTATAAATACAGTTTACGTATGTTTTTGTTTTGATTTTGGTTTTAAACATAAATCGAGCCGTTGCTTTTCTCTTTTGAGTTTTTTTTCATGCGCGGCCTTCTATAGCTCACTATCTGATATGAGGTTTGCTAATTGATGAAGGTACATTTATGACGGTGCTCTAAAGTTACTGTTATCTTTAACACTCCCAAACGTACCCAACCCCCAACGTGTCTATTTCAGCGAAACGTGTCTTTTAAGAAGTTGGTCTCCCGAACGTGTGCAATTTCTCTTCCCTCAAATTTGTCCAATAATTGTTAACTAACTATTCAGTATAATAAAATAAACTCTGATGCAACACACTTCTTTTCAGATTATTTTTTTTATTATTTTCACATAAATATGTTTTGGCATATTTTTTGGCATATTTGATAGTTTCCAAAATGTCTGCCCCCACCCCAAATGGCACGTATCACCTTATAGGAAAGCAAGGTGATATTTTTTTTCTTTAATTTGTACTTAATGAAAGAAAACGAAATATTGAAATAGTATTCCTTATTAGCAGCCAGTTTTGTTCCATTGTGTACAAATAAGCTCTAAAACATTCAATATGCTGATATCGTATTGGATTGCAAAAGAAATTAACCCAATTTCTGTTTGGTACAAAGGATAAAAAGGATATAGGATATCAATCCTTGGCATAAAATGAGTTCATAAAAAAAGAAGATTTGGTATGACTGCCAATGAAACAACTGTCCACAAGAGACCAAATGACATTAAGTACCTGTCTTTGAAGTATTTTGTTTGCCCTATATCCTAAGAACTTTGGTAGATAAGTAAAATTCTGTCTTTATTTTCTCTGTATAATATCCGTTGCCAATGTAACCACCAAAACAACATTTTGCCTGAATATGTGAAAAAAGACCCCTTTCGAAAATGTAAAATAAGGAAATTAAAAGTCCCATGGAAATTAAGTTAATCAATAAAAACAATTAGGATTTTGACATTGTTAATAAACAAAACACAAAACTATACAAAAACGTTAAAATTTTGAATTTACTAAATAGTTTTGTTTCTATAGCAACCATATAAAAATGTCTTACAAATCGAAAATGAAAAATTTGAAAAACTCCTAAATTTTAAATATGTTTTTCTCTCAATACCACCAATACTATGACAGGTTATTGACAAATTTTGAAAGACAACATTCTATATATTCAAAAAGTAAAAAGAAAGTCTCGTGTTTTTTTTTTCTTTAAAAATATAATTTTAGCCAAAAATTGTCAATTTTCACCAAAAACACTGGACACTTTTAATTTGCAAAACACTCATTTGCAAATCCGCCGCCGCCTCAAACAAAAGCTACAATATCATGTATATAACCAAAATGTGCGGAATTACATGGGATTCAATAATTTCATTGGTTTTCTACTGTTTCTTTCATATTTATTTTGCATTTTGAATTATAAAAACATGGGATTTTCAATATCCCATGGGACAGGGCAAAATCCCATGGGATTGACCATTATCCCATGGGATTTTGGTTAAATCCCATGGGATTTTTTTTGGTCCCATGGGATAATTATAGTCCCATGGGATATTTGTTGTCCCATGGGACAAAAAAAATCCCATGGGATTTTTATTATCCCATGGGATTTTCAATATCCCATGGGACAAAATAAAATCCTATGGGATTAAAATTATAATTATATATATATAAATATAAAGTTATGTGTATGTTACAATGAATGCTGTTTGGTAGTAAAATGTTTTAAATGTATACAAATTTGTTTTTTAATATATTTTTTATATATACATATATATATTTTTTTTTTCATTTTGTCACATACATGTTTTTTATTTGTTTATATGACAATAAAGATTAATCTTATTTCGGAATGTATAATAATATTTACAGTCGAAGAATAAAGTCCTTTCACTGAAACAAAATGATGAAATGTCTAATGAATGAAAAAAATATTGTTTTGAAATCTTTGTCTTGTTTATTCTATTATGAAAAATAGAACTGAAAAAATATTTTATATATATATAATATTTTTATTCTGACTGAATAGTTTACTCTTTTCATGAGGTAAGATTTGCTTTGTTATAGTTTCATTGCAATACTTGTATAATTTGAATTATATATACTTTTGTGGTGTACATAATAGTATGCTTATATTTGCAAATTTATAATATAAACACTTTTTGTTAAAGTTTTTGTTTTCTTTATTCACAACTTGCTATGTACAATTATTCAGTCCACTATATAAGAGTGAAGTCAATAAATAATTTCATTCACTAGAATATTCCTGCAATTCTTAGACAAAACATTTTTTCAATCTGTTCTTCAAAGATCTTCCTCTGTACATCTTTATTGAATGGAGAAATTCAAATGAGAAAACAAAGCAAGTTTATTTGGACAACAACATTCTAATATTTTGTTCATTCCTTCCATCTTTCAATTGATAATTACATTGTCGTATTTATATGATCAAGTTCTTGTGCATCAATGATGGTGATGATATGACTCCTTTTTGTTTATAGTCATCATGTTGAAATTTCCTCTTTCAAATAAATGTAGGAAAAAACACGTTCCATTTCAAATTAATCAGTATTGATCTGTGAATGATGACCATGAAAATCAAGATGTCTGACCTACAAATACACAAACTCAAAAATTATCAGTGAAGAGATCAATAAAATGGCTATTTTATCATGTTTATGATTATTATGATAAACTTTCATTTGAATATTCAAGTACGAAAGTTTAGTTAAAGTACAGCTTAATTAAAAATTATAATAAACAAGAATTCGTCCAAAGTACACGAATGCCCCACTCGCACTATAATTTTCCATGTTCAATGGACCATGAAATTGGATAAAAAATATAATAAGGCATTAAAATTAGAAAGATAATATCATAAGGAACATGTGTACTAAGTTTCAAGTTGATTGGACTTCAACTTCATCAAAAACTACCTTGACCAAAAACTTTAACCTGAAACATGCACTTTCATTTTCTATATTCAGTGGACCGTGAAATTGGGGTCAAAAGTTTAATTTGGTTTAAAAATTAGAAAGATCATATCATAAGGAACATGTGTACTAAGTTTCAAGTTGATTGGACTTCAACTTCATCAAAAACTACCTTGACCAAAAACTTTAACCTGAAGTGGGACAGATGGACGAACAGACAGACAAACAAACAGACGGACAAACGGACGCACAGACCAGAAAACATAATGCCCCTCTACTATCGTAGGTGGGGCATAAAAATAAAGGCCACTGATGAGTTAAAAAAGATATTATATTTCAAATGCCAAAAAATGGCGTTTTTGCACCAAAGGGAGATAATTTAGAGCTTTTTCAATGATATATACATTTTAAAAGTCATCTGGGGCCAAACCGAATTGATTGTTTTGAATGATTTGGTGTACCATATGATAAAGTAATAAATAAAATGAGTAATGATAAAAAAGTATTAAATATTTTTCTGAAATTGTTATACCCTAGAGCCTCTTTAAATGTCATTTGATCTCTATTGGAGAAATGTCTCATTGGAAATCAGACTGCTAAGTGTTTCTTATTTTTATATCAACCCAGCCATATTATACCTGTCCAATAAGGAGCTTGTACATAGTTCAGTGGTTGATGTTGGTTCATATCCGTCATTTTTATTTTTCATAATTTTTTGTTTTTATAAATTAGTCTGGTATATTTGACGTTTGAATTGATGCTCTGTTTCAAATTTGGTTAGTGTTGTCTTTTATAGATTACTATAACATGTATAGGGTATGGGTTTTCTCATTATTTACACATGTTACAGGTCATCAATGGCCTCTAATAAGTAATTACAATGGTTACATCCACTAAATTGAACTCTGATGGATAGTTTTCTCATTCATCATACCACATCTTATTTTAATAAATATTTAATCATTATTCACGGACAAAAACTTTTGTAACAGTGGACTTACCATTTAGGCTTTGTTGACCTCTGTAAATCTTATTTTGTTGATAATTTCTTCTGTTTATAGTTTCCCCTTTATCTTTAATGTTCTTGCCCTACACATAAAAGGGTAAACATCATTTAATGACAAAAAAAACTACTATATCATAAATAGTAGGCAACTGAAAATTTTGCCTTATTTGTATATAACATCAACTTACTCATCATTCTTGCTGTTCAATATCATGAATATAATCATTATTCTATGAATCAGAGGTCACAGTAAAATTAACCTTGGCAGGCAGACATCTTTTTTATATGATACCTTGTATTCATTCCATTCAACAACAAGTAGACCTATGCTTAGAAAAACTGATAAAATGACAAAACCAAGAAAACTTATCATTGGCCAAAGAACAATAAAATGTGGTCATGGTTTATATATGAATCTGCCATTAGGACATGCACAAGGGGCCTTATTGCTTACAGTATCCGGAAAAAAGACCAAAGCACAAAAACTAAACATTTTCAAAGTTCCTTATACCCTGCCATTTTGTTATGGATGTGCCTGTTTCAAGTCAGGATCCTATAATTCAGCACTTGATTGTTGTTTGTTTATGTGAAACATATCTGTTTTTTATTTTTTTTGTACATAAATTAGGTTGTTAGTTTTCAACTTTCAACTTGGCTATCATCATGATCATGTGTAAATTCATACAAGTGTTCGGAAAACAGGAAGTTGTGGAGTGATGAATCTGAAAATGCATCACACGGTATAGCTGACTTATTTATTAAACCCTGAAACCAAATTTCAGAAATCCTTCTATTGAAGTTCCTGAGGAAAATGGGACGAAAAATATTCATTTACTGACGCAAGGATGGATGGACAGACAGGGGTAAAACAGTATACCCCCCTTTTTTAAAGTAGGGGTATAATTTTAATATGGGGGTATAAAAACCCTTGCAAGATGTCAAAACAAAAAGAAGTAACCTATTAAATTCTTACTTGTTAGGGGCTATTTATTTATTGTCAGTTATAACAATACAACATAAGCTCTGAAGAGCTTTTATCCGACATACATACATGACAAGCACAATACATTTGTAGATGAAACATAAAGCTCATCAATGAGATAGTAGTCTCAGATAGAGAGAGACAGGGTGAACCAAACTCCCCTTTTCAATCTGAATGTAGGACAGAAAGTCACATTTAAAAAGTCACACACTGTCACAGGACAAAAAGTCACAATTTAGTTTAAAGATTATTTTTCTTTGAACAAGAAAACACTCTTTTTGTATTTTTCTTGAAGTTTTATACATGAACAGGATGTAGCAACTTTGTAATTAAAATTTATTAAAAACAAATAAATCAGTGCTTTAGGTTTGCGCACATTACCATTACATTTGCACACAAAAATCATTACGTACAATGTGTGCAGCTTTTGATTACATTTGCACGCATTTTTTGATATGTAAATATAAAAAAAAGATATGGTATGATTGCGTTTTACAGCTGACTATGCGGTATGGGCTTTACCTCGGCTTTGCTCATTGTTGAAGGCTGTATGGTGACCTATGGTTGTTAATGTCTGTGTCATTTTGGTCTCTTGTGGACAGTTGTCTCAGTGGCAATCATACCACATCTTTTTTATATTGGCTCATTGTTGCAGGCCGTAAAGAGTCTTTAGACCTATAGTTGTTAATGTCTGTGTATTTTGGTCTCTTGTGGACAGTTTTCTCATTGGCAATCATACCACATCTTATTTTTTATAATATGAACATGATGAACAATCATGACAATTTCCTTAAATTAAAAATGAATATATATAATAAAAAGAAGATATTTCAAAATCTTTTTTAATTTACATTCAAACAATTGTCAACAAATTGTTTGTGACTTTTTGTCCTATCAACTTTGTTACTTTATGTCTGAGTCTGACATGTGTCCGACTTTTTGTCCTCGGACTTTTTCTCGGAATGTCCTGTGACTTTCTGTTCGTTTACCTTCCATCTTAATCAGTGAACTGAATAATTGTTTTTTGCAGAAGTCCGGGTAATGTTAAAAGATCTTAAAAAATCACATGTGCAAATTAAGAGTCAACACTTACACAGGGACTACACAATACTTTTTCAGAATGTCAGCAAAAAAGGATCACTGGTGACAGGGGAGTGTAACCGATGAATTGATTTAGAATCATGCAGATAAGATTTTCCCGGTACGTCAAACACCGCTCAGGAGGACCTCCTGAGTGATTACATGCAGAGCATACAAAGTGCACTCATGACATACCCTATATAGTCGCCGTATCTGCACACATGATGTATGTACATATTCGTTATAGATCGTTATACACTTCTCATTTTAGAGTTAAATTTGCAAGTAACGGCCGGGGAACCTCTTCAGATTTTAAAATAATAATGCTACTAAAAATTTATTATTTCCCCCAATTTTCGCAATTTCTTCGCTATAATTATTAAATCTTTATGCGACTGTGCTTTTAGTGAATATAAATGATGACGAGGGCCTCACGAATAAATATATATATGAAATATACTGGAACATCGATTAGCATAGATCGGACAGAAGAGTAAACTTCCACATAAATCTCGAAGTTATTTATGACGGATAATATAGACTGTGCTCCTGAATAAAGTTGTCAAATACATTAATTTGTGTTTTTTACTTCTACAAGAAATTTGATTCAAATGCTAATTACGCACCATTTGCTGATCAGAGCATCATTCTAAGCCAGGAACAGTCTATACTAACTGATAACAGTAAGAATAGAAAGTCTCTGTAAAAAGGCAGTCAAATCCTAACAAAACTGTAACTTAATGATACATGTACATCAAGTTCCAGCACCTCACCAAGCACCCTTGCCTTGCATACTGAGATGGCAAACTGGTGTGTGTCAGTATTTTGATATATAATTTTACAACGATCCTTAAAAAATAACCAAACAAACGTTGAATCAAAATATGAACCTATGCAGTTTTATCTAAATCTTTGTTAAAATACAATTTTAAATTGTTCAATTCTTTCTATTTCATAATTTTGTCAAAGTCTACTTTTTAAAGTTTTAAATTTTAAAGAAAAAATTAATATTCCATTTTGATTTGAAGAAAATCTTTTTGAGCTGTTATGACGGTGTTGCAAAGCTGATTACAGGTAACTAACATACAGTATTTTTCCATTACGACAGTGCGTGTATTCTCGGGTGTGTATAACGTATAGTTTTCTAGAGAACATCCTGTCTACGTGTAATACAGATTGATGACATTATACAACATTTCTTTTGTTAAATGTGATAAGGTATCTGTGTCCATTCGCTATTTCAACACTTATTTTTCGACGAGAAATTTTTTTTTTTTTTTTTATATGAAATTTAGAAGAAAAGTAGCAAATATATATGAACTTCATTAATTACGCATTGATTAAACATAATTTCAATATTGCATGAACAAATACGTGAGAAAACGTATACATGTATGAATTAAGATGTGTTTAAAAAGACCCATTGGCTTTATTTCACACTAGGACCTAAGATAACTAGAACTAAGCAATGTTTGATGGTTGAGTGGGGACTCATTGACTGCCTTAGATGGGTCACGTCCAGTCATGCTTCCGTGATTCCCTATATAATCTACCATTTGTTTCCCAAGATTAAGGGGGGGGGGGGGCGGCGGCTGGAAAAAAACGAAATCCGCCTCTGCTAATTGGCAAGTCATTTGGTCTGATACACACATATATATAAATATACCTCTGTGGCGGATCCAGCAATGTGAAAAAGGGGGGTCCCAACCCAGGACAAAAGGGGGAGGGGTGGTTCCAACCATATGGCCCCATTCAAATGCATTGATCGTTCAAAAAAGGAGTGGTTCCAACCCCCCGAAACCCTCCCCCTGGATCCGCCACTGATACCTAGTATGCATATGATTAAGAACAGCTTTGAATATATGCATATAAAATAATGGTACGTCTAAAAACCGTTCAGGATCTCTTGGTTGCACACAGGACATTAAGTAACTTAGGACATGTATATATAATAGTGAGAGTTCAGGGTATACATTCGATTGATATAAACTTATTTTATAATTTTGTAATTTTTGTTTTGGTAAAATCAGAGACATATAATACATGTATTGAGACATATATTATACACGTACATATAATACATGTGTCTCTGAAAAAATCAAACCATCTTTTTTTTTTAAAGAAGTTATTTCAGTTTGAATCGACTGTCTTTTGCATTAGGATTCCAAAACGTTAATGTTATTTACAAATGCCAAAACCTGCAAATATATTTTAGGCAGAAAGAAACACTTGTATTCCGTGATTTTTATACTAAACGTTTTTGTAATTTGTTTTAAAAATATTAAAAAGTACATGTACATCGTTTTTTCCAGATTTGTATAGTAACTGGTTTAATTAAGTCCCCTTGATGAAATTTAAATTGCGAGACGCTAATTAATAAACTATCTATCGGCATGCGCCGTTATTTGGGATACGTCACGGATGACCTATGGTCATATTCAATAAAATACACCCCTAACTTAGCCTTATATGGAGATATGGGTTGGATGCCCAGTATTATATCTCAGTGGACATGTATTTTTAGATTATGGTCGAGACTCACTAAAATGTCTCATTGTAGAGTTAATAAAAAGGTTTTCTTATGGGGCAATAGATGCTGTAATAGTAAATTTAAAAATTGGAATTATAGAGTCAATGTGAAATTTAAAGAAATGGATATGGAGTTTTTATGTAATACTGATTTTTCTATTGATAAAAATACAATTAAACAAATTGAAAAGGAAAATTTTTGTAGATATAAAGAGAAGTGGTACTCTGACTTAATGTACAATGAAAGAAGTAAATTGCGAACTTATAGAATGTTTAAGCAATGTTTTAATAGAGAAAAATATTTATGTATTAATATGCCTGGAAAATATAAGAGTGCATATGCTAAATTTAGATGTGGTGTTGCACCTCTGAGAATAGAAACTGGCCGATATGAAGGCATTATGGTTGACAATAGATTATGTTTTAATGAGCAATGTAAGAAAAATAACTTTATTGAAGATGAGAAACATGTCTTAATTAACTGCCCAGTATATGCAGATTTACGAGCTATTTTATTTAGACATGCTAGCTCTTTTAATTGTGATTTTGTTAATTTGTCTGATGATGATAAATTCAAATTTTTATTCACTGATGAAAATGTGTGTTACTTTTTAGCCAAAATCTGCTATGATGTATTATTAAAAAGAAAAGGTATTTTATATAATTGTAGATAATAATGTGTTTTGTAGAAATTTTATAGTCTCTCATAACTCTTTTTAGAGTGGCTCATGTTGTTTTAAATATTACTGTAATTTTATAAATGTATAAATGTATGTCAATTTTGAGGTGAGACTCTAATAAAGTATTTGTCTTGTCTTGTCTTGTCTTGTCTCAATACGATATACCAATCATCATTTGAATTTGGTCAATTGATCTTTAATAATTAGGACTAATTGGTGATGGCAGAGAATATGTCGCTGGTGATGGTTAAAAACATATAGAAGTAAACTTTGCCAAAAAAAGGAAAAAACATTTTCTTTCCGAAATAATAATTAAAGACGTTTAGAAGTAAAAAATTTCACAGTTGGGAAATTTTCAATTCAAGTTATTTCATTTTGAAAACGTTGAAAATATAGATCTTTTTCGATGTACAAAAATGTGGGCCGCTTGGATATCAACTTGTGAAACCCTGCTTAATTAGGGTTTGTCTACTTTCGTCTTTTTATATCGGTACGTCTAAACACCGCTCAGGACCTCCTGAGTGCACTCAGGACATACAAAGTGCACTCAGAACCATTTATAGTCACCGTATCTGCATACAGGATGGATGTATATATTCGTTATACGCTTCTTATTTTAGAGTTAAATTTTGGTAGTATTTAAAATCAAATTTAGATAGATATGTTAATTCTTATAAAATAATGAGGACACGTGTCACTGATTACACAACTACTGAGCCGTGAATTATCCAATCAACAAAATTGATTGGATTATCTTTATTGCTGGTTATGAATTGTGTTGTTAGTACAGATCAGTACAGTGTGACCATATATATCTTTATTTCTGAACAAACCAAATTACCATGGAAGTAATATTGTGACGTTTAAAATGAATATCACGATGTTTTAAGATATTCGTATTTTAACAAAATTTCGTTCCATAACGGAAAATTTAAGTTTTATTCTTAGGTCAAAAATTAAGATGAATAATTATTTCGTATTTTCATATCTCTCTATATATTTTTATAATCGGTGAAACTTCATGAAGTTAGATTTTTCCCCTACTATTGGGACTCGTTCTTGTCCTGGAACAGTAATTAAATTCATTGAACGAGTTTAAAAAATGAAATAAATGTTCAAACCTTTCCTGAATTAAGATTGTGTTTTGTATATGGGACCTGTTCTTAACTGTAAAAGCCGTACTTTTCAAACAATCAAATCTCATACAGTTAGATGTTATTTCTCATTTTTATTGGACTTGTCCAGTAATTTTATTCCTGAGTAATACGAATATTTTAAGAAATCCGCATTTAGTAAGATTTTTCTCTCTCATTAGAGTCGTTCTTGTCAAGTAATACATGCCTTTAACAAATTTCATTATGAAAATAAATTCTGAAAAATGAATTTGTCTCCGTTTTCTGAAAATTATATTTTGGGTATTATTTATAAACAATTTGTAAGTAGTTAGATTGCAGTAAGATTGTAAACTAAATAATAAAAAAAAAAAAAATTGTGACTGCGAGAAAGACTATATCGATCTGTTTATTGACACGGAATCAATTCAAACCACGACTAAGTCTTCGTGCACAGATTTTAAAGTGCCATCCCTCCCCAATAAATGGAAGTTTTTAACGACCTTGACTGGCTATACAGCTCTTGCACGTTCGGGACCCCTCCCCCGAAACTTGCTCGTAAGCCAAACAATAGGAAAATATCAAGGACAGCGCGTACGCAGCCAAGATATTAGACTTATCAGATCATATAAATAAATAATTGTCTTCTCTATACCTATGTATATGGTCTGTTGAGAAAAAAGATATACAAATTCAATAAAATTTGATATTCAGTAAACATTGTGTTTGTTTATTAACTTGATTTGGAGAGAGAGAAAAGAATCACATTGGAAAACAAAAATCGAACTTGTTACAGAAAAAAGGCAACTATTCTTATATGATTATTTCCTTTTTTCATGAACTGCAAAATGCAACAAAATTAATTTAGCCGTCATCATGAAAAATAAACTGAAAAAGTACATCGAATGAGTAATTTTATTTTTCTCAAAGCTTAGAACATACTCACCCCTTCTCGTCCAATGGAAAGTCATTGTTTTGCCCTCTAATTTTCATAGTACATGGTTTTCCATGCACTATGAAATGCTATACATGAATGACTTTTCATTGTCAGTTAATTATGAAAGTGAACTCTTAATAACTGCACTAATGAAGTGTACAACCACCTGAGGGAATTTTCCTTGGAAAACATCCTACTGATTAAAGATGAAAGAGCAAACATTAAAGCAAATTATTTTGAATTTTGCAAATTTTCATAAATTTTCTAATGGTAAACCTAATATAGAATAAACAAAAGCAATGGGAGTAAGGATGTAGGTAATATAATATTTATTTGTTATAAACCGGGTATTTGAGGGATTTCTTTTTCTTTCAAGAAAACAATTTCAGACTGTTGATATATAAAGCAAAGGATTAATTTTTTTGGAGAAATACAATGCATATTAAGTTATCAATAAAAAAGTAAGCATTTAACGTTGAATGGTCTGAATTTAAATGCTTATACAGAGTTTAATATTTATAAAAAAAATCAAATTTTAAAAAGGGGATTTATATAACGTTGTGTTGCTTTTTGAAAATAAAAACATCTCTATTACTTCATTAGAATTAAATTTTACCTGAAGCAGAAGAAAAACATTTCATCCATTCGGTCCTCACAAACTATGTCAGTGCTATTTCATTCCATCCATTGAAATGATTACCTATGTTTTACATTTAGTACATTTTAAAATGTGAACTCTTTTTAATGTTTGAAAATAACAATGGGAAAAGACTGATTTTGTAAGGTCACTCGAAAGTGTGAATATGTTCTAAATTGGTCAGACAATACTTGGTCATGTTTTATGAAGATTTAAGCCCTCGGCTTCGCCTTGGGCTTAAATCTTCTTAAAACATGACCAAGTATTGTCTAACCTATAAATATCCATTTGAAAGGTAACACTACTAACAACACAATTCATAACCAGCAATAAAAGATAATCCAATCAATTTTGTTGATTGGATAATTCACAGCTCAGTAGTTGTTTAATCAGTGACACGTGCCCTCATTATTTTATAAGAATTAACATATCTATCTAAGTTCGATTTCAAATACTACCAAAATTTAACTCTAGAATAAGAAGCGTATAACGAATATAAACATCCATCCTGTGTGCAGATACGATGACTATAAATGGTCCTGAGTGCACTTTGTATGTCCTGAGTGCACCCAGGAGGTCCTGAGCGGTGTTTAGACGTACCCTTTTTATATTGCCAAACATTCTATAATCAAGGATTTGCACAAGGCCTTGTTATAATATAATGAATCTCATCGCCAATATCACCATAATTACATAAAGAACAGATACAATATTGTCCTAAAGAGTTTGCCATCTAACAATTCAAAAAGAAATGTTGAGTCGAAACTGAGGTACCAAATCTATAAAAAGAATCACTATTTTAGTCGAAATTAAACTGTATATATTCTTTTTTCAAAACTCCTGAAATAATTTAACATTATCTATAGAGAGCTTACGTATGCAAATCTTTTTAGAAGTATGTGAGCGTAAATATAATTTGTTTATTACCCCCCCCCCCCTTTTTCCCTTTTATAAAATTTAATTGTAAACGATTTTCTTTCTTAATTTGTGTTTTCTCATTAACTGGGGTTCATGCTGTCAAAAAACAAAAGTGTCTCCTTGTGTTTAAGTTATTGAAAAGATTTTTTTTTTTAAGCCGCCAGAAGAATAACGGTACGCCTAAACACCGCTTGAAAAACCTCCTGATTGCACTAATGACATATATACGAAGTGCACTCAGGACCCTTTATAGTCATCGCACACAGGATGGATGCATATATTCGTTATACCAGAGACATATAATACATATGACTCTGGTTATACGCTTCTTATTTTACAGTTAAATTTGGTAGAATTTGAATTCGAACTTAGATAGATATGTTAATTCTTATAAAATAATGAGGGCACGTGTCACTGATTACACAACTACTGAGCCATGAAATATCCAATCAACAAAAATGATTTGATTATCTTTATCGTTGTTTATAGATTGTGTTGTTAGTATACAGTGTGACCATGCGGGAAGTAATATTGTGACGTTTAAAATGAATATCACGATGTTTTAAGATTTTCGTATTTTATTAAAATTTCGTTCCATTAATTTTTAAGTTTTATTCTTAATTTAATTATCCTGTCCTGGACCAGTAATTAATTCTTTGTACGATTTTGAAAAGGGAAATAAATGTTCATACTTTTAAAGAATTTATATTAAATAAAGTTTGTATATGGAATCCGTTTTTAATTGTAAAAGCCGTACTTTTCAAACAATCAAACTAATATACATGTAGTTAGATATTATTTCTCATGTTTATCGAACTTGTCCAGGAATTTTATTTTTGAGTTATACGAATGTTTTAAGAAATCCGCATTTATTAAGGTTTTTTTCTCTAATTAAAGTCGTTTTGTCCAGTTTCGCAAGCCTGAAACGAATTTCAATGTGAACATACATTCTGAAAATGAACTTGTCTCCGTTTTCGTCTCCTTTTTTGAAAATTATGATATTTTGGGTATAATTATTTCTAAACAATATGTAAGTTAAATTGTAGTAAGATTCTAAACTTAATTTAAAAAAAATGATTTTTGTTACAGCGAGAAAGACTTTTTCGAAGACAGTTATTGACACGAAATCCGTTCAAACCACAACTAAGTCTTCGTGCACAGATTTCCGTTAAAGTTAAACTGAATATTTTACATAATTGTCTTCTCATTTCCTGAACCTAAAATACATTTAACTGTAATTAAAGAAAATTCGCCTAAAACATTCTCTCATATATTTAAACAATTGTAAAATAATTAATTCAACGACTTTCTGTCTGTTTACTTATACTTTTCTTGTTCAGTTTTTGTTTATACCCCTAATAGATGAAGTATTTTTTTTTTTTGGAAAATTTACAACTAGATGAACGGAATTAAGTACTTTTTTAGGAAAATTTACAACTCAAATTTTCAAAAACAAAATTCTACACTTTTTACCTAGATTTTTTTCTCTGTCTCGAAGCCGCAACCGGTGACCCCGTATCAAACATAGCGACCAACACCTCACATGACGTATTCTCGATGTTGAGGTATTGACAATATACAATCAAATTTATCAATATACAGCAAGTAAGTAATTTGGTGTTGAATGCCAGTAGATCAGAATTTATTAATTGAACTTTACCTGTTTAAGGGACACTAGCTGCCAAATTCATGTTCTTCGTCGATTTTAATAAAATTCACATAACGTGTATATAGTGTTGAATTGTTTATTAAAATGTGACGCACAATCTTGGCTGATATGCATAAAACCATTATATTTTATGACACTGCATGAAAAAGAAATTGACTTATCGCATAATACCAGAACCAGAGACATATATATTGTATCTAATATCTCTTCCAAAACTAAAAAATAAACTACCGTAAGTCCACATAAGAGGGTATGGATGTGAATTAACAGAATAGAGAACAAAGGACAAAGAAAAAAAGGAATAAAGAATAGTGAAAGAAAGAGAATAATGGAAAAAAGTGTAAGTTATTAAAAATATAACTAAAAAAAGACAGAATAAAAGACACCCCGCCGAGACGAGCCTTACATGCAACTGTTATTTGACGTTGCCGAGTTATTTTAAGATTAAGACATGTATTAGTAGTCACTAGTCAGCCTCTTGCACCAATTTGAGGAATACCCAACAGGGGCGGATTTAGGCGGGGGCGTGGCGGGCGTGCGCCCCCCCCCCCCCCTAAAATTTGCAAAACATGGGTTTACTCCAACATATTTAAGTATCAGAAGAGACCATTACATCTTTTTTATCATTCAAAGTATATAAAACAGTTAGTTTAACAGAATCAACGTGATTACTAATCAACTGACCTACGCTTTATTAAAGTTCTATAAATTATTTCAAAGGAAAGTGTCAAATGCGGAGCTGCGTTTGATGACAAATCATGATAATAGGGTTTTTTTAGCAGTTAAAGTAAAAACTAATGTTACATTGTATTTCCGGTTTTTATAATGAATTTCTTTGATAATTGAAGTTCCAAAACATCCCTTATACTCACTTTCACAATGTCATCATGACACGGTCAAGAAACTATCGGCAGGTGAGATTCTTTATAATATCCGTTATGGAAGATAGAAATACTGTTTCAATCGAAAGGTTAGTTTATTAATTTGTATCTCTGTGTCTATATTTGTTTCTCACTTGCAAACCTAAATATTTAGCCGAATTCTGTACCGAATTACATGCTTGGAAAAATAAAGACAACTGCGTCTCATTCTGATTTTAGTTATTTTGTTACGAACACAGTAAAGTCTGGGACAACCTCCAAAAATTAAAAAAGTAAAAACACAGATATTATGAAAGGACAATTAAAAATTGCTGGTTAAAGTAGAAATTTTCGTCTGCAAAATACATATGTCAGGTGAGCAATTGTGGTCTGTCTCGTCTCACTTTGCGTTCGTCTATCCGCCCGTCTAACTGTAGATTGTTGTCGGGTGTGGATTAAGGCGGTTTCAACTTGAAACTTTAATTCTTCGATCATTTTACCACACAATAGTTCGAGATATCTACATTTCACCCTTTGGAAGAATATTTCAATAATTTTACCTAAAAATAACTTCAAAAATTTTTCGCCTCGCTCCGCTCGGCGAAAAATAATTTGCGCCCCCCTAACTGGAAATCCTGGATCCGCCCCTGCCCAAGGGCGGCTCATTTTATTTTGGCTTAGAAATAATCATAATTGACAAGTTTCCTTCCCCTGCACTTTCGATCCCACATGTAAATAGCACGGTGATTTCAAATAAGACATTGATACATTACAACACTTGCCGTCAGTATTTGAATATATTGATTAAGAAGGTATAGAAGATTAATGCACGCACACTATTATCCACCACTGGCCTAAATAGTTAGTCCGCAAACAACGAGGGTCATAAAAACCCAGCACTTTGAACACAGCCACCGGCATGGTGTGAATCTGAAAGCTTCCCACTATCCATTTCTACCAAAACTTTTGCCTTTCATTTATCAAAAATGAAATATGTTGATATTAATGGTATTCCTATTGTAAGTGATAAAACTAAATTTATATCAGGGTGATTGAAATGAGGGGAAAAAAGGGGTGATCAGGAGTTAGGGCTCCCTGTTTGGGAAAAAAATTGGTTGATTAAATATGGAATCACTGTGGCATGGCAGGAGCAGGCCCCTCTTAGGCAGTCGGTGGGCCCCCACTTATGAAAAATTCTGGATCCACTACTGTGGTCTTCAGTTGTATTATCTTTTTAAAAAAAAATTACACCTGTCATCCTGTGTAGTGTATATATCTAAAGTGTAAATCAAGGGAAAATAATGTAAACTATCTGTGCAATGGGACCTATTAAAAGGTATTGGGGGGGAGGGAGGGGGAGTCCATGGGAGGTAATCCCCACCCCCTTCAATTTGAGAATATGCTATTATCTTGTAAACGGTACAGATCCCCACCCCTAAATCATATTAATTCTTGAAATGGGACGATAAAACAAATGAAATGAAATTAAAAGGAGGTCTTTGGGGGTTACCCCACCCTGTTCAATTTGAGAATGTGCTCTTATCTTGTGAACGATCCAGATCCCCACCCCTTAACCATATATATTCTTGTCGGGGACAATAAAATTAATGAAATAAAATAAAAGGGAAGTCCCACCCCCTCTAGTTTGAAAACTTGTAAACGGTCAAGATCCCCACCCCTATTATAAAACCATATATATATTCTTGTATAGAACAATAAAACAAATCAAATGAAATATAGGGAGAGTCCATTGGGGTCACCCCCACGGTCCACCCCTACATGTTTGAGAAACTTTTAAATGGTTGAGATCCCCAGTGGTTAGGTGAAAAAATTTCCGGATCCCTGTTCCCCACCCTCAAACCATCTATATTCTTGTATGAGACAATAAAACAAATCAAATGAATATAGGACCATCCCCTTTGTCTTGGGTTGGGAACCCCCGCTTTTTAAACTGGTTGGATCCGCCCCTAAATACCATCTAGCTAGCTATAAAGGCTTTAAAAATATGAAATCAAACAAGGAAATTAACAGTGTAGGCAACTGTTTTGAATTTAAAAAAAAGCCTTTTACATATATAACAATGTTAAATTTTTTGTGCATTTATTTTTGCTTACCATATTTTTAATAATGGACAAAATTGCATGATTCAATATTGTAATTTAAGAAAAATCAGAATACATGTTATAAAATGGGAAGTAGAAACTAGGAATTTGACAAAGAGACAGCAACCCAATCAAAGAGCAGACAACAACCGTAGGTCACCTATGGGTCTTCAATGCAGTGAGAAGATTTCAGCACTGGTCTTCAGCTCATAAATATGTATCAGAAATGAAAATGAGATACAGCTTTCAGTTGTATTAATAAAAACCTCACATAAGTTCTGAATATCAGAATATACAGTATTGCAAGATTCTCTCAAAATGTACACACAGAGCTGAAAAACTGTAAAATTAATCATGCTTATTTAACATTAAGGTCCATGGAGTCCATCTAAATATGCATACTCTCGTACAAAGGAATATAAGTATGCAATAGACATCAAGTTTTCAAAAATAAGAGTATCTATGCCATTTTTTCAATCAAGTAATAATTTCGGTTTGTTTAAATATTTTGGAGGTTAGTATGACCTCCTTTTTGGTGATGATATTTTCGTTTTAAAGTTGAGAAAATTGTTTGTACCAACAAAAATAAAAACGCAAAGTCAATCTAGAATTATGTTTTTATCATTTTTTTATGTTTAGGTTGTCAGCAAGATGAAAAGGACAAGTATGCAGTTCAAAATTCAAAATGTGGATAAGCTGAGGTTCAAGGTCTTACCTTTGCAGATTTTCATATTTTGCATGAATGAATTCAAAGGTTATATGATGGATGGCAGAGAAAGAAAAAAAAAACTTTTCAATTATCCTGCTCCTGGATAAATGTAAAACATCTTGTTTTTCGGTAAGTTTTATGCTCTGTTTTGATAGTGTTAGCGCATTCATCTATCCAGTCTTTCCTCTAAATTGTATCCTCTTTAAACTTTTGGTGAGTGTTCGCCATGAATTTCAGTAAGTAACTTGTGGATTTACATGTATATACTCAAAATTTAGTACTAATATTAATGGGATTTTAGCATGACATCCTGCCAAATGCTTGTTAATCATGTTTATGTTCCAGAACATACAAGTATTTGGACTGTACACATACAGTCTGCCCAATTTTAAGAAGTTGGTCAAGTTTATTAGAAACAAATGTACAGCACAGATCAACATAACTGAAATCTTTGACTTTAATAGATTAATACAAAAAGTTTAATTGCAATTAAAATAAAAACACATGTTTGGTCGAGCTGGTACCAGACAGTACAAGTATACTTAAATGGTCTGACTGTACAAATATGGTGGGACTGTAAGTTCTGGACCGTAAACGTAAGATCCAAATACTGATATGGTCTGGAACATTGATACATGTCTTAAAATTAATATCAAACAGTCATTGGTGTTTTTGAACTTGGTAATAAGTTATTTGATAGAACTATAATGTTTTGGGATATCAAAATCAAAAATATCCCATTTTTACTTTTAATAAAGAAGAAGATTATTGATGTATGTATAAATGTATATTAAAATGAGACAGCAAGCCAACAACACAAAAAATAAGGATGAAACATACATAATTTTTTTGTATCAATGTTATAATTTCCAATATGTTCAAAGAGTTCAAGGTATTTTTTCATTGAAATAAAACACAAATTGTAATCTGTCAGAACTTCAAAAGCTTAAAGAAATATTGTTTCTGTTGTCTACATTTTGTATAATATATTGCAAATTCTTGTGAAGATTATGAATAATGGAATGTTATTATAGTTGTCAGTTTTAACATTGATCTTTATACTGTATATTCATAAATATTGCGTGCATTTATTATTGCGATTCTGTCATTTTAGACTTAAATGCGATTTTAAATTTTAAGATTTTGAGAAAAATCTTGTTTAATCCATATATAAAAATATTTCATAATGCGAGTTTAAATTATTGCGTTTACAACTCCGTTGCATTTTGCGCAATAAAAAAAACTCACATTAATTCTGAATTTACAGTATATATATTATGTATATAACTTGAGAAAATACCTAAATGTTATAAAGAAGAACAAATTAATTGATTGTTATATGGTATTAGAATAGGAAGATGTGGTATATTGCTAATTTGACAACCCTCCATCAGAGACCAAAGGATGTAGGCCGTTAGCAACTGATGACACTAGACAACCTTTAACAATCAGTAAAATCCATACCGCATAGCTATTTTTATTGAAAATCATATTATTGCTACATGTATGCAAACAATTTTGTATTATAATAATACAAAATTGTTTGCATACATGTAGCAATAATATGATTTAAACAGTATAATACATTACTTTAGATTTTATTGGTTCTTTTTCAGAAGGATTGAAATTCACCACCTAGAATAAATGGAGAAAACATAAAAACAAGACCAGAATAAATATAAAGACAAAAGTTGGATCAGTTATTATTTTCATCACTCAGTCAATGATTTGAAGTTCTTTTAAATACAAAAAAATATTGAAACCAAAATAATGTCAAAGTTCTGTGCTGAATGACCAAAAAGTGGACTATACCATCAAACAACTCTGGATGATAAGAAACTATTAATGTTTTGTGTTGAGGAAATTGTGAAAATTTTTTAGATTTACTTAAATAGCTACTAGTACATGTAGTATTTTAAGCCTAACAATAGAGTTTTTATTGATTTCAAATGGGAAATAATTGTGTTTTAAGAAAGTATTCTATAATTCATGAATAAACATATATTGATACTTACATTATCTGCTTTGTTGTTTAAAAGTTTAGTTTTGAACAGTTATAGAACAATATGCTAAATTAACATTTCCCAAGAAAAAAAGATATTCAATTAAAAAGATTCATATTATAATAATTTACTACCAAATAGAATACATTGTAACATACACATTACTGTATGTTTATATCTATATATTTACAATTAAAATCCCATAGGATTTTAATTTGTCCCATGGGATATTAAAAATCCCATGGGATAATAAAAATCCCATGGGATTTTTTTTTGTCCCATGGGACAACAAATATCCCATGGGACTACAATTATCCCATGGGACCAAAAAAAATCCCATGGGATTTAACCAAAATCCCATGGGATAATGGTCAATCCAATGGGATTTTGCCCTGTCCCATGGGATATTGAAAATCCCATGTTTTTATAATTCAAATTGCAAAATAAATATGAAAGAAACAGTAGAAAACCAATGATATTATTGAATCCCATGTAATTCCGCACATTTTGGTCATATACATGATATTGTAGCTTTTGTTTGAGGCGGCGGCGGATTTTCAAATGAGTGTTTTGCAAATTAAAAGTGTCCAGTGTTCAAAATTCCGATTGAATACTCAAACATTTTGAACTTAAAAAGCTAAAACATTCCATTTATATGTGTATTTCTGACACATATTTGATAACTATAAATGAATATATATGATTGATAGAGATATGTTAGTAAAGGAATTTTTGTTTTCAAAATTGTAAATTATCAAAAATTTAAAAGATGGTATTCAATTTTCATTTTGAGCATTCAATCTATGTCAAGAAAACTTAGTCTCAGACTGTTTTAAAATTTTAACTGTAAACAAGAGCCTGAATCGATCACTTATAATTTTTTGGTTAATAAATCTTTCATCGACGATTATTTGTGCTTTTTAATATATATCAATAAATTTAAACATATCACGGTATTTATAGTCATTAGTGGATTGGGAAATAACTCCTTAAGGGGTCAATCGACAATTTTAGTCATATAAACCAATTGGTAGATCTTATGTAATATACTTTGCTGAACTTTTTTGCTGTTTACAGTTTATCTTTCCCATTAATAATATTCAAGATAATAACCAACCAGGTGCTCCACAGGGCGCAGCTTGATACGATCGCAGAAGTCGAACCCTAAACAGTTGGGGCAAGTATGGACACAACATTCAAGCTTGAAAAATTGTCCATTGATCAGAAATACCTAGTTTTTACCCTTTTTGCCCCTAATTCCGAAACATTTTGAGCCATAACCCCCCCCCCCCCCTCCAAAGTCAATACAATTTACCCCTCCATGGTATGGAAATTTGTGGTTTAATTTCAGACATTTTCATACACTTAAAGATAAGTTATTGTTTGAAAACTACAAAAATGATATTTTATACCCCTTTTGGTCCCTATTTCCTAACCTATTGGGACCATAACCCCCAAAATCAATACCAACCTTCCTTAAGTGGTATTGAATCTTCTTGTAAAAAATATAGAGATCCATACACAAGTTATTGTCTGTAAACTAGAAAAAAAGCTTCTTTTTGGCCCTTTTTTGGCCCATTATTCCTACATATTCAGGGTTATTAACCGCAAACTGAACCCCAGCCTTCCCTGTGTTATATGGAAACTTTTGGTACAATGTCAAAGAGATCCATTCAATTACACACAAATTATTGTATTGAAACTAGAAAAATGTTTGTTTTTGGCCCCTTTTTCGCATTTAATTCTTAGACTGTTAGCCCAATAACCCCTTAAAGGGAAAATTCACAATTTTTTACTTATGGTTTAAATATGTTCATTATGACATAATATATATATTCACAAAGTTTTATCGTTATATGTGCAGTAATAAAGGACAAATTCAATATTTAATGAAAAAATATTAACTACTTCCTGTAGGTCGTGACGTTTTCTCCTGATTTTTGCATGCCGGGATTTAAAATACAATCATTAAAAGTCTTGGTTTTTAATCATATTTTAACGTAATCGTAAGCGCGCCGATGACTTATGCTTTATCTAAATAACCATCCGATAATAAGAAGATAAAACGCACAGACGTTCAATTGTACATATTCATGAGATAAATTTTCTATGTTAAACGTATAAATTCGAATTATTTTTGTTGACAACACAAAAAGTTATAAATTTATTTTTAATTAATATATTTTCGGACTGATAAGGTGAACAAAGTAAAGTACAATAATCTGTAAAGACAATATGTTGGTGTACTCTTATTGACCTTTTACTATCTCTGCTATGACTTGGTTGATACTATGTGTGTATTCACGGTTCTGTGGCAATACTCGTAGATGGCTTGTTGAAAGGTAAATTGTTATTTGCACTTCGGTATTAAACCATGCCTCTCGGGCACACCTTGTCAGGTGTGACTGTCTATTCGGATCAGTGAATTATAAGGCAAGGGAGAATTCAATACACATATTTAAAATATATAAGTTGGTGACAAATAAAAATTGATCGCCGTGGAATTATTTAATTATGTTTGGTGCGATTATTTATTTGAATTCAAATAAGTTAATTTACTAAGAAATACACAATTTTCGGTTAAAGACGGGAAACTTAAATCATATGTCCGATTGAAATGATTTACACCTTTTGTCCTTTATTGATGTCTAATAAAAAGGAGAACTTAGAAATTATAAATAGCTTTACCAAAGTGTTTTTATTTGTCTTTATTAGGCAAATAAATGAATGACAACACTTAGATTTAAACTTTTAAAAGCCACGTATAAATTAATAACTGGAACTCACTGAAGATGACTCTACCGAAGCGGAATATAATATGAACGAATAAAGAAAAAATATTTTTCTACTTGAGAAGTTTTAAAAACTTGACAGCAAATTTAAGGTCTTCTTGGAATGGACTCGAAAAATTACGAATAGATATTCTTTATCAAGTGTGAAAAACGTCAACCAAATTTAATCATAATCGGGGACGTCCGTATTAAAATAGTCTTCGTCTCACAACGTATAATACTTAATAACTATTTGACCAAAGATGTTTAAAAACAAAAGACAACGAATTTAATGTCATCTTTCCCTATTTTTGAATGTAATAAGTCTGTTCAACTGGCAAGAATACCCCTAAAGCGGACAAATATCTGACAAGCAGTTTATTCTTTAAATTTGCTGTCATTGAATATCAAGAAAGAAAATAAATCCCGAAAATGATTTGAAACTTTAATACTCAATAGCTTTCCTAGAAAATATTCACATTCCTCGGGGATTATTAGTGTACGTCCAGTTGCATATGTCGGAACAATTGTGGTGATGACGAATTTCTTTCTTTATTCGAGAACAATCTAATTGATATATAAATCTGTGATTTTACTATGTTCATAACTTCGATGAACCAAAGCAAGTTATAGATCGACCTGTATTTAAATCAAATTGGTCCTCTTCTTCTTCTTTTGGTATACAATAGTCTATCGAATTGGATGATTACATACTGTTGGTATACGTGGACTAGTCTATTTACAAAACTTTTACCCCAATTTGCACAAAATGTATGTTTCTTTTTTATGTTCAATGTATACATATATATATTTTATATTGCGCTGTAGTTCCGTAACTTTCTATCCGGGCGTATAAACGAATCGTCGACAAGTGCGCACATTTTTTTAATCAACATTTCTGGAATGATCCAACTATGTCCTTTACTTTTGACAACGAGTAAATATAACATTTTTAATTTTCCCAAATTAACCCTTGGAAAAAATACGTATATTTGTATATCTTCATTTTTTTTTTTTTTTTGTATCATTTTTTTTTTATAAATAATATTCTTTACACCAGAAATTTTATTTATAAACAAGCGTATGAGTTAAGTAATGACTAGTATATTATATCACTTTCGGACACGCAAGACAGAGATGTATATTATACATGCACCTGATAGTTCAAAATGGAAAGTTATAAGTTATCGGCCGTGTACACTGATCAATACCTACAGAAGTGAAACGATGCATGAACTTGCAAGCCCGACAGGAAATCGCTTGAATACCTGGACGTGTCACCTTACACCCCTCACAATACCTTTGGGAGTAATACCTTAAGCCATGCGGGTGACCAGTGGAGCGAAGATCCTAATTTATTTGAATAAAGTATATTACTTTAAAGAATTATGAACGAATTAGATTTTCGAAAACAATTTCCACGGAACACTTATTTATGATTTGAACTTTGACTTTTTAACTAATTCCAATATTAACAGTTCAAAAATAACAGACTATATGGTTATTAAAAAAATAAGAACATTTTCCGTATCAAGTTAGTTAGTCAGATAAAACAACCGTACGATTGACAAGATATCGACACGTAATTAAGACTACATCGGTTACTGTAGTTTTGTTTCTTTGTGGTTTATAGACATATCGTGATTTTTATTTGGACAAGATAACAAAATGGCGGAAGGTATAGAACTGATACTCAAAATTTAAAATCGATGGTGATCTCTTATCTAGCGGAATAAAACTTTAATATTAATAAATTTGAGCATTTTTATACAGAATGGACATAATATCATTTTTTTATTTTTTTGCGAAGTTTCCCTTTAAGGTCAAGTTACAGTAAATGGGCTATGTCTTAGATTTCAGTAAAATTTGGCATACAACTCTGGCTCGATGAACTTCAACTGAAAATCGAAATAATAATGCATTTATCTCAATTATCCTTTGAAATATTACTGATTGAATTCTTACAAAATGGGTGAACATTTGTATAGAAAGCACATAAAATCGGCGAAAACCCTTCTAAAATTTGTCTTAAAATCGTCAAATCTCTAATTCTACTCCATAGATTTTTCTTAAAAAACTATATGTTGTTGATACATAAATTTCCGTTATAATGATGCAAAATAAAGATAGGGTCACCGACTTCGTTTTAACGGTATACATCATTCAAAGTTGCGTTCTTTGTGAAAAAATCCAACAAAACGTCGAAATAATCGTAACGTTATCGCGTTGCAGGCCGTAAAACGTTAGTTTTTGACGTTTTTCACTACCAACAAGGTAACAAATTGATTATTAGACAAAAAACGAAGTCGGTGACCCTATGAATATTTTATATCATAAAAACAGAAATTTATGCGTCAACAATATATAGTTTTTTAAGAAATATCTATGGAGTAGAATAAGAGATTTGGCGATTTTAAGACAAATTTTAGAAGGTTTTTCGCCGATTTTTGTGCTTTCTATGCAAATATTCACCCATATTAAAAGAAATCAATCTGCAATTTTTCAGATAATAAAAGAGATAAATGTATTATTTTTTCGATTTTCAGTTGTAAATCAACAAGCTAAGGTTGTATGCAATTTTTTAGCAAAATCTGCGACATAGCCCATTTACTGTTCCTTGACCTTAAAAATAATCCCAACCTTCGTCTTATGATACTAAACATTGTGGTACAATTTCAGAACGATTGGAATACTTATACAAACCTTTTTGTCCTGAAACTAGATAAATGCTGTTTTTGGCCCATTTGGGCCCATAATCCTTAATCGTTAGGACCATAATCCCCAAAATCAATCCAAAGCTTTCTTTTGTGGTTATAAACATTGTGTTTAAATTGTATTGATTTCTTTTAACTTGTTCAAAAGTTATTATCAGGAAACAATCTGATTCGGACGACGCTGACGAAGCCGTGATACCAATATACGACCAACTTTTTTTTTAATTTTTGCGGTCGTATAAAACCTCAAAATAAAATTGTACCCTGGAGAGCGCTAACGAGGCAACATTTCATAAATTTAATATTTTAAAGGGTCATATCTCTTTGAAAAAAGTCCATCGTCCATGATTATAGAACTTATCCGATATATTGTTGATATTAAACTAGACTAAGTGTACAAGTTTTTTTTTTTAATCTGGCAAGAACTGTACCTGTGGGAGCGCTAACGAGGCTATTTTCCATAAATTCATTTTTTTCAAGGGTTGTAACTTTTTTTTATATATAAAAGCCGATTGACCACCAATATATAATTTGTATGAGATGTTGCTTATATAATAACCTAACGTATTAGTTTCATAAATCTGAGAAGATTTGTACATGTGAGAGCGCTGTAAGGACTGAACAGACAAATACACTGACAGCCAGATGGCCATAAGGACGAACGGCAATCAAAAGTTTTGAGCAGGCCATGATTAAGTTTTAAATTTTAGATTCTAATATCGATTTTTTTATTTTTTTGGGCAAAACTACCATTTTTGAAATAACAAAAATAAAAAATAAAAAATCTCTTTTTTTTGTCTTAAATCATTGGTTTTGATAAGAAAATAACACTCTGTAAAGATTAGAATAAGACAGTTATTAAGCTTGGTATAGTGTATTCAATTTCATTATATATATGGAAAATGCATTGCCTTGTAAAATTTCTTTTGTTGACTGATATACTATTGGGCAGAGTTCGATTATGTACACATAATGCCTATTACTATTTACCTCCCATGTAAATCGACATGTATCGAAACTTATAACCCTGGTACTTTTGATAACTATTTACACCACTGGGTCGATGCCACTGCTGGTGGACGTTTCATCCCCGAGGGTATCACCAGCCCAGTAGTCAGCACTTCGGTGTTGACATGAATATCAATTATATGGTCATTTTTATAAATTTTCTGTTTACAAAACTTTGAATTTTTCGAAAAACTAAGGATTTTCTTACCCCAGGAGTAGATTACCTTAGCCGTATTTGGCACAACTTTTTGGAATTTTGGGTCCTCAATGCTCTTCAACTTTGTATTTGTTTGGCTTTTTAACTATTTCGATCTGAGCGTCACTGATGAGTCTTATGTAGACGAAACGCGCGTCTGGCGTATAAAATTATAACCCTGGTACTTTTGATAACTAATTATGCAAACACTTATTTGTCACAAAAAAAGTGAGAATTGAAATGGTCAAAGAGACAACAACCCGACCATAGAGCAGACAGTTCAGCCGAAGGCCACCAATGGGTCTTCAATGCAGCGAGAGAAACTCCCGCACCGGGAGGAGTCCTTCACCTGGCCCCTAAACTAATATGTTACAAGTTCAGTGATAATGGACGTCATATTAAACTCCACAGTATACACAGGAACTAAAATTAAAAATCATACAAGACTAACAAAGGCCAGAGGCTCCTGACTGGGGACATGTGGCGGGATAAATATGTTTTTTGAGATCTCATCCCGTCCTAAACCTCTAGCTAGAAAAAGCAAACGCACAACACTTCACATAGAAAAATGCAGTTTAAGAGAAGTCCGAGTCCAATGTCAGAATAGGTAACAAAAGAAACTCAACAAATGACATTAATACATAAATTAACAAAGGACTACTAGCAGTTACTATTTTAAGTTGTACCCTTGTCCGTAAGTACAGCCGCTCTTGAGTTATATTTTTTACAAATGGAAAAATTGCTGAGTCTTTTGTTTCTGTTCTCTAACTTTTAAAGTTTTGTTTAGCAAATCTTAGTCTAGGGTTAAAGTTTTAAAAGCATCAATAATCTGTTTCAAACCAACAACGAGTTACATTAAATTGTTACTGTAACTTCTTTATAGCCATTTTGAAAGAGAAATTATCCTGAGCAATTTGATTTTTAAAAATGTTCATTAATATTTGGTTTACAGATAATCATGTTATGCTCATTTTTGAAGGCTGTACGGTGACCTGTGGTTGCTATTTACTATGTCATTTGGTCTCTGGTGGAGAGTTTTCCCATTGGCAATTACAACACATCCTCTTATTTTTATACATAGACTTAAATGATTTTGGATTCAGTATTTTTTTTTCACTAACAGCATCTTTCTTTGGGTTATGTGTATTACAATTTTTTCAAACTTCTGAGAAATCTAAAATATAAGATTGAAGGGAGGGTGTACATATGCTGCCCTCAACTTTAGCAGTAATTTTATGCCTAAATTCTTAAAATACTTCGTTCACAAGTAAACACAAAAATATACCACAACTCTTTCAACAAGTTTTATATTTTTATCAATTATTTTTTTTATAATTTAATTTTTAATGTAACGTGTCTTCTGATTGGCTGACGTTATTTTGTTATGAGCCCATAGACATAGTTGAGTCATGTGACCGTGACGTCATCATCTGTTTTTCATGGTTTTCTACGGTTTAAACTGGAATTTAGAATTAAATTATAAGAACTGACTGTAATATTTTTCTGTCTATTCGAAATAACATAAAAAATGTGGTGCACACTGTTAAATAAACCGCTACGCGCGTTATTCAGTGTGCACCAAATTGTTTATGTTTTTTTATGTTGCTATGGAAACAAACTATATAGTAAATTTAAATTTTAACGTTTTTGTATAGTTCGGGATTTTGTTTGTCAATACTGTAAATATACCTATTGTTTGTAATGACTAACTCTATTTCTATGGTTCTTTAAAATCCCTAATATTTCAATTTTCAAAGGCTACTTTTGGATGTATTTAGGCAAATATTGTGTAAGGATGGTTTCAATGGAAACCAGGGTTCAAAAGAAGAAAAAAAATTACACATGAAACTTATTTTCATAACATACCTTCTTCAAACACAAAATATAAAGACATTTGAAGAGGGGTCATGACTCGCCCATCAACAGGAACCTGCATGATTATTACAAAGACAGATATTTGAAAACTTTAGGTCACCGTACGGCCACATCAACAACAAAATAAACTTAAAAACAAAGGAACATGCATACATCCTTTTATTTGACTCTAACATAGAAATACATGTAGGGGAGGGAGGTGGGCAAATTTTCAAAAAAAATTTCAGTTGCAAAGAAAAGAATATTGAAACGTTAAGCACGGAAGCCACCAGGAAAAAAACATTTCGTTGACTGACTTTTACGTAAATGTTTTCCCTATGTTTGCGTTTCACTGCAAACCTTTGCAAAAAAAAAAACCATTTGCGTTATATATTTACTTTTAATAGGAAGTGTATGATAAAAAATTGACACACGCCTTTTTTTCTTGCTGTCCGGTAAACACCCAGAGAACCAATATCAGCCCTAGACCCTAGCAATCCTCTTTGTTTTTGTTTGAGTAATTTAATGAAACTTTTAACACTAAAAAAAATACAAGACTAGTGCCATTAAAGCAAAATAAAAATAATAAAGCTCATTTTCACCAAGTGTATATGATACATGAACATTGAAAAACTGTACAAATATTCATATACAAAGTTCAGTAATTTGTCACTTGGCCAACTGAAAATGTATTAACATAAGTTGTTTGTCAAATATTATCAATAGAGCCATACAACACGAATAAAAAAGTTGACATTTAATTTTTAACGATCTAATCATTCTCCCTTAAGAGTGTATATAAATTACTGTCTGACCCAAAGCAACCGAGGACAACAGAACATTTTCCAAGAAATGTTGATAGCAAACATGTCTTAGTGCTCTAATCAAACTTTTATTTCTGTACTTTTTAACGTTTTCATTGACTATGAAAGGTTGTTCTTTGCATCATTATTCACAAATATCACATTCATAGAAGTCCCAAAACGAATCCGAATAAGTATATATCGTGTATCAATTGTTACTTCACTGATATTTCAAATAAAAGAATGTTGCAATTGATGATTAAACTTTTTTTAAATAAAATGAGTATGCTTCTGGGATAGACAGTTATTATTTTTAATCACAGTGAAACTATCAGCACCATATAATAATGTTATACTGCGGCTATTCATAATAAGATTACATGTTGTCTAGACATGCAACGAACTCATTATATATACCAGCCATATACATTGTACGTCAACCGTGCGTTTCGTCGACAAAAGACTCACCAGTGGTGCCCAAAAAGAGGCTTCCAAATATCTCATATCAAAAATGTTTACTAAATTCACAATAAAGAAGACATCTCTAGTTGATAACAAGATTAGTTACTTCGTTCATGAATGTTTACCTCTTCGGAGGATTAACTATCAAATAAAATCCAACAACAGATCTTGTGTATTAACATGATGAAATTGTACTGAGAGACTCTTGATATATCTTTTTTATCATTTCAAAACTAATTTGTCTTTAAATTTTTTCTTATTGCAAGAATTAGGACGCATGCAATGCAGCCTTTAACGTATTGTCCTGGATTGTAACGCCGATACGATGTGTAATTGGCAGTTGTTTTCACCCACGATCGTTGTATTAATGATATAAAACTTTAAAATATATATATAACTAATATATAAACATAATAAAGGGCTTACAAGTCAAAGTTTACATATCTATATTTCCAATGGTCAATTATACAATGAATTGCTCAAAGTTCGGTAACTCCAGCAGTATAGATATTTTGTTTGGTGATGTTTATGAGAAACATACTAAATAACTTGGGGTTGTGCAATATCAATTGACAGTTCTTTAAAGTTTTACTTTACCGAATATAACTACTAAAGAAATAATTGATGCAAGCTATACTTTATTGTAACTGACAAAAAATTTAAATTCTCATACATATAGCCCGTATTACTTCCTCGGATGGGAAGATTGTTCCATAAATAACACATGTTATCATTCATCCAATTTTCGTCAAAACTATAACAGTAAATTGAAGTTTACCGGAGTCTTCAATGTCAACAAAGACAACGATGGCGGCAAATATGAATTGTCAGCAAACAAGCAGTTGTGAGAAGGGGGCATAGGTGAGTTCATCTTGTCACCACACTCCTCTACATCTACAGCTAATCATCATGCAGAGCCTGATTATTTTCTTGTCACAGACAGTTACTGGACACATCCTTTAAATTACACAATCTGAAAACCACCTCAAAGAGATCCAAGGTGCCAAGGAGTAAGTTCGATAAGGACCATATTTGGCCCCAATTATAAAGTTCATAGTTATAAGACAATAAATGTTTTAAGTTGCCTTAAAGACATGTTAGAAAGTTAAACAGAACTGTTTTTGTCAAAGTTTAATTCTAACACGTTGATTTGTACATCCAAAAAAGGTCAAAATAAGGGATGTTGGTGAAATTTTACAAAATCAGCTAGATTTCAACCAAATGAAGGACGAGGAAACATAGAGCGCAGGCGTCGACAAGCTTAAGATTCAAATAAGACATGTGAAATGTCTTTACAAACATTATTTTAAAAGATCTTTCTTGTCGAAGTATGCGCTCTATGTTTCCTGTCCAATAATCTATGGAAATTAACCCATTTTCATTGATTTTTTCGTGAAAAATCAACATGAGTACAACTTGTGACGTCATAATGAAACGCAGAAACGTAAAATTTTCAACAAAATTGTTTATATCCTAGCTAGTCAATGTATTAGCTATAATTTATCGTGATATTGGTCGATAAATCTGAATTTGAAATTTACGCTAAAAAGTGGGGCTATTTTAGGACCTTATCGAACATACTCCTTTACCATTATAACAATAGGAATGCTTCAAATCATGACATTATCCTGGTAAACTTCAGAATGAACATCGTCTTCAGAAATAAATTAGAAATATCTACAGGATCCCCTTGTAAACATGCATGTCATCTTGTTTACCTATCTATGCTACTTATAACAATATCAAATGATATTTACCTTAATCCAGGCCTAGGCCTAGATACATCATTGTTCCCATGCGGAACCTGTGATAAACCCGTAACATGGGACGAAAAAGGTATTATGTGTGATACCTGTAACCAATGGTATCATGATTCCTGCCAATCCATTAGCTCACGAACATACAATATATTAGCTGCATATCCTTGGGTTGCCTAATCTGTGACTGCTCAAATTACAGCCCATTACGCTTTGAGCTAGTATTGACAACATCAAACTCATTCAGTATCCTGTCTGATACATACAGTAACTACAATGTCCAATTTCATCTGACTGCATCAAACATATGCATGAATCCACATTAAACTTTAAAGAGAAAGAACCGAAAAATTTACACTCTAGAGCAAAACCAATACCAATCAAGATGCTAACTGTAAATTTTCAGTCCATCAAATCCAAACAAGGACTACGGGTAGTTAAAAACCTAAGTTGAAAGCACCAAACCTGACATTGTCCTACCTACAGAAACATGGTTAGACCCCTCTATAACAGATTTTCAGATATTTCAACCTGACTATAATATATACTGAAACGATCGTAATATACAAGGAGGAGAAGTGCTTATAGCCATAAATAGCGACCATCTTAGTACACCAGTGCCTGAACTACAAACCAATTGCGAAATTGTGTGGAATGAAATAAGCCTAGCTGGAAACAAAAATATGTATCTTGCATCATACAACAATCCCAAAAACAGCAAACGAAGAAAGCCTTGAAGAACTAGGACTAAATCTAGAACAAGCAAGTACAACGAAAAATGCATTCATAGTCGTTGGTGGTGACTTCAAACTTCCAGGCTGGTTAACAAGAACTCTAAAACCAGACTCTACTTACCAAAAAAAAAAAACCACCACAAATTTGGCGACATTTTAGACGACAATGGCCTTGTACAACTGGTAGAGGAACCAACAAGAGGTCTCGATAGATTGAACCTAGTGATCACAAACCCATCACGCTTCACTTGTACCAAAGTAATACCTGGGGTGTCAGACCATGGTATTGTCTTCAGTGAAATAGACACCAAGTCCATATCAAGGAAACAAAAACCAAGAAAAATAGCATTGTATAGGTAAGCAAATTGGAAAACTATCAAATCGTTAATGAATGTTACTGACCAGAGGGCCAAAGAAGTAGATGCAAGTGGAAGTTCAGCGGAGGAACTCTGGTTACTGTTCAAATCCAAGCTTCACCAGAGTGTAAATATTCATATCTCGCATAAAACTACCGAACAGAAAGATAGCCTCCCCTGGATCACTCCGAATATACGCAAGTTAATCTAGCGACAAGACAGACTGTAAAAATAAAAATAAAAGTGAGCTGATCCAAAAATCACCACCAAATTTAAAGAAACCAATCAAATGGTCCAGAGAGAGCTTCGCAGAGCACTGGAAATACATTGAAAAGATTGTAACACCTTAAGCGGAAAATAATTATACACTAACATAACACATAAACGTACAGAGAACAGTGGAGTGACACCACTGCGAAGTGAGGGACTACTACACTCACACCCAGTAGAACAAACAAACATCCTTAATAAACAATTGCAATCGACTTTCTCAACCAAAGATACATACAACCAGCATGAGGTCTCATCTCGATGTCAGGAAAATACCCGTCCGTTGAGGAACTTACTATAACAGAGAGTGGTATATTAAAGTTACTTATAAAAATCAATCCAAAGAAAGCAGCAGGCCCTGAAAACATAACACCAAAATTACTGAAAGTACTGGCGATGGAAATATCCCCCATACTCACACTGATCTTCCAAACATCAATCGAAGCAGGGGATGTACCATCTGACTGGAGGAATAGCCTAGTCTTCATAAAAACGAGAGATATAGAGCAGAGAATAACCGACCAATATCTCTGACTTGTATATGCTGCAAACTCATAGAGCACATAATCACAAGCCATATCATGAACCATGCAGATCGCCACCAAATTCTCTACCCATTACATATGGCTTTCGCTCCAAACGATCTTGTGAAACCCAACTAATTGAATTTGTGGACGATATCACTCAAAACAAGAGAGCAGGTAAACAGATAGACGTTCTAATTATGGATTTCTCTAAAGCGTTTTACAAAGTTGGCCACAGCCTACTCGTTCATAAACTACACTACGGAATCAGAGGTTGGTCAATAGGTGAATTGCCAGCTTCCTATCACATCTGACACAAGGAGTAGTAGTGGATGGAGAGAGCTCATCACATATTGATGTAGAATCTGTGGTACCCCAAGGCTCGTTCCGTGAGCCTTCGTTATTCCTGTTTTACATCAACGACATGCCTGATGGAATTCCATCTACTACTATTCGCCTATTTGCTGATGACACCCAACCTAGATAAATTGGCAATATGGGAAACAAATGGGAAATGGCCTTCCACCCAGACAAGTGCAGTGTACTCACCATCAGCCGGAAAAGCAACACCATTGCAACATCTTACACATTTCATCGTCACACTTAGAACCTGTCAAAAGCGCCAAATACCTAGGCTGCACATTCACGTCTGAACTGCTGTGAAATGACCTTGATCAACGTCTGTAAAGGAAAATGCGTACAAAACACTTGTTAGACTAATAACAGAATACGCCATTCCTGTATGGGATCCATACAATAAAACGGAAATAGACTGACTAGAGATGGTCCAGAGACGTGCAACACGTTTTGTGATAAATAAACACCAAAATCACTCGAGTGTAAGCAAGATGCTAAACCACCTAGAATCGAGATCACTCGAACAAAGACGAAAAGATGCAAGACTAACCATGTTATTTAAAAAAGTAAACGAGAAAGTTGCTGTATAAAAAGGAAGATAGTTTGATTCCACCTATATATAGCTAGACGATTGTCTAGAAATAGTATGACAGAAGCTTCCAAATTCCACCAGCATCAAACGATTACCGGAACTTTTCTTTCTTTTCACGAACCATCAAAGATTGGAACAGTCCCTCTCCTGGGGTAGTGTCAGCGCCGTCAGTCGATGACAAAGCTGGGCTAAATTCAAACAATATGGGGAAGGGGAACCGAAGTCATGGTACAATATTCAGTTAGTTTATTGTGGCCATTATCCGGTAGAAGTAGCAGTAACATGGGTAGGCATTATATATTGGTGATTATTTTTGCCCTTGCGATAAAAGGTGAAGGCCGAAATAACACGAATATAATGCCTACCCATGTAAAAACTACAATAAAGTATAGCTTGCATCAATTATTTCGTTTCTGATTAGGACAATTAAATCAATTTCTAAGTCCGATGTGTATAAGTGAAGAGTGTTTTTGTAGGCTCTTCCATGTACCTCCCTTGTTTGTTTTTGTTAGCAAACGACTGGCAATTTTTTTTTCAAAGGGAAAAGTACTAAAGAGCCAGCATGAACAGTTGTCGTATCTAGGTCAAATCTGTCAATTTCGAACTGCAACACAGTACATGGACAGTCGTAATAAATAAATAAGTAACAACATATGCATCATATAAGAGTTTTTAAATTAATGAAATATAATAAAGCAATGATAATTTGATGAAATTCATTATTCTGCAGTTTACTGTAGTCAATATACGGATGTGCAAACATATTTTATGAGATTTAGAGTATGGGTTTATTCACAAAGCGTATGAAGCACGTCATAATAGAATGCACTATTTTTGTTATTTATTAATGTATTCCTATGTAACTATTTTATCATGACATATTTCGCTGTTACAAATCTACATAGTCATTGAGGGTAGTTTGAAAATGAAATATTACGTTGTTTCATTTTTTTTATTGATAAATAGTAATGTCTAGTATATATATATATACATATAGGAATTCAAACTATATGTAGTTCGTAGTAGCATAATACTTATAAAGATAACAAATTAATAAGACAGTCAAATCACGAATATGACCTAGCCTTTTTTACCGGGTTTGTAATAACATGAGCACCATAACGGGTGCCACATGTGAGGCAGGATCTGCCTAACCTTCCGAAGCACCTGAGATAATCCCCAGGTTTGGTGAGGTTTCGTGTTGCTTCGCATTTAGTTTTCTATGTGTGTCTTGTTTACTATTATTTGTATGTGTGTCTTTTCTTTCAAGTCATGGCGTTGTCATTTATTTTCAATCATTGAATTGGAATGTTTCTCTGTTATATTTTGCCCCTTTTTTAAAGTCTTATAGAAGATGTAATTTAAATCTTTAATCTATATCAATACTTTATCCAAATATGTGAATATGATTATACTTGGCATTTCGAAGAACAAATCTGCCATTTGCTGCCGCGTATGACGGCGATGCCTCGTTTTGTACCACACCTGCAGCAGCATAAGGACTACAGCTACTTTTAGCTGCACTTGGAAACGTATCAAATGCTTCATGGGCATTGAATCGTCGGTCAACAGTCTTAGGAACTGGTCTATGTTCTCTGTGTGATGTATGGTCAGTGACATCAAATATAACTGCTTTAGCTGCTTTCAAATCCACATGTGACTTTTTATTGTCTACACTAGCGACAACAATATTTCGTCCGCGGTCCCTGAATTTGAGATGTCCACTACATGCTTGCTGGTAGTGTTTATCATCTCCAGTAACATCTTTGTATGCGATAACCAACCAGTCGCGCCAATAATACTTCTCTGCAAGGAAATTATATAAACCATTGGCGAAGTCATGATTATTCATACTATTAGTTGAGTGATCGAGAGCATATTTGTCGATGTCGGAACCCGACTGGTCGTGATATGTGTTGGCTATCGCTGAGTCTGCATGGCTCATTGCAGAACGTACATCATCCAGACGAGATTTCCATTGGCTGGTATGATAAGGTACATTTTTCTCTAGACCTTTGACCTGAAGGTATGCCAGTTCTACTTCTGCTGCACGCAATAACAATTTCAATATACCAGAACTAAAAGTTCCGCATTTTTTTCTGTCATAAAGTGTGAATTTCATACAAGGAATGAGAAGTCCATCACCAAATACATTTCCAACATTCATTACGCCGTCATAAAGCTTAATACCACTATTCTGAAAATCACTCTCGTAATTGGTAACGAATAAAACCTTCTCGCCAGCCAATGCACTGGTTGGGGCACTGTACATTTCCTTGTACTTACGATAAACGGCATTAATTTTCTGTTCAAGACTACTATACTGAACTCTGACTGTATTCCATTCAATCAACCTTTTAACTTCGGCAAATTGTGAATCAACTTTATCAAATCGATGGTCAATATCTTTTGCAAGTCGTTGAATAGACCGTAATTCTGCTGAAGGCCCTTTATTAACAAATCCAGATATAAATGATACCAAGGGACTTATCGCTCCTAGAAAAGGTCCAACATTTTTCGCAAAGCTTGACAAAACTTTCGGTAATAAGGCACTGTTTTCAAAAAAACTTGCAATTTCATTGCCTGCATTGAGACCAGCAACAATGTGGTCGTATGTTGTTGATCTTATATGTTTGGGTTCTTCTGCCAATACAACAATAGCACACAAGGCAAATGATAACATAAATTTCATCTGTAAAACAAAGTTAAATAGCTTAAACATATTTAACTACCAACAATATTTCTTTCATTGCAACAGCCTAGTTGGAATTTTTGTTTATGTTATAATTTATATTAAAATGCTCACACTTATCATATTTTCAGATAGACGGACGCACACAGCAGAAAAAAATAATGCCCTATCGACAATCGTAGGCATAACATTTCTCGTAAAGTCGCCGCCAGGTCACATTTAAAACTGTACAAGATAAAAATAAAAATCACATATAAACGTACATATATTTAAAATTGATAAGATAAAATTTGATAAGTCTATGTTCCTGTGCTTTTACTGAATAGGCATTATGGAATTAATATATGACGATAAATATATAAGTATTTCAGCTAATGGTGTTAACTGGCAATGTTACATATAATGCACATCTTCAAATGTTATTAAATGACATATTCAATACATAATATTTGTAAATTATTAAGCGTTTCCAGATCCATATATCAATAATTTTAACTTATTTAGCTCAAAGAAGTGTCTAGTTGAATATAAGAATAATTTCTCTAAAATGTGGATACAAATTGCATACTTTTAATCCGCCCTTTTATAATTCGTTATTCTAAATTTTGGTGTTCACCATAGAGAATATTTGTTATAAGAAAATGTTGACAAAAGTCAATCTCAGCTACATTTCCTTAAATTCAATAGTATTTTGCGAATAAGCCACCGAGGTTGAAATTGAAACTTTTGTCGTTCTAGTTGTCCATTTAATTATCACGAAATATTAAAATTGAGAAAGGAAACGGTAAATGTGTCAGAGACATAGAGCAGACAAAACTGTATTTCTGTGTTACTTTAAAACTTGTCATCTATACTTATAAAAGAGAAGGCCTCATTTTGTGTTTCGCTTCTCTTTCTTCCACAATAAAATGATCAGTATGACTTTTTGTCTTATAGCTATCATGCATAGTCGCATTTGACACCATTGCTTATGATTATTCAGTTTGAGTTACTTTGTGAGAAAAACGAAAATAATGACGTCCGGATATAGTTTCCGTCATCGGACGAACTTTTAAGTCATAGATTCCGTTCAAGGCTGTTTCACCTTGAGGTAGCACGGTGTATTTGCATTCCAGAATTTATGTTGCTCTTTTGTGTACCCTACCTGAGTCAATGTATCAGAATAGTGTGATTGGACAAAAAATACAGTATCAACGTTTACTGAACATACTTAAATTTCCCAAACTGTGGAATGAACAGGTGTAGAAAATTATGCAATCATTTTGCAAACAGATGAAAAAAAATTTTAGTCGACGCGTCCGATTTTTAGCTTCTCTCTAAATCGACGTCCAATTTTCAGCTTCTCTAAATCGACGTTTCAAAATCTAATGCATTCTGGGTAAGTGTACACCAAAAGGTGGTGATTGGTTAAAAATGTCATAAACAATGAAAATTGAACCAATGACCTGACGATAATTTTCAATTTGGGGTAAGAACAATGAGATTACCTAAAGTCCTTTAGATTTTGAAAAGGCGAATTTAACGTCCATTTTATGGACTTGCAGTAATGATGTCATAACTTGATTAAATGACGTCGTATGTATATATGGTATTTTGAACCCCCTATTTTTTGATAAATAGTATTGCAGATACATTTAATCTGATTTATAATTTATTGGCTATTATTTTTTTTAATTTGAGGTTTGACTAGGGAGGTTCAATATACCGCAGGGGGTCAAATAACTGGGGTAAAGCTGATGACCGTAACTGCATAGGTATGTTTCTGCTTTGTCTGTTAAAGTGTTTCTATATCATTTTCTTTACAAATCATACGTTGAAACGACGTAAATGTATAAAAGAATCACTCGGAAATCAGAAATTGCTACCGAGAAATGTGCATGAAATGGGAAATTTGATTTGAAAAAATCGTTAAGATGACCGTAAATCATAATCAAAATATTTTCAAGATGACCGTTATATATAACAAGGATGACCGTGATTGGTAAAAAGATGACCGTAACTTGTAAAGGATTACCGTAATTTGTAAAGGCTGACTGTAATTTATAAAGGACGACCGTCAATTCTAAGAAATATCCGTTCTTGTATTCAAAGCTTTTTGTTGAGTTTGTCGATCTCAATAGGGGCTCGGTTAGCGGATATAAATATGTTTCATAAATTTCTTTTTTTAAACTATTGTCCGTATTTTTGGTTCATGACAATGATAGTATATTACATATTTCTCGTAACCAATGAAATATTTATTGATAACGACCTTAAAATTTTTAATACAACATGAATGTGTCCCTAGTACACGGATGCCTCATCTACACTATCATTTTCTATGTTTAGTGGGCCGTGCAAATGGGATAAAACTGTAATGTGACATTAGAATTAAAAAGATCATACCATAGGGGAAAGGTGTACTAAGTTTCAAGTTGATTTAACCTGAAGCAGACGAACGGACGAACGCACGCACAGACCAGAAAAACATTATGTTCATAAATGGAGCATAAATTCATATATCAAAGCTACAGGTTGACTTTATAACGTAAAAAAATACAGTACGAAAAGATGAAATATATGGGTCATGCAAGAGAAATACCTATCTAACTGTAATCCGTGACTTCTTACTATTTTTATTTGTTAAAGCTAATTATAAATAATTGCAAAGAAAATGTTTTTGCATTTACGAGTCCAAGTTGTTAAAAAAAAAACTCACAATTCAACCTTTTGTTTAAATATGTAATATAAAATACAACACGAGCGTGCCAAACTAATCATGAAGTCGTCATTACACATAAGCTAAGAATTAAAGATCTGATGACTATATATCATCGTGAAAATCTATGAAAAACTTTCTACTGGACGTTAAGCAACCAACAATAAATAAATACCATAACATTATAGTAGTCTTAGACATACTTTAATACTTGGTAGCTTAAAAACTACAATTACAGTACGGACACATATTATCCTTGTGAAGTTGGTTCCCACGGGACTAGATTCAGATTTAGCAGATATATATACACTGTTAAATGTGTATGCATGTAGCATACTAGATATTCTGACCGAGAACCAGTCTTGCACAGTCATAAAGTGTGTTATATTTTAGTGTTATGTCGTTGTTCTCCTCTATTTAATGCGTTTACCTCGGTTTTAGTTTGTTACCCCGATTTTGTTTTTTGTCTATATGGATTTATGAGTTTTGAACAGCGGCATACTACTGTTGCCTTTATTTAATAATCCCTCTGCACTGTCCACACAAGATACAAGATAGCTACCAAAATTGTTTTAGATCAAATCAAAGGAAAGACATTTGAAACAAAATAAATAATTATGACATGGACATGTTAATAATAAAAAGATGTATACAAAGACTTATTTAAGAGACATCAAACTGAAAATACAACCAAACTTCTAACGATGTATTATAACATAATCCCCTATACACAAATTGCATTAAAATTAAAATGTATTCTAAACAAACCTTGATGCTTGCTGTTCATAAAATACTGTAAACTAAATTAAGGATTTACTTCATTATATATCAATAATGGTCATGTGTAAAGATTAGTTTATAGTTCTAAGGTGCAGTAAAACGAATTCTACATCTGTTTGAACAACACGTACTTAAAATCAAGGGTTATGACACAAAGACCTATATGACGCAAAGTTAGATATTGCTACTACCACGAAAAATAGCGTTAACAGGGGCGGATTTAGGCGGGGGCGTGGCGGGCGTGCGCCCCCCCTAAAATTGGCAAAGCATGGGTTGTCTTCAACTTTTTTTAAGTATCACACGAGACCATTCCATCTTTTTAACATTCAAGTATATAAAACAGATAGTTTAACAGGATAAGCGTGATTACAAATCAACTTACCTACGATTTATTTAAGTTCTATAAATATTGTATACTTCAATGGAAGGTGTCAAACGCGGAGTTGCGTTTTTAACAAATATAATGTTCGGCTTTATAACTATTTTGATCTGAGCGTCACTGATGAGTCTTATGTAGACACACTGACGATGTGCAAAACAACAGTTATTTTGTGGTGTTCCTGTATTTCTTTATGTTACAACTACCCGCACCTTGTCTTTCAAGGTTTAGTTAAGATATTACCCGATATTGCTATATAGACAATTTTACAACAAGTGCTGGTGTCTTGGTTGTAGATTGGTTTGCATAGGAAAACAGAATCAAAATAAAATGTTCACATAATCTTCAGCTTCTGTTTTTAGGGCTGCAGCTTTATAACTGTAGCTTCATAAACACATATATGCAATATGAATTCCTTAGTGGGTTTTAGGAGATTGTTGTAGATTTTTCCAATTTGTAGGAGACCTTGCCATCACTACTCTGAGGTTCTTCGTGGATTAGGGACATATTGTTTTACCTCTGTCCGTCCATCCGCCAGTCAGTCACTTGATATTTGGTACGGAGAAACCAATAGGACGTATACAAATCTAATAAAATAGATATTGTTTTCCCCCTGAAGATATTTGATTGATTACTATGAATGCAACACCAAGTTTTCCCAGCAACCATTGACATAACATCGCTATATTTTTTATATGGAGTCAGCTTGTGTATTCCGGACTGAGTTCTGTCTCTATCCTTATTGTCTTCAGTTCAGTTTGTTGGGAAATATATGGGGGTAGTCTCAATGAATGGAACCTAAAAGATTTCTTGTTAAATATGGCGACTGTAAGTTGTTCGAATACGTTGTTAGGGGAGGATTTATGCGGTTTCAGCTTGAAACTTTAATTTCTCCCTTGTTTTACCACACAATAATTCGAGATATCTACATTGCACCCTCTTTAGAAAAATATTTCAATAATTTTACCTCCAAAAACTTTTCGCCTCGCTCCGCTCGGCGAATATAACAACTTTGCGCCCCCCCTAACTTGAAATCCTGGATCCGCCCCTGGTTAAGTAACTATTTGACTGGAAATTTTTTATAGAAATGCTGAAATAAATATTTCAAATTATACATTAAAATAAAGATTGATTCTCAAATTTTCACATTATGATAGAGAAAGAATAAAAATATAATTTTCATAGGCTTAGAAAAACACAGATTATCCGCAAAATGTTTACTAACTAAAGCCTTGACCCATGTAACAAACTCAAAACATAAAACTCGAACAATTCGCGAACTGTTCACGCAACTCTTCGATATTTTGTATGAACATTCTACGACGTGATATATTTCAGTATTGGTTAACATGGCCGTCTTCATTTAAAATTTGCATACATATTTTCAAAAGAATATAATGTACGGAAATGTCCCATCGGAAATTTAATTTGGAATTTGAAACATTTCAGTTTTAAAATAATATATTGACATATAACTAATTAAATCATTATTTGACGTCGACACAAGCGTTATATGCTAGGGGCGGCATGAATTGCATTCGCGAGTTCCCTCCTCCACTAAATATAAATGTCCTGCTTTCAACAAAACGAAATGATGCACACATTACAAAAATTCACATCTATAAGACGATCAAAAAGTTAGTAAACTTCAGTATCATACCTGTAAGCTATTTTATGTCACTGCTTGAATAAAATCATACTCGGTTGAATATATAAGGTAGCAATATTCCTCCAAAAACACATACTTACTAGCAGTAAAATTGAATACCCTATGTTAATTATAAAATCATTTTGGATTGGATTCTCACAGCATTTATACTTGTGTGTTATACTTTGCATTTACACAAAACGGAAAGCAGGAAGAATAAGATACTGCGCGTTTCCAATTTAACGTCATTTTTCTGTAAACAATAAATGGTAGCAATATCTGACGTTGCGTCTGATATATATACCCCGCAAATTCATCGATGTTTCCCTACACTTCAATGTTTGTAAAATACAACGTTCGAGTCAAACCTTGTCTATTTGCTCACTAATTCAACATGTATCTAAGGCCACACCAATTTAATTTCTTGTTTACGGATTTTTGGACTCCAAAATATGGGGCGAGCGAGCGATTTGAAAATTTTAATAAAAAAATATTTAATTTGCAAATTTTTGAGGCTAAGCTTGAAAAGTAAAGGCGAGCGATTATAATTTTTTTTATAAAAATAAAGAGTAAATTTTGACAATATAAAAACTTGATTTATCACTTGTACGTTGACATTTCTTTAATTTCTGATGTACTTTTTCCCTGTTCACGAAGAAATAGTTAAATCTGGTCTATGTGTGTGTGACTGACAATAAGACAATTCTCCATTCAAGTTATAATCAGTTTGGGGGCAACTCCTTAATGTTATTAATATCCCTTTTACATGTTTTATGAGGGATCAATATAAGCTATAAGATATTTGTTTGTATAAAAGAGCTCATATTTTCTCAAAGAACTATATATCTATCTGGTATAAAATGGTCAAAACATGTCCAAGAATTTTGTAATATTCCTGGACTTTAACCATGTTAACACATTTACTTTAACAGTTTAATATTATTCAAAGTGGACCCCTCTTTTAGAAAAAAAGTTGTTTAAAATATGATGCAACTCTCCTCTTTTTGAGTACAAAATTCTAAGTTTTCAAAGGTTTTGTATAGAAGAACTATGCAAATCCTTGGTATTTATTTTTTCTTTTCTACATCAATAAAATGACCCCTTATCTGAGGAAGGGTTGTTCTCAACCTGATTATAACATACACAGGTCAAAGTACAGCCTTTTACACAGGGCTTTGATACATACCAAACAGCAAGCTATAAAAAAAAAACCAAAATTATTAGCGTACACAATTCGAACAGGAAAAACAACGGTCTAATTTATATATATATCAAAATAGGAAAATACCAAATTATGAACAACATCAACAAACAATAACTGCTGAACGACAGGCCCCTGAATCAGGTGCATAAACATGCAGTGGCTATAGATACATTTGTAGTTCTGTTTCGCCAGCATACAATATATTTGCAGTTAAAGGCAAATCCTTCAGAAGTTCTTCGTATTTTATTCTAACAGCGAGCATGTTTTGATAGGGATTATAAGTAAGGGGGAAAGAAACCAATTGTTTGTTCTTTACATGTATTTCCGCGCTGTTATAAATTTATATCGGAGCACTCCCTCTTTGGATAAATAGGTTTCATGCTGAAACAAATATTCTCACAGATATTTACACCTTGTGATGGGGTGATTTTATGTTTAAAGTCGTTATACACAGGTTAGACTGTGATTTTAAAACAAATGTTGATATATTTTTATAATATTTACAAAAACAAAGGTGCGGGAAATGGACATGATTACATTTCCGTATGCGGGAAGCGGGAATATAAAAAAAATAAAAAAAGTCTGTTTCGAAAAACAATAGGTGCGGGCAGGTCCGTCGAACAAGGAATCAAATTGGTGTGGCCTAAAATATTAAATATTATGAAATTTTGCATTCCGTGCATTCTTTATTCTGTCAAATACTAGCTATGGTTCAAATGAGCTTTGGTATGTCTGTCTTGTTTCTAGGGGCCTCGGTGGCCAAATGGTCAAAGTAGTTACTACAGTAACTGTAGTCATTAGCCAGTCAACGCTGAGGTTCTGAGTTCAAACACTGCTCGTATCGATGCACTTGACTCCAATTTTAATTGTCTAGGATTGTTAATTTTCCTATCGAAGGTTAGTGGTTTTCTCTGGATATTCAGGCTTTCTCCACTAATAAAACATGTCCGCCACGAAATAGCACCAACGCGGTGCTTAAAAAATGCTGTAAGACGCGGAAAATAAAATCATATCTTTCTTGTTCCAATTTGTAGTCACATCTGGTAGAATGGGTTACACAAACATCACACACCGTGTTGGATTTGGATGAAAGTACGCATATAAAAAAAACATTTTGAAGTTCTAAACATTGTATCAAAAATCAAAAAGTGCAATAAAAACATCATTCAAAATATTTAGTTTGCTTTTTAATTTTTATTTAACATTTATCTGTTTTTTAAACGTTCACTAGCAAACTGTTCTGTGAATTCAGAAAAGGGTAAAAATAAAATCACATATAAGACTACCACTGTAAAAAAAACGTTCGCCGAATAGGGTTGGTCATTGGGGATAAAAGTTACCGATTATCAAAATAGGACTGTCTAGTAAATCCGTTTTCCAAAAGAAAATCATAGTGATTAATTGAAGACCTTTAAAGTTAAGTATATTCACACTGTAAGAGATTAACGACACAGTTTGTGCACTATACATCATAAATCACAAAACGATATCTAGAACTGTAAATGTTCAAAAGATTGCAAACTATGGAACGCAACAGCTGTCTTATGTGTAACTCGGATATTACTTTATAATGGTTCATTATTACTTGAGGAAAGTTTGTCTTTACACACTATGGGTTTGACATTACGTAATGATGTTTTGATATAACTCAATATGGAATAGTCATAACCTAATGGTGTTTCGATAAATCATGATATGGTTTCGTATTGACTTGATATAGTTTTGTCATGACGAAATATAGTTTTTCCATTACTCGATGTGGTTTCACCATTATTAAATGTGGGTTTGTCATTAGGCAATGGGGTTTTAACATGACTTGATGTGTTTGTGACTTAATGTTATGTAGTTGTTTCATTACATGATGTGGTTTTGTTCTTTTTAATGATGATTTCGTCTACATATTAAGACTCATCAGTGAAGCTTAGATAAAAATAGTTATAAAGCCATTCAAGTAAAAAGTTGAAGAGCATTGAGAACCCAAAATTCCAAAAAAAAGTTTTAACCCTGTCGTGTTATGTTGTAATTTTAATGTAATAATTAACACTGCCATTAATGCGGGAGGTTTGGCATGCCACAAAACCAGGTTTAACCCACCATTTCTTCATAAATTGCCCTGTACCAAGTCAGGAAAATGGCCATTGTTACATTATATAGTTCGTTTCTCTGTGTGTTACGTTTCGGTGTTGTGTCTCTGTTGTGTCGTAGTTCTCTTGTATCTAATACATTTCCCTCAGTTTTAGTTTGTAACCGGGATTTGTTTTTTTCTCTATCGATTTATGAATTTTAAACAGCGGTATACTACTGTTGCCTTTATTTAATGCTATATACGGCTATTCCGAAACATATTTAAATGCTATCATGGTAACATATACATAAAAATCAATAGGTTGTCGCATTTATAAAAAAAATTGTACAATATAACAGAAGACTAGGAAACCGTCCTATGGCAATCACCTTTACACAAGTCCTTGTATCCTTATTGATAAAACTCATCAAATATACCTAGCCTTGAAGACATAAAACTTTGCTTAGTGCTCGGAGCACAAAAATCATGCTCAAAACATGAAATCCAGCAATAAGATTGGTTGATGTTCGAGTCTTAGTACAAAAATCATGCACGAAAGTTTAATGACCGTGAGGCCAGGCTTATAATGGTGTTGAGCATGTGAGGGTTTTGCCAAATATAGTGAAGGTACTGAGTATCTAGATTTAACATTGGAAAACTTATCAAAAATACCAGGCTTATAATTGTGTTGACGCTGAAAATCATGTCAGGACTCAAAAGGACACGATTTTCAAGAACTAACCTAAATTTACCAAAAGAATAAAATACTTTACGCAAATGATCAAAATTACAGGAGTCCGGCTCCAAACACTAAAAACTGCTCAGAGTCTGAATTGACCAGTTTTTGTGCTCGACCAGTAAAATCGAGCACACATTTAACTCGACTAGTCTCGACATTGTCTCGACTGGACTTAACTGTACTAAAGTGTACTCGACTAGGTCTCGACTTTACTAAATTAGTCTGAAATGGTCTTGACCAAGGCTCGACCTGTCTCGACTCAGTCTGAACCAGTCTCGACCTGTCTCGACCAATCTCGACTCAGTCTGAACCAGTCTCGACCTGTCTCGACTAGTCTCGACTCAGTCTGAACCAGTCTCGACCTGTCTCGACTAGTCTTGACCTTCAAATTTAGTTTTGACTAGTATAAAGAAGCCAATCTAACTAAATTAAATAATGATCTTACAAAATTCAAGCTTGTTCGGTAGTTTGAATACTGGCTGTGAAATAAAAAAAAAAATTACAATAGGTAACAATAAAAATTATTATATAAATTCAGATAGGCATCTTTAATTTTTTTTATAACTTTTTCAAATCAACTTGGATTGTCATCAAACTATGCAGCTAACTTAGATATATATCAAGCTTACTGAATCCCATTTCATTCACTTTTTTGTTGTATTGCTGTAAAATTTAAGAATTAAAGTAATGTTGGTAAAAAATGCTAGGAAAACATAGAATACCACAATCATTCTCAATACAATAGTTAAATAATCAAATAATATGCGTTAAGTATGCTTAAATAGAAATATATATCAATAGAATATCAATAGATTGCCACATATAAACGTGGAAACCCCCTAGTTTAAAATAACCTTTACATCAGACTCCAGAAAATATCAGTCACGGATTTTACCGATTTATGACGAAATAAACACTGGCAATCTGTAAATAAAATACAAATACGTACATAAATAAGGTTCCGATAATTAAATACTAGATCTAAATAAATTCCCAATTTAGTATAAAGCTTTGCTTTCCACAAAAACATCCGATCAGCTGGGCATTCAAATTTTAAGCTTACCAAGTTTGTTTTTCCAAGTCTCGGCTGACGTCAAAACACATCCTTTTCCCCGTAAAATTTCTCAATAGAAACATAATAGTTATTAAAGGTACCAGGATTATAATTTAGTACGCCAGACGCGAGTTTCGTCTACATAAGATTCATCAGTGACGCTTAAATCAAAATATTTATCAAGCTAAACAAATACAAAGTTAAAGAGCATTAAGGATCCAAAATTCCAAAACGTTGTGCCAAATACGGCTAAGGAAATCTATGCCAGGGATAAGAAAATCCTAAGTTTTTAGAAAAATTCAAACTTTTGTAAACAGGAAATTTATAAAAATTACCACATTATTGATATTCATGTCAACACCGAAATGTTGACTACTGGGCTGGTGATTCCCTCGGGGACGAAAGTCCACCAGCAGTGGCATCGACCCATTGGTGTAAATAGTTATCAAAGGTACCAGGATTATAATTTAGTACGCCAGACGCGCGTATCGTCTTCATAAGACTCATTAGTGACGCTCAAATCAAAATATTTATAAAGCCAAACAAGTACAAAGTTTCAGTGCATTGAGGATCCAAAATTCCAAAACGTTGTTCCAAATACGGCTAAGGTAATATATGCCTGGAATAAGAAAATCCTCAGTTATTAGAAAAATTCAAACTTTTGTAAACAGGAAATTTATAAAAATTACCACATTATTGATAATCATGTCAACACCGAAGTGTTGACTACTAGGCTGGTGATTCCCTCGGGGACGAAACGTCAACCAGCAGTGGCATCGACCCAGTGGTGTAAATAGTTATCAAAGGTACCAGGATTATAATTTAGTACGCCAGACGCGCGTATCGTCTACATAAAAGTAACTAAAATAATACACAAACAAATGTAATCGCTTTATATAATTTATCACACAATATATACAATATTCAATCATCAATGAACACACATTTAACCATGTTATTATTGAAATTATACTAGTTTGAGCTATTTACTATTCAAGAAAGGATAACTCGTACATGAAAACTTGTAATGAACTTAGGCGAATTTAATAAAAGTAAGCATTTCTAATTAATCAAACATTCTCAGGTTTTAGAAATAATAAAACTTATAAAGTCCAACGTGATCACATCATTAATATATTTTTCAATTGATTAAACTACGTGATCTCTTAATTTATATAACAAAACATCGCGGTTTATCTTAATACCGGACAACGATCACGTACCGAAATACGATCACAATAAAAATATTAAAATAACCCTTTGTCTCAAATATTATTTTTTTGTTAAGTATACGAAGAAAATGACTGCTCAAAAAGATGACATTTTCACCATATGTCAAATATTTTAAAAGAACTGTATCTGCAATTTTGATAAGACAAATTGAAAATACAGGAAGGTTTTTTAGAAAACAAAGTACTTTACCGATGTTCAAATATCAAAAAGCATTTAAAAAGAGAAAAAAATCCGAGTAAACACAAACACGATATATTAAGATTAATTGTTGTTTCTTTATACACAGCTTTAACACAAGCTGACATAGGATGTCGCTCAAACCGGTACTTGGTGTAGTTTTGACCCAATGCGTATTTTATCTATCGTAAAGCTAAACTTAAACGTGGGAAACAATTCAAATAAAAACATTGTTCATTTACTTTTGTTTGAATGATTGTCCTTTCATTCTTTTTTAAAGTGCTAATTGGCTGCAGTAAAACTAAGGAAGTGTTGTATGATTGCCAATGAGACACATATACACAAGAGACTAACAAACAACTTTTGGTCACTGTTACTAGTTAATATGAAATAGGAGTTAACATAGCACCGCGAAGATATAGTGATTTTTCAAATTTCCTTGGACTAAATTAAAACATCCATAATTCACAGAACTCTCTTAAAAATGTCTATCTCACCGTTTTAGTCAAACACAAAAAACAAATAATTTATTGAATGTGTGTTTTTAATATTCAAAACAAGTCATCGGTTTATAGTTAAATAAGATAAGAGTAGGATATGTGGTGTTGTTGCTTTTGAGATAACTATCCAACAGAGCACACAATGAAGCAATTAGATGTCACTAGAGCATAACCCATAACCCAATCAATACATTAAATATTGGCCAAAGTCGAGGAAATTATGAAATTAGTTATGTATATATCTTAATAGTTTAACCAAGTAATGTCATAGTATTTAGCACCCTTAATATTTTAAGGGCACACATATTTGATTTTAAGTCATCTCTTGAAACACAAACTTACAACCATGTTTTACAACCTTCGACATCCATGGCCATTTCATGTTAAGAAGAGGGTTTTCACGAGTTGGTTTGCCGTTATGGAATATTCGTTGATCAAATGATGGCCGATATGTTCTTTATGTGTTAACTGCAATTTCGTTCCTTTTTCACAAATGTATCCTTCCCAACTAGATTTATCACCGGATGTGTACTAACATGAGCAACACGACATGTGCATCATGTGGAGCAAGAACATTTTACCCTTTCGAAGCACATAAGATCCTCCCCTGTTTTAGGTTGGGCTTGTGTTACTCAGTCTTTATTATGCTATGTTGTGTTTTGTGTACTACTGTTTATCTGTTTGTCATTTTCCTTGTAAGCCATGGCCAAGTCAGTTTATTTTGTATTTATAGTTTTGAATCGTGCGCCGCTTTTGTTAAACCAATACACAACACCACGATGTAAATGTATGAATAAAGTTTTTGGATTCTAAATAGTTAATTTAGCAGTATAATATGAATGACGTCTATTATTAGTCTGCACCTGTCATGTGCAGCGATATAGCTTACATGTAAGATATCCTTAGATTTTAGTTCTTTAATTGTTAAAAAATTGTTTCGATAATAACAGAAATGTTAAGCTGTGTAATCTAAAATAAATCGGGATAATGGAGCAAATTAAATATGTTTAAACTAAACTACGGTCTTTAACAGTATTGAACCAGACTTATTTCTACTCTCCACATGCAATTGGTCTACCTTGTACTCGCTAATTATCCTATATTGTGTTTTAAATTGAAATTTTTCATATCTTCTGTAATATAATCCTGATGCTATCACTTAATGAACTGTATGTCGATTATCCTCAGAAAATGCGACAGCGCCGTAATCGTCAACGAGACTTTTTTTTAAATAAATTACTGCTTCAAAGTTTTTTGTCCATTCGAACGACTAATATTTTTTACAAATATAATAATATACGTGTTACATTGCAGAAATTATGACATGCGCATTATCATCGGCCGAGCTAGCTACATAAGCTATAAACTTCCATATATAACGCTATAAAATCGAGAATTTCTGTTATACCATATCTTTAAGAAAACAATAAAATTTAAAAAAAAAATAAAAAAAATAGCAGTTATGCTTAATTTTTTTAAATCATCACCTAAATTCAAATTTCTTATTGATGCAAACATAGACATGTGTCATTCATAATAATCCTGAAGTAAAGTCTCCAGTTCAATATCGCGATAGGGTTGTCTTTGTTTCAACCTATTTTTCGAAAGATGAAGATTTTCGTCTATTATAAACAATACAAAATTTAAAAAAATTTAAGCACGTATACAAAATAAACTATCCTTATGTATTTTTCTAGAATGAGCAAAATCCCTCGGAACTATCCACAATCTTTCTGCAAAACCTCTCTGAACTGTCAATCCCTCTGACGTTGCAGGCGATGTTGGTACGAATTCAATTTTGCTATAGATTATCATAAACATAAATACGTAGACTGGTCAGTTCGATAAAAGTATAGCGATTTCTGGTTGAATTCATTACAATAGACTTGAAAATCTAGACAAATCGGAACTGAAATTGAAAATACACAAAAACGTCATGTCCAACGTCACCTTAAAGTTTTGTGTGCAAAAGATCGGAATTCCGTTTCTTTCATATCGTATTTTTTCTCCGATCATCGTAAAAAGAGTGTTGCTATTGTTATGGTTATTCGAGTGCTAAAAAATGGGGGCTACAAAAGACAAGACATTGATAAAGGTGTCGCTCGTGCTAACAGGATCAGCCGAGATGAACTTTATAATATTTAGACAAGAAGGTTAACAAAAGAGTGCCGTTTGTGCTGACTTACCCATGCATCCCAAATTTGACAAGTTATCACACCTAATCCGCGAAAATTGGAAAGAAATCGGAAAAACATGCTAAACTATCCAAGATCTTTCCCGAGCCACCTGTACTGTCTTTCAAAAGCCTTAAAGACTTACTGTGAAGAGCTGATTTATCATCTAAAGCAGGCTCTTGGTCTGTTGGCTCTTGCAAGGGATGCGGAAACAAACGATGTCTGACTTGCAAACAAATACTGAATACCCAGACGTTTAACAGTCACTCCACTGGTACGGAATACACCATATTTTGTCATGTTAATTGCAAGACTACAAATGCTGTGTATCTTCTACAGTGTAAATGTGGTAAACAGTATGTTGGCGAGTCAGAACAGCCATTTCATAAACGAATGAACGGCCATCGTAGCGACTACGAATGCAAGCCAGAATTTCCTCTCAGTCGACATTTAAGATCCCCTGGCCACACTAAAGCAGATCTCAATCGACTGACCATTACAATCATAGACCACAACACTGTTGGTCTAGGGAGGATAGACTCGCTGCTGAAAGATTTTGGATAAGAAAATTGAAAATTTTGGCACCAAATGGGATAAAAGTAAAGGTGTAGTTGTAATTCGGACAGTGCTTTTCATTTTGGGTTATATAAATATTACTACACAGTCTCTGTTACTACAATGTATTTCTTTACCTTGGTTAACTCTAATACTTGAATTATACCAGTTTAAATCACAGGGTTCTTTTCAAATGGGATGCACAAGTACGCAATCACGTTCAATTACTTAACCTTTGTAAAAAATTATTATTATTGTTTTCATCATGATCAAACATGCTATGTATTTGGATGTTTAAATACGCATCTTCTGTTGTAATTAATTTACAGTTGTCAAATTTGTAATATATACCCAGCTTAGATCGGCCAATGCTGTCCATTGGGAATGTATTTCCCTGCAGTCTTTGTTGTAACATCTTAACTGACGTCACCTTTGAAATTTTATAGATGTACCAGTTCATTTCGCACATTACTATCTTTATTAGAAACATATATATGCAGTCTCTGTTGTAAATACCTATATAACCTACGTCATTTTTGAAAATTTAGAATCAAACAAACGTTTTTGTGTTCGGTTTTTAATTGTATAAAATTCAAGATCGTTATATTAAATCACAAAAAATTTCTACGGTTTAAAATGAAATTAAGAATTAAATTATAAGAAATGACTGTAATATTTTTTTCTGTCAGAAAAAATATAACAGTCTTTCCGTAAATAGATTGATATGACTCTTTTTACACCATAATCATTATAACGAAGGATACCTGTTATCCGAAATTTTTATAATAATACATAATTATAATAAATATTATCATAATAGATAATTACATTTTATTTGTATTTTTTTAATATTGGTCTTGTTTTGTACGCTTTTTATATAAATAAGTCTGAAAATTACACCAAACAGTGTTAGAGTTAGATTTTCTACTGACAAATTTTTGTCCGTCCCTCAGGGGGATTCGAACTCACACCTTTGATACTATATATTTTTATATATCATATGGGATCACGATTCATTTCATCATATCTATAATACTAAAAAAAACGAGGTCCAATTTGTCAGCCGGCATCACGTAAGAACGGCGAATCAAAGAATTCAACTGTCTATACAACTAATATAGTACAAAGGTGTAGATAAAGAATTACAACACTCCAGGCCCTTCTGTTTTCCACGTAATTTATATTGCCAATAAGTAAGAAGTTCCGGGTCGAGTCCGATACCGATACCAATAGTATATTTACCTGTTTCCTATTACCTTATCTGTACGTTCCGCATCTGGAAGGCGCACCACCAAACGGTGTATTCGGGATTAATATGCTATATTCACGGGTCATAATCACAGGGTTGACACTACTAAATTTTCAAATTGTTACCTATTGCAGTATTTTAATCAGTAAGACTTTCTAAGATAACAATACGAATACTAAAAATCTGGACTAAAAATAAGGCGTTTAGGTACAGTTTTCAATTTGTTAGCGGGCATGACGTAAAACAGCGAATCAAATAATTCAACTTTATTTATAACTAATATAGGACAATGCTGTTGATTAAAAAACTCTCCATTCCAGGACCTTTTGTTTTCCAAATAATTAATATTACCAATAATTGATAAGTTCAGTTCGACGGGTTCAAACAAAAAGATTTAAAAGCAGACAAAACTGTGTATCTTATAATCGGCATGACTTTATCAGATGACAATACTAATACTGAAATAAGGCTTGAGAACAGTTATATATTTTTTTTAATACTAGTACTTTAATTTAGTCACGGACCCGCGATATCACGGGTGTGTTCTAGTATATATATATATATATATATAGCATTGAATTGCATTTCCAAATACTAAAGCTACCAAAAATATAATCTAGAAAAACCTTTATACTGCTTGCTCTTCGTGTGAATCTGTAAATTAAATTCTGGATTTACCTTATTGTATATCTTTAGTGGTCTCGTGTTAAATTAAACACAATTTAAATGTAAAATAGTTCGAATTTGAATCTGTTCAAACAATATGTACTTCAAACCAAGGGGCATGACATAAAAGATCTACATGTATATATACATACCACGAAACTTCTACCATGTTTCTTTACAGTTCAATACTTGTAAATTACAACATTTTGTCTAGCTGCGCACTAACTCAATACTTGTTATTGTTAGCTAACGATACAAAAAAATGCATCACTTTAAAATTAAAAAAATGTAGATTTTAACTTTAATAAAGAAGAAGATGTGGTATGATTGCAAATGAGACAACTCTCCACAAGAGACCAAAATGACACAGAAATTAACAACTATAGGTCACCGTATGGCCTTCAACTATGAGCAAACCCGATACATCATAGTCAGCTATAAAAGGCCCGAAATGACAAATGTATAACAATTCAAACGTGAAAATTAACGGCCTGATTAACTCCAGACTCCTGACTTGGGACAGGAACATACATAATGTGGCGAAGTTAAGCATATTTGGCAGGCGCCCAACCCTCTCCTTAACCTAGGACAGCATCATACAAGAACAAACTGTACAAAACAAAAAAGGAATAACAAAATATGATACTAGTATGTAGAAAAAAAACCACTGAATTACAGGTTCCTGACTTGGGACCGGAACATACAGAATCAAGCGGGGTTAAACATGTTAGCGGTCTCCCAACCTTCCCCTAACCTTGCACAGTGGTGAAACAGTACAACATATGAACAAACTATACAAATCAGTAACAGTCGAAAAGAGCTAACTCATCAGATATAAATACAACTAGCAAAACAAAAACAAAAATCATTTATAAAAACCCGAGAAGAAAGAAATGTTTAAACTTTAAATATAAAGTATTATTTACTGTACGAGTAGTTATAAACTACATTTGATACAGAGGACAAGTTATGCTAACACTATTTGTTGTGTTCTATATTTCGTTAAAATCACAAAAACCTATGTATATACTCTAAACTATTGGTCACGATCGTTCTTGATAATGGTTATTCCAGAAAATAAATCATATCATAGTTTTTCCACCAAATGGTTGGTATCACTGATGTTCGACTATCCATCTCCCAGGCAAACTCCGTACAGTGATCGTTTCCGTTCCAGAACTATTTTCCTTTTCTCCACAATTTATATTGTGTAGAGTAGTATGCGGAACGGAGCTGGAGCTGCCGGGAAGTTTGTCTCCGAGGTGGTCATTCGATCCTTTCTTTGGTATTGTTGTTTACACAATTGATAAATTTTGTTTGTACATGTACAGTTCATGAAAGTATCAATAAAATGCAGGTTGTATACATGTTATAAACTGAGGTGAAATAGGCAGTTTTGGCTAATACAAATACTTGCATGCCAAATTTATATTCATGGTCTTAAAAGGCTTTCCAAGATTTTGGTTATGAACGTACCAGTTTAATAGTATTAAAAAAAAACGCGTTTGACGCACGAAAAATCATAATAACCGGTGTTTTTTTTTTAAACCATTTTGTAGGTACCATACTTGTAGACTGTCTCGAGGGGAGGGAATTATTCCCTTACTAACAAGTGCTTCGACTTGTGCATGATTTGAATTTAATATGCTGATTAAAATTCCAGTTTTTTTAATTTAGTAATTCTGTTTTGAATTATACAATTCTTTATGCATGTTATATGAACTGCTGCATAAGAGGAATAGATGTGAATAATTAATTAAAAGTCCAAGCATAAACTGACACCACACTTCTCAAATGAAAATCATGAAAAAGCAGAGGTCTGTTTTAATTGTCTTTTGGTATTTCAACCAAGAAGGAAGAATAAGATCTCCTTTACACTACTGGATACTAAATCTGTGTCATTGCATAGAACGTTCTGTTACTGTGTCTTCGAATTACTTTACGGCAACTCTTTCAAAATCATTTACTTCTATTTTTACATGTTTCGTCAGTCATTTTGCTATTTAATTTACGTCGATGACTCTTCAGGTGTTCAAGTGTTTGTTCATCCTTGACTTTCATTTTTTTTAGATGTGAGTGTTGCTGATGAAGATAAATCCAGAAATACCAAATTTTAAAAAGGTTTACTTTCATGTTTGTTAGAATACAATCTAAGTCCATCTCCCCGTACAATAATATAAAACATTTGACTTTCCCCCTCTTTACACAAGTATTCCTCATTTCAAACTTCAAAACAGACTTATAGAAACAGTACAATTTTGTTATATACAACAGAATGACAAACGTAGATACAAATATCTTGTTCATATAATATAAAGTTATAATACAAAAGCAGTAATATTAATAAAATGTTTAATAACATTGAAAAGCATACAAAGCAAAACGCAGTTCACAATACATATAGAGGTAAAACAGCTAAAGTTTCATTACAACATTTATCAACATGTATCAACATATGAATACAAAAGTTATTTGTAAAATAATACAATTTGACAGTCTAATGAAATCAAAGATCATATAAAACCGCACAACGAATTTGTAAAATGAAAATTTGTTCAATTAATGTTGTCGTGTTTAAATGCAAGTACAGTATCAAAAATCAATTGGACAATATGTTCTGCTTGATTTTAGGGGCTCTTCTTATTCGATGTTTTTATAACTATTTTTATTACTTTCAAATTTTCTATTGTGAATGTCCTTTCTTTTAATTTTTGATTTTGTTTTTGTCTTATGAATGAACTGGCCCTTTTATTTTTTCCATGATTTGTCAAGTTTATCATGTGTGCAGCCATCAATAGTGGAAGATATTAGCTTGCAAAATCGAGGGAATTGTGCAAATGATGATACAAGCATGAAAATTACCACAAAGCATCATTATTATATACTTTTAAAGAAACAACTGCTGGCCATTAAAAAAAATCATTTTTTCAAGATGGCCACCGCCGTTTTCTAAACTGGCCGTTTTTTTCAGTTTGAAAATATTGATTTTTTTCTGGAAAACTTTTCGTTTACCTCCTTTTAGTGAAAAACAGTTATCAGGTTTTTTAGCTACCTTCCTTACATGTGAATAATTCACTAGAAATGGGTATTTGACATATATAGGGTTTGCGCATGCGCGAAAATGTAACAAAAGTCATTAAAAAATATTTTAACTATAATTTATTTAAAATAAGTGATTTGGGATTTTCAATGATATTATGATTTGGTTTGATAACATTTTTCAAGGTTATGACACAATTTAACAATTTTGCGCATGCGCAAACTATTTATAGACATAATGAGTAATTTGTATGCACTTCCAGGTCAAACCGTAGTTTATCTTATTACTACTCTAAAAAGCAAGTAAGTGTAAAATCTATGATGTCACTGTTTAAAAACAAGCAGCCAATTCAGTTGCAATGATCAGGAATTTTATGGATAAGACGGAAAATGTGGTTAATTCGAGAAAAACATCAATAGTAACGGCAGATCAGCCACTTTTGGTAATGGATATTCAGTGGGAATTGCCTGATTTGTACAGAAAAGATAAGTTTATCGTCATGTGAGGTGGATTTCACATTGAAATGACTTGTTATTAAATTCTGGGTGTTATATTACGTGAAAGTAGATGGACATATGTCCTCACTAAAACCATTATTGCAACACCTAGAACGGCATATTCTTGTATGTATGTTCAAATGTACCTAGGACTAGACACGCGCATCAGATAACTCTATGTGTTTGGCTTGAATGGTAAATACCGGCTTAAGAAAGTTAAACACAGAAATTATAATCATGTCATGACTCTGTGACGTTCAATGATGTGATAGACTGGTGTAAGAAAATATAGTCATCTATACCACAGTTCAATTCCTGGCGTTCAATTATAAAATAAAAACTTCTGGTGAATTTGGTAGTATGCTCATTTCATGAGTCAGATTTTGTACAAACAGTCCATATAAAGCATGATACCGTATTCATTTAGGTCTTGATCGTGTAACATATTCTCGATCGCTACCGACCTTCTCCGAGAAATGGCTTTCCTTCTCTTACGTCACCCACAGGTGGCAATTGATTTTGAAAATGATAATTTCACTGTACGTTAGACCAGAAAATAATTTTCTTATAACACAATAAATCAGACAAAACCCCCAAAATAATACAATTGTAAAGGGGGATGTGTTGTCATAGGTTAACCCGAAGACCCTATTTAGACGTATTGATGGTAGCTGGACCAGAAGTCAGTAGACTATCAGATGAATTTGCAAGGCAAACAATTTGAAGATCGTTTGAAGCAAATACAAAACGAAGTAGAACCGGTTTCTTATAACAGATCAAAAAGAACAACTTAATCCATAAAGACAAACTGCTCCTCCGTTTTTGTCTTTGGATGTCATTTTAAACAGTGGTATTAAATCAGTGCAAATGGATAAACTTGAAAAATTTTACAATTTGCAGATCCAAATTCTGACGCATTTATCGTTGATGGGGCAGCAATGGCTAATTCCAGGCCACCTTGTAGGGCAACAATATTGGATGATTTTGCAATTGTGTCATACGGCCTTAAATAAAAATCTTGCATCGATAAGTATTCAAGAGTAGACATTGTGTTAGATTTACTAAATGAATCATTGAAAGGCTAGATGACAGAAGACAAAAGTTGGGTTCTGGAGTAGTTTTCTCTGAAGATGACAACGAAACGATTTTTTTCAAGTGTCTTGCCGACGGAAATGCTTCTGTAGAGACTAATAAGATACTTTCCAGCTACCCCTTGTAAGCACGGAGAAGCAGATATACGAATGTTTGTCCATGTTCGGCATGATTATGAAAATTGTTGTAAGACGGTAATTTAAGGTAGCACCGACACAGATGTAGTAGCATTAAGAATTGCAGCACTTTAAAAATATGGTGGAACAAACTGTGAAAAGGTTTTGGCAGGAATGAAGACTTTTGATGGCTTCCTGTACGTGATATATCAAATGCGTTTGGTCCTCGTGTAGCTACTCTTCCTTTCATTCATTCAGTGGACGTGACACTAAGGGAATAGGTCAGTTTGTATAACATGGGAAGTATTTCAACATGTAAGGGACGTACTTATTTCTTTGCTGAAGTATAAAGACACATACATGGACATAAAAGAAGCATTTGTTTGCATCATGTATGACAGAACAACATCACTACTTGCTGTTAACGAGGCACGATGTTAATTTTTACCCAGGAAGCAGTGGCATTGTGATGTAGTTCCGCCTACAAGAGTTTTTCTTCCCGGAGCACATCCAAAGAGCAGCGTATTAAGGTGGATAAGTTTGGGGTCAGCCTGATTTATGTAACAATTCATGAACACTGGGGTTGGATGAAAGAAAAAAATCGATGACAGCCGCCATTTTAAAACTAGAAATCACCCTTTTTTGTCATTTATGTGTTGTTTTTTGGTAGAGTAGGACCTTTTATTTACGCTTAATAGAAACTTACATTGGATTTTACCTATAACACAACTTTCAAGGATTTACAACTGGATAGGACGCCATTTGCAAAATGATTGGTGGCATCTTGAAAAAATGGAAATTTGTGATGGCCAGCACCTGATTTCTTTTAATTATCATTTAGTCCACCTTTAAACCAAATTTCATGCTTGTATTTCATGCTTGTGTTATTACTTGTTTAGTTGATGAAAATTATTAAAATATTTTCTACGTATTTGCATCTAATTTGGAACTGGAAACCACTATTTTTTTTCATGTATGTGTTGTTTTGTCGTACTAAGGAGCTGTTTTTAACGTTTTTATCATAACTTACATAGGATTATACATTACGCATTTTTTAAGGATTTAAATTCCTTGTGAAATTGCTTGAAAGAAAAAAAAATCGAAATTTTTTACTCTTTTACCGACATTTTGAAACCGGAAGTCACCTAAAGCTTCATTAATGTATTGTCTAGTCCTTATTTATGAACTGTCATTTGCTTTTTATCAAATCTGACAATGGATTTTACATATAACACACCTTTCAAAGGATTAACATATAATGGCTAATTTGTTATGACGCCATTTTCAAATGTGTGGTGGCCATCTTGAAAAATGATTTTTTTTCTGGCCAGCAGCGGATTTTTTATAAGTATCATTTAGTTAACCTTTATACCAAATTTCATGCTTGTATCACGATTTGCACAATTATGTCCATACTATCTCCCAATAGTGGAAAATATTAGCTTGCAAAATCGAGGGAATTGTGCAAATGATGATACAAGCATGAAAATTACCACAAAGCATCATTATTATATACTTTTAAAGAAACAACTGCTGGCCATTAAAAAAAATCATTTTTTCAAGATGGCCACCGCCGTTTTCTAAACTGGCCGTTTTTTTCAGTTTGAAAATATTGATTTTTTTCTGGAAAACTTTTCGTTTACCTCCTTTTAGTGAAAAACAGTTGTCAGGTTTTTTAGCTACCTTCCTTACATGTGAATAATTCACTAGAAATGGGTATTTGACATATATAGGGTTTGCGCATGCGCGAAAATGTAACAAAAGTCATTAAAAAATATTTTAACTATAATTTATTTAAAATAAGTGATTTGGGATTTTCAATGATATTATGATTTGGTTTGATAACATTTTTCAAGGTTATGACACAATTTAACAATTTTGCGCATGCGCAAACTATTTATAGACATAATGAGTAATTTGTATGCACTTCCAGGTCAAACCGTAGTTTATCTTATTACTACTCTAAAAAGCAAGTAAGTGTAAAATCTATGATGTCACTGTTTAAAAACAAGCAGCCAATTCAGTTGCAATGATCAGGAATTTGATGGATAAGACGGAAAATGTGGTTAATTCGAGAAAAACATCAATAGTAACGGCAGATCAGCCACTTTTGGTAATGGATATTCAGTGGGAATTGCCTGATTTGTACAGAAAAGATAAGTTTATCGTCATGTGAGGTGGATTTCACATTGAAATGACTTGTTATTAAATTCTGGGTGTTATATTACGTGAAAGTAGATGGACATATGTCCTCACTAAAACCATTATTGCAACACCTAGAACGGCATATTCTTGTATGTATGTTCAAATGTACCTAGGACTAGACACGCGCATCAGATAACTCTATGTGTTTGGCTTGAATGGTAAATACCGGCTTAAGAAAGTTAAACACAGAAATTATAATCATGTCATGACTCTGTGACGTTCAATGATGTGATAGACTGGTGTAAGAAAATATAGTCATCTATACCACAGTTCAATTCCTGGCGTTCAATTATAAAATAAAAACTTCTGGTGAATTTGGTAGTATGCTCATTTCATGAGTCAGATTTTGTACAAACAGTCCATATAAAGCATGATACCGTATTCATTTAGGTCTTGATCGTGTAACATATTCTCGATCGCTACCGATTCTCCGAGAAATGGCTTTCCTTCTCTTACGTCACCCACAGGTGGCAATTGATTTTGAAAATGATAATTTCACTGTACGTTAGACCAGAAAATAATTTTCTTATAACACAATAAATCAGACAAAACCCCCAAAATAATACAATTGTAAAGGGGGATGTGTTGTCATAGGTTAACCCGAAGACCCTATTTAGACGTATTGATGGTAGCTGGACCAGAAGTCAGTAGACTATCAGATGAATTTGCAAGGCAAACAATTTGAAGATCGTTTGAAGCAAATACAAAACGAAGTAGAACCGGTTTCTTATAACAGATCAAAAAGAACAACTTAATCCATAAAGACAAACTGCTCTTCCGTTTTTGTCTTTGGATGTCATTTTAAACAGTGGTATTAAATCAGTGCAAATGGATAAACTTGAAACATTTTACAATTTGCAGATCCAAATTCTGACGCATTTATCGTTGATGGGGCAGCAATGGCTAATTCCAGGCCACCTTGTAGGGCAACAATATTGGATGATTTTGCAATTGTGTCATACGGCCTTAAATAAAAATCTTGCATCGATAAGTATTCAAGAGTAGACATTGTGTTAGATTTACTAAATGAATCATTGAAAGGCTAGATGACAGAAGACAAAAGTTGGGTTCTGGAGTAGTTTTCTCTGAAGATGACAACGAAACGATTTTTTTCAAGTGTCTTGCCGACGGAAATGCTTCTGTAGAGACTAATAAGATACTTTCCAGCTACCCCTTGTAAGCACGGAGAAGCAGATATACGAATGTTTGTCCATGTTCGGCATGATTATGAAAATTGTTGTAAGACGGTAATTTAAGGTAGCACCGACACAGATGTAGTAGCATTAAGAATTGCAGCACTTTAAAAATATGGTGGAACAAACTGTGAAAAGGTTTTGGCAGGAATGAAGACTTTTGATGGCTTCCTGTACGTGATATATCAAATGCGTTTGGTCCTCGTGTAGCTACTCTTCCTTTCATTCATTCAGTGGACGTGACACTAAGGGAATAGGTCAGTTTGTATAACATGGGAAGTATTTCAACATGTAAGGGACGTACTTATTTCTTTGCTGAAGTATAAAGACACATACATGGACATAAAAGAAGCATTTGTTTGCATCATGTATGACAGAACAACATCACTACTTGCTGTTAACGAGGCACGATGTTAATTTTTACCCAGGAAGCAGTGGCATTGTGATGTAGTTCCGCCTACAAGAGTTTTTCTTCCCGGAGCACATCCAAAGAGCAGCGTATTAAGGTGGATAAGTTTGGGGTCAGCCTGATTTATGTAACAATTCATGAACACTGGGGTTGGATGAAAGAAAAAAATCGATGACAGCCGCCATTTTAAAACTAGAAATCACCCTTTTTTGTCATTTATGTGTTGTTTTTTGGTAGAGTAGGACCTTTTATTTACGCTTAATAGAAACTTACATTGGATTTTACCTATAACACAACTTTCAAGGATTTACAACTGGATAGGACGCCATTTGCAAAATGATTGGTGGCATCTTGAAAAAATGGAAATTTGTGATGGCCAGCACCTGATTTCTTTTAATTATCATTTAGTCCACCTTTAAACCAAATTTCATGCTTGTATTTCATGCTTGTGTTATTACTTGTTTAGTTGATGAAAATTATTAAAATATTTTCTACGTATTTGCATCTAATTTGGAACTGGAAACCACTATTTTTTTTCATGTATGTGTTGTTTTGTCGTACTAAGGAGCTGTTTTCAACGTTTTTATCATAACTTACATTGGATTATACATTACGCATTTTTTAAGGATTTAAATTCCTTGTGAAATTGCTTGAAAGAAAAAAAAATCGAAATTTTTTACTCTTTTACCGACATTTTGAAACCGGAAGTCACCTAAAGCTTCATTAATGTATTGTCTAGTCCTTATTTATGAACTGTCATTTGCTTTTTATCAAATCTGACAATGGATTTTACATATAACACACCTTTCAAAGGATTAACATATAATGGCTAATTTGTTATGACGCCATTTTCAAATGTGTGGTGGCCATCTTGAAAAATGATTTTTTTTCTGGCCAGCAGCGGATTTTTTATAAGTATCATTTAGTTAACCTTTATACCAAATTTCATGCTTGTATCACGATTTGCACAATTATGTCCATACTATCTCCCAATACAAAAGTGTTAACCACAAAGACTTTAATGTTTCAATTTATGTCTGTGCTTATTGTTGGTAGTCTTAATTTAAGTTAATTAACATACCTGTTGAATTAAACACCATGTATATGCTATAGATGGTTTTGGTGTCGGTATATGGAACCGCGGAAGGGAATCTTTGTGATTTTTTCCGCATCACTAACTGATTTTTATCAGCATAGTAAATGTTACTACCCAATACACCTATAGCAAAGTAGTTTTTTGAAGGAGAGTTAGTTGAAATGACAGCTTTAGATCAGAACCATCCACATTGACTGATTTTATGTCACCGTCGTTATTCATCCAATTCAGGAGTTGTTCAGTCCGGTCTAAAATACAACAAAACAGTTGCTTTGACAATTATGATGTATTAATCCATGAACTATAGGAGGTTAAAATTGAGAATGGAAATGGGGAATGTGTCTAATTTCCAAATTGTACACAAGATACTAAAATTAAAATAATACAAGACTAACAAAGGCCAGAGGCTCCTGACTTGGGACAGGCGCAAAAATTGTATATTTCATTTTAATTTATATATTTATTTTTTGGTTAAAGTCATATGAAACAAGTGAGTGGTGGAAATAATGTTTGTCCAAATCTTGAACCAATGCATGTATAATACAGCATAAACTTAGTCCTCTGTGCACGATTTCATCATTATTTTCGCAAATATATCATATTATCGTAATTTTTTTTCTCTCTAATTGTTATGATTTTACAAATATGGCTTCTCATTAAATGCCGTGTTTTGAAGCCGAGTTTTACCGATTGTCACCTCATAGTAAACAAATCACAAAACGCATGGGTATTGAGCACGTGTTTAACATGTACAATCAGATATTTGTTTATTTTAATGACAGATTTATGCGTATTGTGGTCACCGGATTTTGAAGATTTACGGTTACGCTCGGGTCACTATGCATACGGAAAATATGTCGGCGAATTGCTTCCTGGGAGCAAGCAATTAAAAATAAGTAAACTTCTTCTAAATGTGGACAAACTAAAGAATTTTCCTCAGAAAAAAGTATATGTACATAAGTTGTATAATGAAAACTATCCATTTAGTTATAAAAAACATGCACATTTTTTTTTAATTTGAGGTTTCTTATGACTTTAAATATTTTTTGTCTTTGTTCATTTATTGAGTGTTTATTGCCTTATTGTTTTATTTATTCATTTATCATATTTTTAATTATGTTGTCAATCAGTGATATTATTTATGTATTGATTTTTTTTAAATGTATGTATCTAATTAATTAATCTATTTATGTATACACAAGTATGTATAATTGCTCACGTTTCGTAGTATAGAGAGAAATTATTGTATATACGATACTAGCGTAGTAGTTTTATATGTCTACGTCACTAGTTATAAGACGTGAATACATTTTTTTGCGGGAATTTTTTTTCCTGATATTATTACTTTCTAGCCCGACGCAGACAGGACAACATTCAAAAATGGACACCGGAATATCTAATACAATTAAAGACGCCATTTTGTTAGATTTATGAGTTTGACTGTCCCTTTGGTATCTTTCGTCCCTCTTTGTTAGAAGTGAAAAATGTCGTTTCTAACCTTCAACAAGATAAACTGAATAGAGTTTCTTCTATAATGGATTCCAGATTATCGTCTTTCCAATCCAACATAAGACAATCTCAACAGGACATTTGAAAGTCTCAGATGTACAAAATCGAGCAGACCGTTACTGACAATTACCCATTCAAGAGAAAAGGCAATGAGAACCAGTTCAAACATGAATCCAGGGTACTTTCTTAGCTGAAAGAAGCAGACGTGAACTAAAATTCCAGATTTGAGCGTCGATTCCGTACAAACAGCTAAAGCCAAGATAGTAGAAGGTATGGAATTAGTGAAAGAAAGACAGAAACTTATCAAAATGGCAGATTCCTCAGAACTTGGGTGAAAGATTGTAAGTGAATGGGTGACAAATCCTATCGCCGACGATTCGGAAGATGAAAAGAAAATAATCATGGCTCAAAAAAGAAATCCAATAAACTGGTCATAAGAAACACACCATACACAGGAGAGAAGGCAGAGAATACCAAGTCTTCTTGGAAACTGCGTAGGTGCTTCAACTGTGGAGTAAGCAGCCATTGGACCGACGATTGTCCGGATAGGAAGAAGATAAGTACAATTATAACTTTATTTAGTTTGCCAATATTGACTAAAAGTATTTTTTTTCAAATTTGAATGATACTGAACAGAGTTTAATAGAAACTGATGACACATGACATTTTATTGCAATGCTGTGGTCAATAATAAGGTCAGTTTTTTTTTAAATCGCTGTTAAATGTCACGGTTGATCAGCCTTCCGGTATTTTCTCACCTGGTTGTCAGTTAAAATCTTAATTACCTGAAAGGCAATCAATTACAAATAATACACATATTTTGGATGTTATCGAAAACGGATACAAGATACCTTTCAAGACAGAACCAAAATCAAAATTTTTGAAGAATAACAGATATTCATTTGATAATCCAAAATTTGTGCAGATGAAATAAGAAAATTAATTGAGAAAAAATATATTTCAGAAGTAAAGTAAAGACCTTTTGTAGTAAACCCTCTCACAGTTGCTTACAAATAAAAACAATCTAGACTGGTTTTAGATTGTCGGCATTTGAACCCACATTTTTAAAATTTTAGATTTAAGTATAAGATACAGAAAACGTGCGATATCTTTTTGAAATGTGTGATTTTTCTATTTAGCTATAATTTCATATATATCACCATATTGAGATGACAGAAATACACAGGTGATTCCATTATTTTTTTGTTTTGCTTTTGTTTTTCACGGTGGTATGCGTTATTTTGTGTTTGATGTATTGCCATTCGGTATTTCAACAGTTGGAAATATATTTACTAAAGTGCTAAAAGAAGTTGTCAAGCACATGTGCATAGAAGGTAAAACGTGTCATCATGTTTTAAGATGACGGTCTCGGAGGAGACAATGACTTTGAAAACTTGTATATATAGTAGTTTTGAAGTTAAAAATACACTCGAAAGATTAGGATTTTTAACAGCTCATGATAAATGTCATTGGTTACCTAGTCAGAGTATGGATTAGTTAGGTTACACATGGGATACCAAACTAGGTAGAGTTTTATTAGGAGAAGGAGTTGAGAAAGCCGAAAATAGTACTCGCAAATTATGCAGAGAAACCATAAACGGTAGATTGTTATTAAGTGCTAGATTTATAGCCAGTATTTTGGGCCAAATAATTTCCATGATGATTGTTATTGGTGACAAGATGAGATTGCACACCAGATACTTGTAAGATTGTATCATGGGACGAGCAATTCGGGACGCACCTGTTAAGATGAACCCAGATGCTCTCACCGAAATTTCATTCTTGGATAGCTCGCTGAGAAAATTAAACGAGCAGGGTGTTTATTCCCTCAGTGTAGCGTTGTTACTTGGGTTGATATCAGAGGAATGTCAGGTAATTGGACAAGTGATGAAAATTTGGATAGTTCAAAGTGGCACGAATTAGAATGCGCTAGACGAGTATTATGCACTTATGAAAGTAAATTTAGCTTAGATAACAAGTCGATTAGCATTAGTTCGGACAATTAAAAAATTCCAAATATACTAAAGGTCGGCAGTAAGAAAAGCATACTACAAATCATAACAATAGATATTTACAATATTTGTTCAGAAAAGAACATTACTTTAAATTTCAAATGGCTACCAAGGGCAGACAATCAATACACAGACACATTAAGCAGAAACACTGATTACGATGATATGGGTATTCATGGTGCATTGTTGAATTATTTAAATGGTACATTGGGACCATAAATTATAGCATTGCACGTTTCAACTAAAGATATTGGTGCCCAGGTTCAGAAGGCATAGACGCATTTTCTCAAAATTGGGGTAACGACACAAACTGGTTAGTTCCACCGCCGTCTCTTGTTCCTATTGTTTTTTTTAAATAATCAGCATGATAAGGCTGTATATACCTTAGTTATTCATGAATAGAAATCGGCTTCTTTTTGGCTGCTGATTTACATATTTTAAAAAGGTATAGCACATTATATACAAGACATAGAATATTTTTCTGGAAAAAAGGCTGATAGTAAAAGGAGCAAACAAAAACGGAGTATTCGTAAAATTGACAATGAATTTTAGAATGCTACATGTAGCTTTGAAATTAGATTTTTAATAATACAATTGTTAGTTGCAGGTGTGAACCTTAAACTAAAAGTTGAAGCTGATTTAGTAGAGAGTGGCGTTTCAGAGAACTGTATAATTGACAACTTAGCAGGAAAAACGACTACATTCGAGAAGTGAGTAAAAGTACTATTCAAATTCGCAATCGAAAAAACTGTTTAAATTAATTGCCTGCCGAGCCTGTTCATATAGCACTTTACATTACAAAATTAATAGATGAAAAATGTTCTCCAAGTGTCGTAAATTCAGCTGTATATTCAATCAAATAGGCCCATGATCTTAACGGTTTTAATGATCCGACAGAAAATTCATTTGTAAAATATCTTTTAGAATCCGCTAAAAAACGTAATGGTAGGCCTGTAAACAAAACAGATCCAGTTAACAATGACCTGTTGATTGATTTATGCTCTATGTACACAGATAGTTCAGTATCACTATCGCTTGTCCAGTTAATATGTACATGTATTTACGATATTTGTTTTTAGCTGGTTTAGACGCACAATGTGAACAATTCATATCTAATCCTATTTTTAGATTTAAAGGCGTAGCCAGACTTACATATAAGAATAAACATATGAGCTACACTGCAGCTAAAGAAAACATTGTAAAGAGACTTGAGCTGGTAGCCCCAAGTTTAAATCTTGGTCTTCATATCTTACGGTCGGGTGATGCAACTGCAGCTGTCAAGTCTAGTGTATAGAAAAGATGCATAAAGTGTTAAATTTTGGCTAGAGTCATAAAGGCATATTATCGACCAAAGAGGGATTGAAAATCATACTAGATAATAACACTTTTTTCTTTGATGGACAATATTATTTACGGATCTCTGATACAGCTATGGGAACACAAATGGCTCCAACATACGCAACTCTCGTGATGGAATTTCTGGAGGATAAAATGAACCAACACGTTGAAAGTGAATTTGATACAGCTTTTAAAGTGTACATAAAATCGGAATGGAAGCGATTCTTAGACGACTGTTAAATCATGTTAAACAAAAGTCACAATTAAGGGACGTTACATAATCTGATAAACAAATTACATCCTTCGGTTAAATTTATCATTGAATCAAGCGAACAAAGGCTGCCATTTCTAGATATTTTAATAGTAAAGAATGGAACAACCTTAACCACAGATTTATATTATAAGAAGACGGACACCCACCAATACCTAAATTTTCATTCATGTCATCCTTCACATACGAAACGAAACATCCCGTTTTGTCTTGCACGACGTGTATGTGCAATTGTAAGTGATGAGTTAACGGGAGGAAAACGTTTGAATAAACTAAAGGTGTTTTTAAAAGAACAAAACTATCGAAACCCACTAATAGAAAAGGGAATAGAAAAGGCAAAAGCAATACCAATGACAGAACTCAGGTCAACAGCACTTAAAGAGAGTAATACAGAACTTATTCCGCTTGGTAGCACTCATAACCCGTACTATCCTGACATATTCAACGTCAAAAAAGCAAATTTGCAAATTAATGTAAGATATAGTCACAAAAAATAATTATATTTTTAAGTACGTCTGAGTCAGTGACAACTCTACAACAGATTTATCCATCGGATCACCAGCAGTGATGGTGAAACATGACTGTGTACATTATGTATATACAACTCATCTAAACATCAACCCAACAATGTTAGATCGGAAAAAGTACTCTCATTGTTAGATAGACTCTTGAATTTTAAGAGTCAATATAGGATGACGGATCATATAATCCGAAGGGAAAATATGATACAAGCCCAAACGAAAAAATATTAACGAGTCTAAATTGAAATTAACGTTCAAACCTATTATTGCGTTGGATAAAAACCGCAATTTTAATACGTGTGCATGTAAAACAAATTTCGTTGTACGAGGGGTCTAAATACAGCACAAACAACATTTTCAAAAAGACCAAAAAAGTGTAAAAGTATATTTAAACAAGACGCATTGGACTAACTGGTCGAACAACTAATGTTCTTTAACACTGCTGACTGCCATTGGCGATTGCCAAATAAAATTGACCACAAGATGTAATGACTTCGTTGACTTTCGTTTGAATGACAAATGTATGTCAGCTATTAAAAATTAAAGAAGCACAAGACCTGTATTATATTTTTTTCAAATATACACTCCCCGTTGACGTACGTTTTCCGTTTTGAAAAAAAACCAGAGATTGTAAATTAAGGAGATTATCTGCAGACGAAAGGAACGTTTGAAATGATGCTTAATAAAGTATGAAGCAATCCCAGTTATCAACTTTAACAGAGACACATTCTAATTAACACTTTGAGTTCTTTTTTTTTTCTGAATTTTCTAAATAAAATCTATCTAATAATAAATACTCACGGAAATTATATATGATAAATATATTTTTAAAAAAACGAAAAGAAGAAGGGACACCAATTGAATAACGACAAACAAAAGCCATACACACATCCAATAATTAAAGGTTCATTAAATTTTGCAAAGTATTTTGATTAAACAAAGTCATGGTCAAAAGCATGAAAGACAACTCCAATGAATCCTCAAAAGGTTTCATAGTTTCGGACTATTTAGTTAAAACTTGAGTGAAGCATTTAACAAAATTAATTGGTTACAATTCCTGGTCCCGTTACGTGCGTACGTCGAGATAGATACGTATGTCATTTTATTGGAAATCTCTCTCGGTGAAGCTCAGACCAAATAATAAGAAAAGCCAAACAAGTACAAAGTTATAGCACTGATGATCCAAAGATCTAAAAGGCCAAATACGGCTAAGGTTATCTATGCATGGGATAATAAAAGCCTTAGTATTGTGAATAATTCGTACTTTGCAAACAGTAAATATATAAAAAAAAAAAAAAAATGAATATATAATTGATATTCAGGTCAACACCGAAGTGACTACCCACAGCATAAAAACAACCTAGGATCTTTCACCTTATCTTCATATTTTGTGTCAAACAAGGTTTGTTTTGTGTGCATAACTTTGAAAATTTAGAAAGCAGTTATATATTGTAATTGGCAAAGCAACTGCTTCAATCATATCTGAATTATTTCCCTTTGAATACTATTTTTTTAACTTTGTTAAAACGTTGCAATTTTTCTATTTATTTCAAGTGGATTACCTCTAATAAGCACATACATGTATTCACCAGAAAAGACAATTGTTTTACACGTTCTGAATTAAATTCCATAATGAATGTGAGTTTTTCAATCACAATCCTAATTAGAACTGATATGTATAATGCAAACAATTCAATATAAGTCTTTAAAACAAGCCGGTCCTTCGTGTTCCATACCTTTATTTTGGGTAAAACATCAATATATACCTTTGTCTCAAATGTTAACGATCTCTTATGTTTAAGTGTACGAAAAAAAAATGACTGTTGTAGACGATGACATGTTCAACACATGTCAAACATTTAAAAACAACTAGTACTGTATATAGGTAAAGGAAGATGTGGTGTGAGTGCCAATGAGACAACTCACAATCCAAATAAAAATTTAAAAAGTAAACCATTATAGGTCAATGTACGGCCTTCAACGCGGAGCCTTGGCTCACACCGAACAACAAACTATAAAGGGCCCCAAGATTACTAGTGTAAAACCATTCAAACGGGAAAACCAAAGGTATAATCTATTTTAAAAAAACATGAAACGATATAATATAAAACACCATCTGACACAGAATGCCGCTCAAACTGCTTATTGGTGTATGTTTGACCAAATGCGTTTTAAATTCATCGTAAAGCTTAACTTAAACGTCGAGAACAACTCAAATAAAATCATTGTTCAACCGTTTCCTTTTATTCTTTGTGCTAATTGACTTCAACAAAACTACAGAAGTGTTGTAATATTGACAATGAGACACCTATACACAAGAGACTAACGAACAGTTATAATGCAATTAGTTTGTATCAATGTGTGTGTCTGATTGGATGACAGTTAGCGTAAAATTCTCTATCTCCTTTGTCTGTAACTAAGGTAGCAGACATTTTCAATTGTTGAACGTATTGACACGTAATTTCTACAATAAGCCATAAAACTCACATGTTGCCCCTACAAATGCACTTTTTATTAAATTTTATTACATTCTGAAGCGGCACAGAAACCAGAAAACGCCCGGTGTTTATGTTTGACGCCGGAAGCATACCTATGACGCCATCTAGTGTTGGGACCAAAGAAGATAACATCTTTTTGAGGAATTTTCTTTAATGAAGATTTCACACTGATATAATGATTGAAATTTAGTTATGAACTTGCTTTGCATTAGAATAGAGATACCTGTATTGTATTTGAAGCTTCTCGGACGTCAATCGTTATTTTTACTGTCGCAAATACCCGTTTACCTGTCTCCGCTAATCGTCGCCAGGTGAACTAAATTTGAGACAGTAAAACTACCGATGGACGTCCTTAAAGCTTCAAACACAATATAGTTATCTCTTAATTATTGGTCACTGTAAATAGTAAATAAAAAATAGGCATAAAAGCAGCATCATGAAGATTTAGTGATTTTTCAAAGTTCCGTAGATTACTAGTAATTAAAACATGCATAATTCTCAGAACTCTCTTAAAATGTCTATCATGCCGTTTTAGTCAAACATTAAGTCGGTATTTGTAAGGATGTCATGTCTTTTGTCAATATTAATGTAGATATACAAAGAATTATTTAAACAAACGTTTAATTTTGATTTGAAAAATTCAGTTTGAGATAAACAACATTTAGTTCACCCTAAAACAAATATCTTATTGAATGTGTTGAAAATGAAAATGTTTTTAATATTCGACAAAAGTCATTTGTATATAGTTAAAATGATAAGAGTAGGATATGTGGTGTTGTTGCTTTTGATATTACTATCCAACAGAGTCCGCAATGAAGCAAATTAATCAAAAATATGTCGCGTAACGAGCTAAAGTATAACATGTTACCCAATCAATATATAATATATAAGCCAACGTTGCGGAAATCATAGAACTACTTATGTATATATCTTTTTTACCAAGTAATGTCATAGAAATTTGCACCCTTAGAATTTTTTGAGCACAAATATTTTAGTTTAAGTCATCTCTTGATGCACAAACTTAAAACCCTGTTTTACAACCTTCGACATCAATTACCCTACCATGTTAAGACAATGATGTTTACGAGTTGGTTGACATTTATAGAATATCCGTTGCACAGATGATGGCAGATATGTTCCTTATGTTTTAATTACAATCCCATTTCCTTCTCACGAATTTGACCTATCAAAATAGACTTACCAGATTTGTACTATCATAAGCGACACGACGGGTGCCTTATGCGGAGCAGGATCTTCTTACCCTTCCGAAGCACAATATCTCATCCCTAGTTTTAGGTTGGATTTGTGTTGCTCAGTCTTAATTTTTTTGTGTTTGGATTTGTGTACTTCTGTGTATCTGTTTGTCATTTTCTTTTTAAGCCATGGCCATGTTAAGTTAATTTCGATTTATTATTTTCAATCTTTCGCCCCTCATTTTAATCACTACACAACACCCCTAGTCCAAGTCAGGAAAATGACAGTTCTTGTCCATTCGTTTTTGATGCGTTTTGTTATTTGATTTTGCCATGTGATTATGGACTTTCCAAATTGATTTTCCTCTGAGTTCAGTATTTTTGTGATTTTACTTTTTATATAAATGTATGAATGAAGTATTTGAATTCTAAATAGTTAGCAGTATGACATGAATGACGTTTATTACTAGTCTGTACCTGTCATATGCAGCGATAAAGCTTAAGATATCCTTAGATTTTAGTTCTTTAATTGTTTAAGAATGGTTTCGATAATAACAGCACTGTGAAGCAGTGTTATCTAAATAAAATCAGGATAATGGGCTTACAGTTTACTTTGAACAAATGTTTTCAGCACTTACATTTTCCTATTAACTACTAAAGAGATAAAAGGAAGACAATTTAAAAGTTTCTAAACATTTATTTTATTGTTAAACATTTGAATTCCTATCAAAGATTTACAGCAAATTCTTCAACATTACATAATTTAAATTTTTGATATTATTCTGCTTGGTGTTAAATCTCCAGAAATGTTACCTCTTTAAAGTGATGATACTACACTTCAGTTTGCAACATCAGCTGAAAGAATCAAGTCATTTCTATTTTAACATAATTTAATACAAACAAAATGTTTTATTGGGTCTATGGTAAAAATAAGGCCACCTTCAAATTTTAATTCTTGGCAGTAAAAGGTTTATTCTATACTAACAGTTTCCTCAGCTAGACTGGACTTTTGTTCCGATGTTGTCAAATTTACAATATGAGACATAAGTTTTCGTATATAATGTTTTGTATTTCTCAATATTGGTTTAATGACCAGTTTGATAAACAATTTGTGTTTACTATTTTTAAAATAAACATGTTTATAAGCATTGGTTCATATTTGCCATGTCGATGCCCTTTATAGCCAGTACTTTACGTTTTTTCTCAATGTTGAAGGTTTAACAGTTATCTATAATTGTGTACGTCCACTTCATTTAATCTTTGGTGGATAATAGTCTCATCAGTAATCATACCACATCTCCTTATCCTTGAACAGCTGAATTAAAACAGAAACCATTAAAAAAGAAATATTATAGGATATGGAAACGTTTTTTGAAAGTCTATAACAATCGATTACTCAGAAAAATATCAAAGTCACTAAAACATAACTAAGGAGGCCGGGTCACAAAATATTCATGGTAATGAGCACCAGTATTAATACAACTGCATACCAAATATGTTTGACTTACCACTAGTAGTTCACCATAGACTATACATAATCACAAACTAATACATTGTTGACGCCGCAGACCATAAAAACAGCTTACCAAATCTTGCTTTGTGACTCCGTCAAGTGTGACAATCAAAGTAGGATAAAACTATGGAACACATAAATGCTACTTTTTTTTAAGATTAAGAACATTAATCACAAACTACACATCAATATTGGACTGGGGTTCAATTTTTTTAAACATGAGTTTTTCGGTCGGTTTTGTCAATACGCAGTGCTTCTTGATAAATTGAACATCATTGTTCGTAGTCTTTTTGCAAAATCAAGGAACTTTTATTTGAAGCGTAAAAAAATGAACAGTTATCGTATACTTTTAAAATATTACCTAAATTTTTCAGTTCAATAACATTAATAAAAATATTAACGTATATACGAGGATTATTATGTTTAGTAACGATATTCCTGATGATATCCTCAACAGGCTAATCTAGAAATTTTATTGACTACTTCCGGGATGTTATCACATGCATTCCGTTAATGACCGTGATGTTTATCACATGCAACGTCGTGCATTCCTGGAATTTTTTTTATAGAGAACACAGCTGCTTTTGTTGAATCTTTGAAAAACGACGATAGAGTGCGGAAAACTGCAAGTGATTTAAGATTGTTCACAAAATGGTTGATGAGCAACAAAGATTTATAATTAAACATGTTTTGAAAGACATATCAATTTTGTGTCCAACTCAAGACACAATCCAGCCCCAAAAATTTAAGGCTTCAATAAAATCGCGAAATTGTCCTTGACCATTATAAAGGAAAACTATGCCCATGTTTTCGGTGGAAACCAGCACATGAAAGGTGAAAATATGTTTTTCAAACTAAGATCATGATGGAACAGATTTGACTTTTTTAATCAAACGTCAATGAGGAGTTATTTGAAGACGTATAGATTTTACCACTGCACCGAGTGTTATACAATATTTATCCACTCGAGACAGTAAAATTTTCAAATTTTAAACGCGAGGCTCAAACAATACGCAGGCAAACTTATTCCTTTTTTGCGATTAATCTGCAAAAAGATGTGTTCTTGCTATGTGACGTCATCAGGCACGGTCGCCTTTTTTCATGCCGTCACAATAGGAAATTCAGAGAAAAACAAGAAAATTCGACGTCATAATCGGATTTTAACCAATGAAGATCTGAGATCAAACGAACCACACGTTGATTAAATTTTGTAATACAATGGGGGTTAAAAAGGATAATATTGACAAAGAATTAGAGAAACAATTTTATCTTTATATGATACATGTGTATGTTATGTTTACTTGTTATGTTTACTAAGTCAGGAATATGACAGTTGTTATACATTCGTTTGTTGTATTTGGGGTTTTGATTATGCCATTTGCCAAGGAGTTCGTATTAAGAATTCACCATGGACTACGGTATTTCTATTATTTATTTTGTATGAACCAATGTGTCAACGATGTTTTATTTTCGCCTTCAATACAATTGTTGGTGTCAAATACAAAAAAAAATTAAACTAGAATTGCCATTACGAGCAATAGCAGATGACATCCTGGTCCGCCAATTACCACTGAGTGGCAGCCATTTTGATTTTTTTAACATTGAATTAACTTAATTTACTTCACAATACATCATTTTGCAATTTTTCAGAAAATTTAAAGAAATTTGACAATTTTGATGTTTGTACTGTTTTCATGGCAACGATCGCCATTTTCCAATGTTTGATGTCAAGTCTTCGCATGCCAAGTAACATTTCCACAAAATTTCATTCAATTTGAAAGACTTTCCGATTTTTCACATTATTTCTGTTTCCATGACAACTGCAGCCATCTTGGAAATGCCAACCCCCGATTGCACATCTGCACATGGAGGTTAACATTATGGTTAAGTTCCATCATCAGAAATAGTCTGGACAAAAAAATGTGGAATAGAAATAAAGATTATAAATAAAGAAAAGAATCGTACAATAACAATATGTCACCCAAACTCCGTCAGGGTGACATACTAAAATCTGCTGGACGGGTGTCAAATATAAATGGCATAATAAAAATAGAATTGATGATTCCAAATGTAATAATCGAAAGCAAAAAATGCTGGAGAAATAAAAAGGTCCAATTCCGACAGAAATACGTTGATTTAAAATAGTTTGATCCCAATTTAAACGAAATCTGCTTGCGTTAAATAAAACTTCATAAGAGTATGGTGGTATCAAATATAACTGTACAAATCAAATAAAAGCTTGTGGTGTCAAATATAAGGTTTCTGTCCAATAAAAGCAGTTGGTACCTTGCAAATAAAAAAGCTACTGATGTTAATTTCAAAGATGTTATTAAAAAAAAGGATGCTGGTTCATATTTTACCACGGGTGTGTACTCAAAGCGTTTGAAGGAAGTCATATTAAAATATAAAGATACATGTATCTATAATACTAAAATTACGAGGTCCAATTTGTCAGCCGTCATCACGTAAAAACGACGAATCACAGAATTCAACTTTATATATAACTAATATAGTACAAAGGTGTAGATTAAAAATTACACCACTTCAGGCCCTTTTGTTTTCCACTTTATTAATATTGCCAATAATTAAGAAGTTCCGGGTCGAGTCCGATACCGATACCAATAGTATATTCACCTGTTACCTATTACCTTATCTGTACGTTCCGCATCTGCCAGGCGCACCACCAAACGGTGTATTCAGGATTAATATGCTATATACACTTCAATTTGTTAGAGGGCATGACGTAAAACAGAGAATCAAAGAATTCAATTTTTTTATAACTAATATAGGACAATGCTGTTGATTAAAAAATACTCCATTCCAGACCTTTTGTTTTCCAAATAATCAATATTACCAATAATTGATAAGTTCTAGTTCGACGGGTTCAAACAGAAATATTTGAAAGCAGAGAAAAAAACTGTGTATCTTATAATCGGTATGACTTTATCAGATGACAATACTAATACTAAAATAAGGCTTGCGCATAGTTATATTCTTTAATTCAGTCACGGACCCGTAATATCACGGGTGTGTTCTAGTATATCAGATAAAAACGACTGTCGTCATAAATTAAGGCCTCGTTGACGTATCCGCATCTGCAGATTGATAAAAAAAAACAGTATGTGATCTCGAGCTTTAATTTTATGTACTTTCAATAATGCTTATGAGCAACTGATTAATTTTTAATGCAAAAATTAACCCAAAAAAATAGGAAATATCGAGTTTTTGTGGAACATGTAATCCGACGTTAACAGATATTCCGGATAGTTGGAACAGTTTACAGGCATGATAGGAGTGAATACGGTAAAATCGTTTATTTGTGTGCTAACTTGTGCTCACGTAGAACCAATTGTTATTTGACAAATAGAGTGATAATCAGTACTGTTTTATTAAATGTGTACATGTATTTATATGACATCTGATTCAGAAGACAACTCGTGTTTCTATTACCTCTTATGATAACATCGCAAATGAACAATATTCAAAGTTCCTTACATGTATATAAGTAGTACATCTGCTTTTTTTTTTGTGTTTATTCATGTAAGATCTTGAAATATTTTTAAACTAGATTATTAAAGAATTGTGTACGATATTCGTGTACCTGCCATACATTGGTATCTTTGTTAGGGCATGTAAAAGTAGTTGATAGACCCCCTTATTACCATTTTTACAAAACACCACTATTGCAAATTTGAAAGTGAATGTTTGATTGTTTCGAACGTAAAGTGTGCTTAAGCTCGGGATCACATAATATGTTTTGATAAATCTGTAGATGCGGATACGTCAACGTTTTTAAATGACCAACCTCTAGTACAAGGTGTTCTTGTCAAATATATATTGATCCCAATCCAAAGTGTCAAATATAAAGTTCCCATTCTAATAAAGTCAACTTATTTCAAACGAATATAACAGTCCAAATCATATGAAAATTTCTGGTATTAAATATGATGGTCCCATCCAAGTGAAAGCTGTTAATGTCAAATTAAGGGTCCAAGTCAAATATGAACTATCTTTTCAAATAAAAAATTGGTGTCATATATAAAAAGATCTCTTCAAATATAGTACTACTGATATCAAATAGCATGGTTGCATTAAAATGAAAGCAGATGTGTCAAAAATAAATAACTCACTACAAACGATGTCAAATAATTTACAAATTTTAAATAATTGTAAAATCATCATACATGTAGTAAACATTCCGGATGTAATAATTCTTTATTGAGAGATTTATGCCTACTAGTGATCAAGTATTTGTTTACCAAAAGAGTTTTTATTCTATTATCATATTCATTTTTTTTAAATTGTATAATTCTGCACTTATACTCTTAATGTACCTCAGGTCTAGAAAATATTCTAGCAAAGTGAGCAAACTATTTATGTTTAGATATGTGTATGACTGATCAAAGTGATCAGTATTCGTCAATTGATTAAGCTACAATGTAATATTGTGAATTTATGTTCATTCACATCCATGTATGACTTCAAGCATATGTAAGTATACTTTTTTTTTAAACTGACAAGACAACTATTCCTTTCCTGTATGATGCAAACCTATTTCAAGGGAAGTTTTAAAAGTAAAAAGTTAAATATCAAAATTATGGAACTCCGAAGAAAATTCAAAACGGAAAGCACCTAATTAAATTTCAAAATCAAAAGCTCAACCAAATCAAACGAACGGATAATAGCTTTTTTTTATTTCAATTTATAGATCATACACTTTCCAAAGATTATATTGACTTTATTTCATTAAATACCTGTCATAAAATCTTAATTTATCCTTTTTGCGTCACAACACAGACGGAATCATCTGACTAATAAAACAGCAAGGAATGTTACCACTGGGTTGTACTTAGAAAAACCCATCACCTTCATTCCAATTCTGTCTGCATCAAGGACAACACGTGTCTCATGAAAATTATGTAAGAAGACATTCACGTTTTACATGGATTGTTGATTTGGTAGACTTGTTTATAATAAGTTTTCGTGTGTGCCCCTTTTAATGTAGGAACAAATATTTTTAATATTTAAGTAAAACACTTTTAATTAAAGCAATAGCGTAGACATTGATTCAAAAAAGTGTGCTATAACTTGTTTTGACGTATTTGTAATTAGTGATAATGGGACACGTCTTTTTCCATCAATGGGAAAATATAGTATAATCGACGGTTTCTTTAAATAGTAAAATCACAAAAATACTGAATTCCAAGGGCAATCTAAAACGGAAAGTCCCTTATTTTATAGCAAATTCAAAAGCTGAAACACATCAAACAAATGAATAGCATCATGCATGTTCCTAACTTGGTACAGACATTTTATTATGCAGAAAATGGTGGACTGAAACAGGTTTTACAGCTAGCTAAACCTTTCACTTGTATGACAGTTGCATCAAATTCTATTGTATTGACAACGATGCGTAAACATAACACGTTTTTAGAACGTTTTGGTGGCTCTGACAGGCCCTCAAATGTGATTCTTAATTTAAAAAAAAATTACTTGTTTATACCTAACATTGTTTCATAGAATGTCCTGTACCAAGTTAGGCATATGGCAGTTGTTATCAAATAATTCGTTTTATGTATATTGGTGTTTGATTATGTTGCACCTCAGTGTTCCTGTTGTTCCTTTTTTTCATTTTATAGTTAATGTGTTTCACTTGGTTTTAGTTTATAATCCTGATTGTTTTTCTGATCTCAATTGGTTTATGACTCTTGAACAGCGGTATATTATTGTTGGAAATTTACCACTAATTCATGATCCCATTGCTTTCTATATTAAATTTCTCCGTTTCAAGCAGGCACACCTCTTTTATTTTAAGTTCAAATAAATTGACAATCATCACATTTCAAAGCAACACTTCTGGTTTCTTGTACTGAATATCAAAATCAACATACCTTTAATGGTATACAAGAAAGGATGTACCTAAACATGTACTTCAAATCTGACAAACAGACAAATGTACCTTCTTTTTTGGTGCAGTTTATCATAATATTCAAAATTTAAAGTCCAAAAGTGTTCTACAATGATCACCAGTCCTTCAGCTTTCATTTGATACCAAAAATATCTAAATATTCTGCATATTTTGAAAGTAGCACTCATGCGTAGGAACTATTTTGTGTTAAATATGTACTATTTTTTTGGTATGTGCTTTATGGCCGGGCAGGAATTAGTGGTGTTACCTTTTTTATGTTGAATGTTGAAATATTCAAAAATCTTTTTTGTTCTATATATACATTTGCCGGTTCCTCGATTTTGGCACACTCTTTAGTATTATTTTTTTTATTATTAATGCTCTTTATCATTGTATTTTCATTGGCTTTGCGAGTTTTGATTCGGACCTCACTGATGAGTCTTGTGTAAACGAAACGCTCGTCTGGCGTACCTATTTATAAGCCTGGTATCTTTGATTAGTTTTTCAGGCTTCTGTTACTTCAGAACTGTATGTTTTATTATTGACTTCATGCTTTTCATTCCAGCCCTTTCCTAATTTCAAGTTTGTCATGATATAAACTGTTTCAAGCAGCCATATTTGCCTGTTTCTTTTAATACATATAGTCCATCCGCAGAAAAAAATGTAGTTGTGCTCCCTTAATATTACTGCTAGATTAAGGAAGACTCTTGTCTTTGAAAATCTAAGGTGTGCTGTCCCGTTTTGAGAAGTCTTTGAATAGAATTTCAGTTATATTATATTTTTATATACATAGTTCTCTTTTAGAAGGCGAAATAAATACCAATCATGCATTGTTCATTTTTAAGACTGCAGAAGATGGTTTAGAATTATGTTTCATTACTCAGACCAGGAACCGTAATAATTTTCTGAAGCGAAAATTGAAAACTCTTGTTCTTTCTGAAAATTAAACAATGCCGTGTAATTGTATCTGTTCGATCTTCCTTAAGGAACAGTTTTAGTGTGATTATGAAATTTATGCTGTTCTGAATGATAAACATACAATATATTTTCTTGTTCATGATAGAACCTTCATTGGAAACATGATAAGTATCACCAGCCCAGTAGTCAGCACTTCTGTGTTGACATGAATATCAAATATGTGGTCATTGTTATAAAAATTTTTTACAAAACTTTGAATTTTTCGAAAAACTAAGGATGTTCTTATCCCACGCATAGATTACCTTAGCCGTATTTGGCACAACTTTTTTAACTTTTCGATCATCAATGCTCTTCAACTTTGTATTTGTTTGGCTTTATAACTATCTTGAGATTAGCGTCACTGATGAGTCTTATGTAGACGAAACGCGCGTCTGGCGTACTAAATTATAATCCTGGTACCTTTGATAACTATTTACACCACTGGGTCGATGCCTCTGCTGGTGGAAGTTTCGTCCCCGAGGGGGTTGACATGAATATCAATTATGTGGTCATTGCTATAAATTTCCTGTTTACAAAACTTTTTTCGAAAAACTAAGGATTTTCTTATCCCAGGGATAGATTACCTTAGCCGTATTTGGCCGTATGAGCGTTACTGATGAGTCTTATGTAGACGAAACGCGCGTCTGGCGTACTAAATTATAATACTGGTTCCTTTGATAACTATGATAAACACTTTAGATCTATACATAAAATTGAATAATACATAATCCCTTTGGCCGAATTAAGCATTGCATTGTATTGTATTTATGCAAGTAACTTGTGTATTCCTAAAACATTTTTTTAACTTTCAATGCTTCTAACGGTTTTACTAAGGGATGATTCTGAGAATCAAATAGCATTAGCCACATTATGTTTGAACCACATTGCACCAGAGTTGCATGTTGACAACTAATGTTTCTTCGGGATTACACGAAGCCTACATTTTTATAGAACAAAACCAACTAAAAACGTAAGCTATACATGCGGGAGATATGGTTCTTAATATATAATGATTAAGACATGTTTATGATAACATTCCCAAAGAAAAATAGTAAAATGTCCATATTCTTGCGCCGAAGTACCGAAGTACTAGCTACTCAGATTGTAAAACTTTCAGAGAAACAAAAATTCCAGTAGCAGAGGGATTGACCCAGTGCTAAATCTTATTTCCTAGAGCTATTAACTATTGTGTAGCAGTTTTTTTAGTTTTATTCTAAAGGGAACTTTAAAAAGTGTTAAATAAATTTCCTGATCATTATCTATAATATTACCCATATTCAATTTGAAACATCTGAATACTGCTGAACACCACATTGGGTTCAAAATTGTTGGTTTCACAGTTTATTTAATTTTTATCTGGTTGTGTAGGGCATTGAAATATGTAATTGCATTCAGTTATACATGCCACGGGCTTTTGAATAGAAGCAAGAGAGTACTTGTTTTTACTAACATTTCAACTTTTCAAGCATCCGCTTTGGACAACCTGATAGTGTAAAAAAGAACAACACAGTTTTGCACTTTTTTAGAACCTGCTGATAGTATTGTTTAACGTTTTCTTTATTTGTAAAGTAGCAATTAGATTAATATTACCATTTTATGAATAACTCGTCAGTAATGCTCGAGGCTAAACTATTTGAAAATTCAAAATCTTATAGAAAAGTTGAAGATTTGTTGAGAAGCAAATTGTATGTTAAGCTGCATAACAGTTAACTGATAAATAAAGAAAGCTACAGAATAAGGTGAAATGATTTTCTTTTTTTAAACATATTTATTTAACGTGGATTGGGAAACAACTTAGTGTAACATATATTAATCCCTTTCCATTTTTCGGGTGTGAGTGCTGATTTTGTAGCGGCATTAGCCTGCTCTTTTTCTAAATCTACAACGGTGTCTTTCAAGTGCAAGAGAAATGGCTCTCTCTAACCACGGGTCAGCCATTCATCGTCCCCTTCCGACGGACTATCATTCTCACAAATGGTGTCACGGGAGAGCCGAAAATTTAGTCCCTTACATTTTCTCCCCGGAGCGGGCATCGAACTAGGAACCTTTGTGTACTACACTACGGCTCTCTTTAAATAGTGCATTAAGTGAAACATTTAAACAAAACAGCAGAGTGCAGAGAATATCAATAACCATTCAAAGTGATACCTGTAAAATATTTTAACAAATGTAGGACTTTTACCATAAATAAAACACAACTATTAAGTACAAAATTAACAATTTATTGCAGTCGGCGATAATTTTTAATAGTGAATGATTTTCTATAATACAGACTTAATTTTCTGTCGGGACAACATCAGTAAGAGAAATCAATGCTAACATCATAACTGCTAAATTAGATATGTTTTCATCACATTAATTCCGATTGAATCCTCAACTTAAAAGTTAATCACTTCACAGTCAAGTTAAATTACATTAACAACCTTTTGGATAATTTGTGCTTTTGTCTCGTCCATTTATAGTGGAGATTGAGACTTCCTCCTGAGGCGTATGAATATTGGTTAATGTTGCAGAAATAGTGCCGACAGAAACTCATTACTTCGTATGGCAGGATGTTATCGATTGATGAAAGTGCAGATTTTATACTGATACTAACTTTATTTGCAAATGAAGCTTTGTGCCGATAAAACTGGTTTGAATCTAAACTTTTCGTCATAAAAAATGAAGGATTTGTGAGAAAATTACACTTTTAAAGTTCGTTATTATATTCATAGACTAAGATATTATCATATCATATTATGTTTAACTTTTTTATAATTTCTTTTCATATCATTTTTCTCTTCTAGATTGGTTTTAATTTTGTATTTGAGACAGTAAAAAAAAATGGGAGGTTATACATAAAATTATACAAAAATCGTAAGAACCTGGTGGAAACTTTAATAGTAAATCAGATCAATCTTGGCTTAAAACTCACACGATGTTGAGGAATGAAAAATGAGTTTATTTACAATGCAAATAAAGATCCATATCAGTCACACGTACATGATTTTCAGTGTTAAATGATTTTAATTTAAATCTTTAAATGGGTATCAAGTTTCGTCAAATGTAATTGATGAAAGATGCCTTCAATATCGCTCTCATTCATCTAACATACTATAACTTCGTGGTAAAACTCCAGTAAATCGAAAATCTACAAAAATACATTAAAACGATAAACTGTTTGAACAAATTTTGTAAAAAATCACTGACAATTAGTTTCAAAATATTTGATTGTTTTCATTTTACTACAAAACACATCACATAGGCATCTTGATGCTTAATTAAATTGTATAAGCTGTATTATATTAAAGAATAAGGTATAAATTTAAGATGCAAGTTGAATTTAAGTCCAGAATGTTTACGAGATATTATAGTACTACAACGTAACAAAGTTGTACGTTAGCGAACAAATTTCAAGTATCCGTATACACGTAATAAACTTGTATACATAGTACGACTTTGGATACTAGTGTATGCGTTCAAAGTGGGTATTGGAAAAAACTCACCAATCACTGTTCACATATTTCAGTTACATGACATAGAAATATAACAAATATAACAAAACAAGTTACAATATATAAAAAAAAACAAGTTTCATAAAAAAAACATTGCGTAAATAAATAATTTCTATATGATTATCTACAAACAAGATTGAAACTATATAAACACAATTAGAATAAAACATTTGATGAACATCACGAATAAAACTTCCTATCATAAAAGCATTGAGATTCATTAAAACAAAATGTCCAGTTAACATTTTTATATTATTGATATGTTATTGGATTTTCATTCAGCCTAATTGGAAACTTTACTGTATTTGTATTACTCAGGACCGATGACGATCTATTGTTTGTAATCATGACAAATTCCTCATTTTATATTAATAAGTTAAGGGTATCTGCTTTAAATGTTATGCTCTACGTGTATTTTTTTCTATTATCCAGATTCCAAACTTCTTTTACTATTAAATGTCTTTTATATACTTGATTGTTCTGATTGATCAGAAATATGTAACAATAGTCTTCCATTCCATGGAGTCCTAACTAAGGAAGGCTGATATAAGATCAAGGGAAATACGATGTTATTTAATGAGACTGGATGAACCTGCATACAAAACAATACTTTACTTTTATGTACAAACGAACTATTTACAACATTTTAATTTATACGTTGAACATTTTTTACTGACAGGACAAACTTTCTTATCTAAGGGACTTTCAACAATCAGATACAAGTACCACAATGTTCATATGTTGACGGGAATCCTTCTTTCATTATACCATAGAAAACTGGCCTTTTTTTTCATTTGAATGGTCATTATCGATTATCTAAGGGGTCAATATACGTGTGGTAGTTTATAAAGTCTGAATCCATTTATACGAGCGAATATGCATCAGAACTACAAAAAAACATGTCATGGTAGTAGTAAAGATCTTAAATAAAGAGGTAGAACATAAGTGTATATACATGTTAAACTAGACTGTTATGATTTGCATTCATTTTTACTCCTGTTGTATTTGTATGTGTTCTATACATTAACACATGTCGAACACATTTACGCAAATGGCAACTCCGAACAGTTTCAATGCCTTTCAAATCTTTTATAGAACCTCATCATTTGCATCCCGGATTACCATATCTTATTCTAATCTCATAGCCTATTTGAGGCGGACATTTGTTTTTGTTTTTGCATATGTTGCGATCATTTGCATGAGTTAATATCAACTATTCTTTCACAAGTCCGGCATTTAACATAACAACACCAATGAAATTTACACTGGCATCGTTCTATTAGTTTTCGTTTGAATGTATTGTACCCTCGACCACAACACATAAGTCTACACCCGTCCATTCCTTCGGACAGTCTGTTACACTCCCTGCCTACGGTCCCTAAAGAACCAGTTGTTGAATTGGCCACACAATAATCAGGTGACGTATTTACATATAATAAATCATCTTGTGTTGGTTTATTAAAACGTCTCTTCCTTCGTATTAATCGTGTTCCTCTTTTATTAAATTTTACTTCCACTGCACCGTCATACCGGTCTTTTAATCTTTTTCCAACATCTTTGAATGGCGGTAATGCCTGCCAACAAGTTTTCAAACTACACGATCCGGATACACCATGACACTTGCATGCAACATTGGCATAATTATAAACTGCCTGAAAATAAAAATAAAGCATGGATTTATTCTAATGAAGTCCTGCGTTTTGCCTTTGCATATTATATAAAGGAGATACACTAACAGATAAGTGAAAAATAGATAGCATGCACCACGAGGAACAATGATATTCTCATAAGAACAAAGTTGTGTCCATTCTGCTATGCATTTAACTATCGTTGTGTATTGCAATTATAAAGGAATGTTTAAACAAAACCGTCCCACTGTAAGTATACTGTACGGCCTTTGAAGAATTTAAAAAAACTGAACCATATGGGGTACTAAACATTTTTTGAATTGATGAAACTACCAACGATAAACATATCTACTTTTTGAAGACCCGTTCTGATACGTAAATAACCATCATATTGTCTTTAATCCAAATGTTTTATATCATTCATAATAACATAATGTGAACGAATACACGTGCTCTTTGTGACAATTTTATAACAATAAGTATGCATAAAATTAAAACAAATCAAACTTGCAGCTTGATTTATGTCATTATTTCTTAATATTAGCATTTATAAACTATTATAAAATTTGAAAGCTACTTATTTGAGAATATTTTTGTTGTTTTTATGTTACACGTTGATATTATGCTCATTTTAGTATGCAGCACTTCTTCGCATTATGCAATCAAGAAAAAAACAAGTTATATTATTGAATGAAATATAAGGGTTACAAAACTAAAACCAAGGACACAAAATATAAAAGGCATCTATAGGGCAGCATTATCCTTTTACAATAAGCTAGGGTATTATTCTTTGGAAACAAAAAAGTATTCAAATTAAGTCAACAGAATTTACACAAAAATGTTTTACGATTTAAAAAGAATTTTTCCTACTTTTTTTGGTATAATTTAAATTACTGTGCATGATTCGTGCTCAAAGCGATTAATGTCATGATTGTTTCAAGATAGACTATAGTTTGATTGATTTAAACGACATTTTTGTCAATGATGTAAGTGGTGTATTTTTATGCACTCTTTCATTCTGTTTACCAAAAATGTTAATTCATAAGTATACATATAATTATCTAATCATTATGTGTAACCTGTCTTCAGGGCAATAATTTATTGCCAATTGAACTTTTTGGAACGCTGCAGATAATTGTTTTTATAGATATTTAAAACCGAAATTTATGATTTAAATTGTGTTAAATTATGACAAAATTGACGTCTTTACTACAGGTGTTAGACTACGAAGTCTATAAATATTTCATTATCCGGGACAGGGAACCTTTTTTTGTTTAACCCGTTTAGTCTAAGAAGAACCAAATAGCCTGGTGAACAAGGAGCAAAAACCTAGACAAATATGTAGATGTCTAATAATATATCTTGACTAGAACAATATACAACATTGTGCACGGCGAAGACAATGACAGCTGTCTCTCGTTGAAATATATTAGTATGAAACATCACTAGTAAATTTTTTTGTCTTTTTGATTTTACATCATCTAAATAGTCTGTTTAACAAATTGTTCCGTCATGCTAAGTGTTTGAATCAATTTTCAAACTTTTCACTGCTGCAAATTCAGTACTGTTTAAGCAATTTGCTTGCAGTGAAATCAGAACAGTACCGTATATGTCTGTACATTTCAGTAAAATGTTGATGAGTACATGTTGATAACATCTACTGAACAGTCTCAACATTCTACACCTAACAGGTCTAAGTTGACTGCAAGCGAAGTGTCTTAACAGTACTAAATTTACCACAGGGATAACATTGTCGTTACACTTTATTGTTCAGTCTTTACGGCCTGTTCAGATCAAAATGACCCTTTCAGATAAAAATTAATTTACTAGTGCATAATAATTACTTATTTGCTGTATCGAACGTGAGATCAAATGTGATTACTTTAATCATTATGCATTCTTATACTCTTATTCAATTGCAGTTTTAATCTTCAAGTCAGCCATCTCTACTCCTTTTGATAAAGTAATTGTAATATAGCCAGTCACCGTTTTAACATTGTAACAACATGTGTTGGCTGTTTGAATCTTTGCATAAGTTTCAAAAACAAACCATATCGAAATATCAAAACAAGTTTGAAAAAATAATAGCTCTTTGGTTTGTCAGAAACATACTTGTACAAGGCTTTACACTTTTCTTTTTGTGTTAAGTAGTAGCATGTAAATGATAATTTATATTTGGCAGAATAAAATATTCAAACAAAATTATATCAAATAATTTTATAATTTGTGTCTTTGTAGCATTTACTCAAACTATGTGTATGGTGGTTAATTGTATAACATAAAAGTAACCATGATCGTTCTTTTTTATTTAAATGATTTCGCATTTTTATGAATCTTCATCAAACAAACAATCTAGTTCAACACGCATTTGTACATGAACATCTTTAAATACATGTTGCGTTATTTCATAGAATGCAAAACAATTATATGTTTAAAGAACAAAACAAAAACGATCGCAAAGTTAATGATCAAAACGATTGAACAAAAAGCATGAACACAGTGTTGATTAAAAAATAGTTTATTAATAAGTGACCGAAAGGTAAAAGTTTCTCACTTCCATATCACGAATTCGTAAGTGTTGTAATATAAGAAATGTATACAAAAAATGGTAATAACACTTCATAAACTTGGTGTGTCCAGACCGCTTTTTTGGATTTATCTTAACCAAAAGCAAACATATCCATGACATGAATGAGAAAACCTAACAAGCTATATAACAATTCAGGACCTGTATAGTATAGCAACAATCATCGAGGAATTTGAAAAATAAATATGGAAGTCTATCGAGGATTAATTGAAAAATATTTCTTGTATAACATAGCTAAAGAATACAACGTCCCATTTTTATGAGTTTACAAGTTAAGAAATGTCTAGGAATATTTCAATATGAGTTTATGACTATAACTGAAGATTGAAATGCATATAAATACAAAAGGTTTTTGTATCAACAAAATCACGAAGATATGAACATATAGGGAAAAGGTATTCCTATGATTTAGGCACCGATAACACATGTGGGAATATTTCCTGTCGTTTGATATTTAATCAAAGCCTTGATGTTCACATTTTAAACATTTCTTCTTAGTATACTGCCAAATAAGATTTTCGATAGCCAGGTCTATAATTGAAAAAGTCGTAAATTTCAGATTTTATGAGTTTCAAAATGGTGCAAGTATAAAGTGAATTCTCTCAACTTTGACAAAAAAGAAACAATAAATCAAGCCTCCCCTCATAACATAAATTAATGAATTTCTCATCATAATACTCACTGGTGCATATTAAATTTAATTCTTATTTTACAGTTGTACCAACATAAGGTCAAAATATATCGGTGTTTGAAGAATAAGCTTGACTTTACAAATTTTTAGGGTGTATTTGTCTGTATTTTTGTAATGAAACTAAATTTAAAAGCGATACTATAATAAAACTAAATTCAAAAGTGATACTATCTTGAACCTTCGACAAATGTTCTTGTATTTATTTGATTCTACAATAGTTGGAATTCATATTATAACAAAATAGGCCAATTTTACAGCCGGTTTATTACAATCGATGAAACAATTTTCAAGTGGAGCATATTCAAAGTAAAAATTTTCTTTCTGTGATCAAAGTTATGATTACAAATTTTTAATATCTGAAAAAAGATAATTGTACGTGAGCACATCGGGGAAACTATTGAAGTTACAATCTATTCTGAGCTAACATCCAAATATTTCAATATGGAAAAGTAATAATTCCGTTCGGGCGTGTAGATTCACGATATGTTTGCTTATTAATTAAGTCCGTTGGGTTTTCCTAAATCATTTTACAACGAATTGGTAAATTAGATAAGCAGATTATTTTAGTGCAAAATTTTGTAAAGTAATTCCTGCCTTGTCAAAAATCCATATATCTTCATAAAATTAAAATAGTTTCTAACATTTAATTAAATGCAATAACAATCAGTTCTATTAAAATTCCTGATGTGGTCCCCAAGGGAATCATCTGCACAACTACAGTCAGTGCTTTAGCACTGTTACATACACTTTTACTAAATACTAAGTCGATAAAATGTGTTTACAGAAACTATTCCCTCGTTCCTGGTTCTTCGTTTGTGATAGCATTCCTGTCTCATATTCCAGGCAATGCATTGGAATTGTTACATTCTGTGTTCTTAAACGATTCATATTTTATCGATTAGTCCAGTTTTTTCAGGAGGACGGTGAGGCAGTGCAATGTAATTAACAATGAAAAAAATCAATTTTAAGTGACAAATTTGAATTCATACGTACATCCCAAACAGATATTCCGTTCTCTAACTTAAGTTTGCATCAACCAAATATTAATGTTATGAAATTTAAGAAATTATTCATGGAAACCATAGATTAATTGGGAATTTACACATAGCCTGTGCCGTGACCGTGATTTTCGAATTCTATCCTAAGTATTAGCGTAAAAAGCCATTGAACCAGTCTGATAATAAGTTTCATATGTAATAACAGTTTGGTTATGTCTTTTGTTTAACCTTAAAACTATACGAAGTTCATCAATTATAAATGTAAATACTTTAACCATAAGACATGAATGAACGTGAAAATTGTTTAATGTTATACACAAAGCTTGCATGGCGGTGGTGGACAAACCCTGAACGATACAAACAACTTAGGAGTTGAAATTGAATGGATAATGTGTTCATTGGACGCAGATGATGCCCTGATTACATATAACGTTATAAACGGACGTAGTTCTAACAGTAATAGTGAAGCCACTCAGATTTGAACTTGATCCGTGTTTTATGGTTATAGGTATTGTGTATAAGTTCCATAACATATACTAGTAGTTAAGGCTAACTAAAGTAAGAGAGCAGAAACTAATTTTTGATTTTTGGACATTTGTACGAACAGACAATGGTTACACTTTATGCGGCGAGGAGCATAAAAATAATGCAAAACAGCATGAACCAGTAATAAACTTTAGGTGAACTATAGTAAAGCGGATCCTGATCATTTAGTTGCACCCATCAGTGCTGCCATGAAAAATAAAAATCCGATGACTCAAGTCGCCTTCAGTGATGCCATAAACGAGTAAATTTTTAAATGTGTTAATGGCTTATTCGACTTTTAATTTGTATAGGAATGTGAAAGACCTCTTCATAATTTATATAAATCACTAGAAATGACACTTCATTAGTACATGTATATAAAATTGAAAAATAAATTATATGTTATCTATATCAAATTATTTCAGTTTTTTATAATCAATTTCAATTCTATAAAAATTGTATTTGAAATTCCTGAACCTAAAAAAATTGTTTGCCTTTATAAAATATAAATATGTACCTGTTCACTTTCCATGCATGTTAGTTATGACACTAAGACGGTTGTGGAATTAGGAAAAAACCACCCAATCGTTTAATAAATGTATATAGCTCGAAAAAGATCCATTCAAATGCTTTTAAAACTACTTTATAAAGAAGCTTTTTTCGCACAGTCTCACCATATCCATGAGAAGAAGAATGTTATTTTTTTCTTTTTTCAAAATGTGTATCTCATTTTAAATGTTGAGGCAATCGACAGTTAAACATAAAACATTCAATTTACTTTTATTGAATAATATTGCAAGCCACTCTAAAATGCAATTTTGAAAAATGTAAAGACAGTTCAATTTATTAGTTAAACTTTTTCACATTTTTGTATAACTTTTGTTTTCAATCTTTCGACGCAACCCTGTTTTTTTTTATTGAAATCAAAATTGTACGCAAATGATCGCGTTTTTCACCAATCTTATTGAGTTAATTTCATTTTCTACATGGATGTGTTACAAATGTAGGAGTGCAATCCATCTTTGAAACCATTTTTCGAATAAAAGGAAATATTATCGTTTAAATCTACATGTTTGTTATAAAGCACATTAATATGAACAGCTATTACATACCAGATAAATAGCTGATATGCAAATAAATATTCAAATTAATTATAAAATTTAAATCCTACGTTTTCCACATCTAGTAAGTACTCATTGGCCCTGCAATAACATCTCGAACTATTAATTATCAGAAAATGTTTGATCTTCAAAAATTGCATATTGAAAAAGAAATCATATCATTAAAAATATGGAAATTGCATTAAAAATAAACCGCTTCGATGATGATCTAAGAGGTGGATACAGTTGTTTGATCAAGTACGAAAAAGGTAGAAATATCAAAAATTCTTATGAGACATGTAAAAGTAATTACCACCATTACCAGAAAGTATAGTGTCATCTTATCGTTAAACCATTTGAACTATAAAATCAACAAAATCCGACATCAGTCAATTATCTAAGGATGTTTCTAAATTGGTGGCGAGCTATGATAATTCCATGACAAAGTACGTATTGCATCATTGAAAGTTCTATTTCCGACCTATCATAGTAGACAGTAATTAGATTTATAACAAAGTTAATTAATGGCAAAAACAGTCAAGAACTGTGATTATTTGTTAGTTGCACATCTAAGTGTTTAAAGCTGCCAAAAATACAGTTTTGTAAGTAAGTTCGAAATGAAAATCAATTATAGTGTAGTTATTTGCACACAAAAAGTTTTGCTTAAAAAATTGTTGCAATTGAGGTGAAAATTCTTGTTTCATGTGTGTTCTTCTGTTTCAAATTTAACAATTTGTTTACTTTTTCGTATAAGTCATGCGTTCCAAAACAGAAAAACACGAACATTTGAAATCGACCACCGAGATTTATTATAACATGTTTTTGCCCATCGGTTTGAAGTTGCTTATATACATATATGTTCGAGCTTTTTCACGTTCGTGAAACCTATTTAAACTACATCTTCGATAAAAAGATACTTTAACACTGAAAAAAAAATTGAACAAATTAGAAGTGGAAGTTTATTGGCTACAAGTTTATCACAACAACGGTTTGTGGTAAAGCAACATACAACCCAGAATATATACATTTGATTCTCAAAGCAAACTGATAATTAAGAAATAAAAGAAAACACTATACACTGACCACAATTTTGCTTGGGGTACAGTAGAAAAAACTTACAATGGTGTGTTTTTTCAAATATTTAAAAAAAAAAAAACTTTCTCAAATTGTAGATATTTAAATCTATAATACGATTTTCCAATATTTGTTACAATTACATGTCTCTTTATACTAATCGTATCGCCTGCGAAGAAAGTTGCTTCAAGCTTTTTTGCACTTATTTTCTAGTTTTTCATGTTGTTTTGAGGTATATACTTTCATTTTCTCCTTGCATGCATTTTTATCCCTTTTATCTATTCAGTATTTTTTAATATACTAATATTTTTTGCAATATTCAACGATTTCCCATTTAATAAAAGATGAATAAAATGTTCGGTGAGACTTTGACATATTAGAACATAAAAAGGTGAATGAATTAAATACAAACTCACAAATGAAATTTATGTTTAATCATGAAACCAGCTGAGAGTTAAAGATTAATTCTCAATAAAAGATGTCATATTTATACAGTAGGTTTGCTTCATTGACTTTCCCTAGTAAAGGTTGCACAGATAGACATGAACTCGCCTGTGGATAAAGTAAATAAATTTGTCAAGGAACGATGTAGGTAAAGCTGCACTACTATTGTAAATATCTTTCCGAAAAAATGTGGAATTGAAAACGTACGATAAGATATTTAAAAGAGTTATGAGAGCGGTAAGTCATGTTGAAAACGTACGACAGTAAACTCTTATTAGTAATGATATCGGTACGTCATGTTAAGCGAACAGTTGCGAGGTCAAAACCTAAAGGAACGACAGCATTCGCAAGATTGGATTGTCATCAAAAAACGTATGACAGTCAACTTTTTTAGCATGGCAATGCAATCCTCGTTGAAAGTGCACACGACATAGAAAAAAGTAAAATCACAAAAATATTGAACTCAGAGGAAAATAAAAAAATTAATCCCTAATCAAATGGCAAAATCAAAAGCTCAGATACATCAAACGAATGAATGACAACTGTCATATTTCTGACTTGGTACAGGCTTTTCCTGCATTTTAAACTTGGTTTTATAGCTAGCTAATCCTCTCATTTGTATGACAGTCGCATCAAATTATATTATATTGACAACGATTTGTGAACAAAACTAACAGACATAGTAGGTAAAAATGTCAAAAATAGGGGTACAGCAGTCAACATTGTGTTATAATCTTATCCCAATAAAAAAAACCAAAGAAGCACAAAAAGACATATAAACAAATCACATTAGCAACAATGAACTTCGAAGAAAATTCAAAATGAAAAGTCCCAAATCAAATGGCAAAATTAAAAGCTCAAAAACATCAAACGAATGGATAACAACTCTCATATTCCTGACTCGGTACTTGTTACTCGAAATATGAAGGTCGGCATGGAAAATCTAGTACAGAAAGTATTGTGATATATCTAGAGATCATACAATAGACAGTATAAACCGTGTAATGTGATCGACATACATTCACAGTATGTCTCAGACTATTTTCTGTTATGTAATCTATCAGATGTTGATTGGAAAATAGTTTCAATTAAAAAAAGTTTTCTTTAATAACTTTATAAAGTTTAACTGGTTCTAAAATAATAAAACCGTTCTTCTCGCTGTGTTACTAGAGCAATATCACAGCTAAAATGCTATCAAATTTTTCTTGTGATATGTCGATATTTTCAGCTTTATTCATAGTAAACCGTTTTATTTTAAAACACACTTCTTATTCTTATCTCGATTCCTTTTTTATTTTTTTTGCTAATAAATACCGAGTGCAGACAGTAAAAATTAATGGAAGTAAAAAAATGTTGAAGATCTTTTGACAACTACAGAAATATCTGTTTTCCTTCAACTATAGTGCACAAATGCTTCAATCAAAGTGTTGTATATTTAAAAAAAATAGTTATCTTTAACAACTGCGAGTGGATATTGATCGGTGCGTTGTATAACCCTCGTCATGTGCTGGGTACTGATCCGATGACCCAGGCTCTGTCCAAATGATTTTAATTGTTTGTTTAAATAAAACGCTATAACATCATCGTCCCGTGTATTGGAGGTTTAAACCTCACTAGCATCTTTAAACTCACAAGTCGTATTATTCATGTTAAAAACAAAAGAACGTAACGAAAACCCAGACTGCAAATTAATGCATCCTACAACTGACTTTGTAACAGACAGGATAAAACTGAATTTACTGCAATATCAAATGCTGGATAGGTGAGGATACAGGTTTAATCCACAATTTTCTATATTTGAAAATGCCTGAACAAAGTCAGGAGTATGACATTTGTTGTCCGTTCGTTTGATGTGTTTTGTCATTTGATTTTTCCATGTGATTTGGGAGTTCAGTATTTTTGTGATTTTACTTCATACTAATGTGCATAAAATAGAAAATAAATTTTGAACTGCGAACCGTAAAAACACAGCAGATGAAAATAAATTATCATAAAGGGAAAAATCCTCCCCTCCCCCATCCTAAAAATATAACAAAAGGTCGTCCCCTTATCAACATCAATTATAACACTACACCACAGTAAATTCCTTCGATAGAAAATTCAAATTAAAAAAATACTTTTAAATTTCATTGACAAACCGTTATTGATAATTTAGAATGTTATACAATACATTTAAAGTGTATTTAAGAGTTTAAAAACGACAATTACACAATTAAAACATATAATTATCAACCTGGTTAAACTAACCTTGCAGAATGTCATTTTTTTCGTAGCTAATATTTTAATTGTTATAAAGATCTGCAAATTTGCGTGTGGTACAATAACTAAATACTTTTGACAAGTCATAAATAATGCAGAGCTGATAACTGAACAATACTCAGATTTTAAGAAATGAATACTATTGATTTGCGGTCTCGTATAGTGTGTCAGTTATCTCACAATTAAAACAGACCAATGCATAACGGTTATACATTATAAAGCAATGAACACGAAATAACAAAAAGGAGAAAGGTTTAGGTGAGGAGGTGTTGTCGATTCGTTGTTTAAAAGAATTTAGCAAACCTTCGAAAAATCGTTGTCAATATAATGGAATTTTATGCAACTGTCATTCAATGCACTAGTGAGAAGTTTAGCTAGTAATCAAACCAGGTTTAATCCACCGTTTTCCATATCAGGCTTTGAAATGCCTGTATCAAGTCAGAAATATGGTAGTTATTATCCATTCGTCCGATGGTGTTTTTGATTTTGCTATTTGATTAGGGACTTTCCGTTTTGAATTTTCATCGGAGCTCGTGTTTTTTTTTCTTTTTATAAAGCTGGCTGACATTACAATTCGTTTTTCTGTCAGTAGTCAGATTTTGTCCTTCACATTGTCATATTTAGCTTAAAGTTTTACCATTACTAAATCCTTTTATTTCAATATATTGTTGACGTACATTTTCTCTTGGCAAATATGTTAAATATTAAAAATAATAAATATATATGCATATTCATTATATAATTAAATCTTACATTTTTTGCAATGTTTCCCCTTCTAAAGTTTATATATGATACTGTATAAACTATTAATGCAATACTAAGCGGGATATTAGCATTTTTATGACAGATAAAAAATGTTCAAGGTGAAATATTTAATGATAAGTTCCAAATAAAAACAGGTTATCATAAAACAGTTTTAAACCGTACTTATTTGTAATATAAGATAGGTTTAGTGCTCCATAAAATCTATTAAATGTTTTACAAACAAATATATAAAAACTTCAAAGAATCAAGTTTAGAGAAATATTTTCAGATTTTAATCTCTAAATTACTGTATCACATTATCAATTTTATCCCTTAGAGTTAAAGTTTGCAATAAAACCAAGAGATTGCATTACATCTGAAATTTTTTTCTAAGTTTACAATTATTTACTATTTTGTTAGTAAGAATAACACTTTCTTAACACCTATATTATACCTCCAGCTTATTTAAGATTACATATCTCTATTACATACAAGTGTCTTGTAGGGCTTTTCACCGTTTTAATTTGGCTAAGTCTTAAGTTACCTGAAATACTGAGTAGCTTAACAGATGTCTGTCAGTTGTTATCAAAGAGATACAAATCAAACCTGTTCAAATGATTTTATAGTAATGAAAAATATATTATAGGATATTAAAACAATTTTTAGCTTATTTTTGACTTACAGCCTCCAATAGCAAAAAAAAGCGATATTCATTTATAAAACCTATCAAAAATGAAATTGATTTCTGCTATCATTTTCTGTCTCTTAAATTAACATGGAGACGTTTAAATGTGAACATTAGACAATTATTCGATTCCCCGTAATAACTATACCTATAACTATAACATATAATACCAAGGAGGATGAAAAATGAACACGATATTAAGCACGACTATATATGAAGTAAATTTACCAACGTGTGCCTTTCACGATGGATTTAATATGTGGAGCAGGAACTCCTCACTCTATGGATCACCTATGATTCCACCATCCCCGTTCATAGTTCATGTTGCTCCGTCTTTAACTTTCTATTTTTTGTGTTTTGTATATTGATGTATGTCAATTTTTAAGTTTTTTTGCCATGGCAATGTCAATTTGTTTTCGATTCATAAGTGAGTTTATCTCTTTGGTACATTATATCTGTCAAACAGAGACTCATATTTATCAGAGTCGAAACCATATGCCGTGTAGTCAGCTATGAAATGCCACGACATGACAAATTGTGAAACATTTCAAACGAACAAAAGGCAACGTCCAAACAAAGCAATGAACTTCTGACAGACAACAACTAAAGCGGAATTAAAAAAAAACACTGACTTAGGACGGGTATATATAGAATTTTGCAAGGTTGATCATGTTTGCTTCCCATAAGCTAGGACAGTGGAGAAACTAACATAAGAGGAAACTATAAAACAATCAGTTGGAAATAGCTTCACTTATGAGATCGCACAAAGTAGGAAAATAAAGAAGAGCTAACATTAAGACGAAAGAATGTATCATCAATAGACTGATACATAACTTTTATCATTGTCGCATCGAATATATGTATAAAGAAGACATAATAAGAAACTTTTGCATCTGTTAGTTTTATGTAAATCTCAAACAGTCCATATGAGACCATTTGCAGTATTCCGATTTAACTTTGACAACTGAAGCATACAGAAAGAAAGCAAAGACATTTGAAGTGTTTATCAATCGATAAAAAGTTTAGAAAGAAAAGTACACTCAGTTTTCAATAAAAATTACAAAAAGACAATAAACATTCAAAAATACCCAAGATACAAAGCAAATAATTCATTTTTTATTAACTTTTTTTGACTCTCGAAACTTATGGAGCAAAAATCCTTATATTCGCGGTGTGCATACGGTATCGGAGGAGGTATTTTTTTCTTCTAAATACAGTTGAATGGTAGAAAATTAACCGTTACACTTAAGAATATCTTCAAACATACAGCAATAACTAAATTTTAACTGAGTATTTAGATCAATAGTGCTGAATCAAATAATTGTCTGACCCCCATACTTTGCTAGTAATTAATTTATATTACCCTGACAAAACGGATATAAAATTTTCATACAAAGGATTAATTGATCAGTCGAGCTATCCGGCGGTTATCATATCTTTTTAAGACCAATTTTTCTACGTAAAACATAAGAAATTTAACGATAATTCGTGATCAAGTTTGTTTTTTAAACAGATTTCCACAGTTTTAATCATTTTCAATATTGCCCTGAATGACAGTTTTTCTGATTTATCAAAAATATTTCCGACCTCAATGACACTCCTGCTTAAATTTGACAGAATGCAAATAAATCAATATTTCATACACGAATTCAAATTTTAAAAGTTGAGATTCAAATATCTGAGTACCAAAAATTACCCAAAAATTTCCAAAAGAGGTTAAATGAAATCAAACATACTGAAATAATATCATTCCTGTGTTATCCTCCCCCAGAACCATCACATCTTAATAACGTATGAAACAAAGGAACTGTTACAACAAAGAGCCTACAACGGACGACAAAAGAGATAGAAACAATGTAAACAGAAATATCTGAACATTGAAGTTTAGGTCGAAACTTTGAAAATCAAGAAATGAACAAATACACATAGAAAGGGGATAATTTGTAGTTTCAAAAACTGAAAATGTATATGTCACACAAACAATGATAAACTATATACAGGGAAATGAGTCATGTATCATTATGATGAAACACAGAATAAGGAAGCATACATGTAGAACATCGTAGTGAAAATACATGTTAAGGAACAAATGGACGTGAAAATACATGTTAAGGAACAAATGGACGTAAAAATACATGTTAAGGAACAAATGGACGTGAAAATACATGTTAAGGAACAAATGGACGTGAAAATACAAATTAAAACTAAAAGTAAACTTTAAAAAAGAACCAATAACCAAAACAACATAGAAGGAAATGGATCTATGGATCTTTAATGGATACATGAAGGACAATATGGGTTTCTACATAACATGTTTATAAAAGTTTGTTGTCTTGTCGAAAATGTGTTATTAATACGCAAAATCACATATTTTCAGAATGCATACACAATTGTTGTGTCAATAAATTATAAAAATGATTGCAATTTTCATCCCTCGTAATGATGTTCCAAAGATATCAGACTGATATTGAAAGTAAAAGTTTGATATCTCGACAGTTATAAACCTTGAATTGTGACTGTTCCGTGCCAACTCTTATTTCAATTTAACTGGAATGTAAGCACGTGAAGTTTCCGCTTTTCTTGTACAGACGTAGGTTAACTAAAATCTCTTTGAACAATTTATAACAAAAGTTTTAACTCAACAATACCGTTTTTGAAGTATGATCTAAATGCAAGTGCTAATAGACATGTAGATGGAGAATGTATGGGGAATGTATATTACGTTACCCATGATTTCAGCTGAAGTGTTATTTTGATTACATGAGAATCTGCCTGTCAGTAATGATTAAAAGATAACGAAGTTTCTTACAGTGAATGTGCTATTACACCGTCAAATATCTATAACTGTTTTGTTTTACAAAATATCAAACTTTTGCTTTCGTCACTCAAATAGTGAAGATATTTACAAGATAGCATATAAATCGACGACTGGTGTATAAACTAGTCATGCGACGTTTTCTTACGTTTTTCTTCAGAATTTGTGTATTTTTCAACAACAAAAATATTGATTTTTTTTGTCTTTTTTAGCATTGAAGAAACTAGCCTTAAAGATGGGCTTTTGTTTAGTTGCTTCGTCAGTGCCATGAGACAAAACTTATAGTTCCTTTTTGTAAAGGATAATCCTTTTATCGAAAATGACGCAAAAAGTACCAGATTTTAGAGGAAAATCCCCTTCACATTTTAATAAAAGTAGCCTATTCCGTGATCAATTCAATTCCATGGAATAACCATGTTAACGCAGTTTCAAAATCATTGCAGATAAAAGCTGTTATCAGGAAATAGAAATCAGATTCTTGAAGGTCTCGAAATTCATATCAATTACAGAATAAATAAGAAATGTCAAAGGCGAAGCAAACAATATTCAATATTAAGCAGTTTGTGTGGAGTGTATACGCATTTTTGTTTAAATTAAGAACTGACAACATGGGTATGTCGTTCAAATAGGGATGGAAAGGACTTCTCTATAGATATGTTGTCTTATTCGTAAAATATTCTAGAATTCAGATAAAGCAAATTTTGAAAAATAAACTATAATGACTTTAATTAGTTCTCTGCTTTTGTATTGGTATAAATGTTGTTATCATCAAGCACTGACAACAAATTCAAACAAAAAACATCATATCCAATATAATTTTCCATTTCAGTCCAAGTCTCTGTGGAAACTCTACATTGCATTGTAACTAATTATACGCCAAATAAACTCAAGTATATGTTATATCTATGATCATGATTTTAATTAAACTGACGTTTTCACACATTTAACATATCCTTCCCCACAAAATATTCCTTTGAGCTTGATGTAGAACAACATTTTTAGCGAGTTGCTACTGTTATTCATGTAATCTAAACGATGCCTCGCTTTTAACTATAACACAAAACATGTTTCTTGGAATAATGATGGTCATAACCTCTTCGTATTATTACTTTATACTCAGAAATATGACAATCAAAGATATTGCTGAACATGCCAGAACTTCTTTCTAGATACCCTTATCAAAAGACAAAAGTTTTTGATGACTAGATATAGAAAGATGTGGTGTGAGTGCCAGTGAGACAACTCTCCATCCAAATAACAATTTAAAAAAAAAAGTAAACAATTATAGGTCAATGTACGGTCTTCAACACGGAGCCTTGGCTCACACCGAACAACAAGCTATAAAGGGCCCCAAAATTACTATAATAAAACCATTCAAACGGTAAAAACAACAGTCTAATCTACATTAAACAAACGAGAAACGGGAAACACGTATAAATTACCTAAACAAACGACAACTACTGTACATCAGATTCCTGACAGGTCCAAAACTCTTTTTTTCTTGTTATTTCGAGGTTTTCGCACAATTTTCTTGGATACAACATGTATATTGAGAATACATGTTGAGCTATTTCGGTTCTTTGTCGTTGTGTTGCTGTAACATTCGGGTGTACCCTTCATTTCAATTTATTAATATTGCTTTTAAATCATAATAAACATGTTTTCCACTTTCAAATCATTTCTTCACATCCCTATTTGAACGACATTTTTTACCTTATAATTTACGGTAATTACGGTAACACCTGCAAAAATTTGCATCATAAATGCTATGTAATTTAATAATTACCGTTATAAAATCTTACAGATTGATATAATTATATGTAATCACCGTTTACGCTTTGAAGATAGAAAATGTGGTTCATGATAGTTTATTGGAAACTAAAAGCTTTGCAATGGACATGCTTTGCTTATAATGATTAAATGGATACATTTCAGTGTCATAAATGACATTCTTTGAAGAACATTATATTGTCATAAATATTATATCTTGTATATATTTAGTCTATCATGTAAAACCAATAATACAGGTGTTCCAAGGTTTAGAGAGAAAATATTATTTTTATTTCTTGCGAATTGCAGAATTTATTAGGCGATGGCTTTTGATATAGGGAGTGTTTATTGCTTTGGATTTTTTTAAACATAACTGATTTGTTTAATTTTTTTCTGACAACGCAGGCTGGAGATAAACTTAAATTGCTCAAAATATTATGTTCTACGCTTCTTACACTTAAATTTTAGCAATCTTTCAATCGCTTACGTATTATTTCAAAGGTAACAAGTAGGTAAAATGTAGTTTTCAAACATTATCATTTAAATCGGAAATAAAAGACCGATTTTAGTTGAAAATCATCATAATTAAAAGTGATGTTTACTTCTGATAATCTAATAATGTAGAAATAAATAGACCTTGTTCTTGAAAATGTAATGCCCACACAATCAGCACTCGTGGCATTTTTCTCACTTGTTAAGCTAGAATTACTCGTTTTTTTAAAGTGTTTACAAAGCAGATTTGGAATCTCTTTATAAAGCTGGAATCTCTTTATAAAGCAGTAAGTACTGATGAGTTGAATGTTACATTGGTTGATGCCAACATTTCTAACAGATTGTTAATCCAATGTAATAAACCAGACTGAGTAGCTTTGGGCAGATTCTAAAAATTTGAATATTTTATTGGTGTCAAAACATTCTTTAAAACATGGCTGGTTGAGTTCTGCAAATACCATATCACACTCTTAACTTTCAAAAACATGCTGATCCCAATGCTACAGAACATTCTTAACAGGTCCTTTTTGTCTCTTTGAAATTTATTTACCAGATGTATACACTTCGGTCGATAACAAGTTCACTTGTTAATCGTTGTAGATTATATGACTTTGTCTAAATAAACTCATCAAAGATACATTTTGTACCAGGACTAAATTTAGTATTTACGCCAGACTCGCGTTTCGTCTACAAAAGACTCATCAGTGAAGCTCGAATCCAAAAAAGTTAAAAAGCCAAATAAAGTACGGAGTTGAAGAGCATTGAGGACCTAAATTCCTAAAAGTTTTGCCAAATATATATTTCAAGATGTCCTTTTGTTTTTGTTTCGTTGGTTTGCTGTCAAATTGACGTGTACCTACATCATAGTTTTTGTCATATAGCCTAAGGATCGATAGCTGAAAAGAATTATATAGAGAATATATGCAAAAGCAAGTTGTACGAAAATTCTGATATAAAATGGATTGCAATAGGAACTAACACGTGAACTAGTAGCAAGTGAGCAACAGTCTTCCACTCACTATACAATAGTAATTATTTTAAGTACTAACAAGTGAACATTTAGCACTCGCGTTGAATAACAATCTACCACTATCTACTACAAATGTAGTACTTGGTTTTAAGATGGAACACTTACCCTTCTTCCTGCTTCGTTGTTATGAAGGTTCATCAACATTCTTGACAACTCAGGAGAAAGTCTTGGATGATTTTTATCTTTTTCTCTAAGATCAACAAAGTAACTTCCAAATTTATACCCGTATTGTATATTATCACCACACCCACCCCATATCCAGTCCCTTACTAGTTCTTTAGGGCGTAATGCTTTACTACAGTGACACGAACTTAGTTCACCATCTCGACACGACCGTGCTATAGCACTAACAACTCCTGCTGCTAATATAGAATGCATAAATGCTGCCTCGCGGCTCGCTGAAAAAGAAAGACATTGACATTATGACTACTATAATGTAACATTGCACTTTATAGGAATAAAGGACTATCGTTACTTAGAAAATTAGTTGTAGTGTACTTTGTTGTGGCGCATCCGAATCTATTCGAACCATTTGCAACAGATTCTGCTCAAGCTAGTGCTAGGGATCGTCATAAACGTATAGGTGACAGTTTTTATGGGTTTTGCTCGGTGTTGAAGGCCTCGTTGTGCCTATGAGATGATAAACTGCAATGAAAGCACTGTTCGTTCGTATTTTGTTCTTTGTTTTTCTGTAAATGTAATAATACTGTGCCAACGTGATCCCCTATGTAAACATATATACAGGCTACAGGCCTAGGCTTTTGTATGTTATCTGAGCAGATACAAAAAAATCCATTAATTTTAACAAAGTACACAACCAACTAGACACCGCGTCGTGCGTTTGGTATCCGAAAGCAAAGAGGTTAATATTCTGTATATAAAATTATAAAATATGAAACAGATATGGTGTTACCCACTGAGAGATGCAAATTTTCAACTGATGTCTTCATTTTTTCTTGCGATTAAGTTATTCAGGCTTAACAAAAACAACAGGGGAAGATTACAAGACTAAATAGCTTATTTTGTCTTTTAATTACAGGGTAAATATTTAGAGCATAGTTAATTGTGCATTTACATTCTTTATTCACGTCAATCAATCCTGGCACGTGCCAATTGTGTTACGGCGTCTGCAATGTCATTAATCAACAAATCATCAGGTCGTCTGCTGAAACATGCTGTAGATCAGCGTCTTAATCTATTCACAAACAACATATTAAAAACTATTTATTTCTCATATTGAAAATTGTCTTTTAAAACGGGATTTGAGCAGTGTAACTGTTTTACATGCCTAATCCGACACCTGAGTATTCCAACATCCAACTTTAACCGAAACATTTTTCTGGTCCCAAAATATACATATCCTTGCCAAAAAAATATTGTGAGTATTCCGATACACTACTTAATCCGATATGTGTTTCTGTCCCCCAGTGTTTCGGATAACACCGGTTACACTGTATATGGAAGGACTGCATTTCTGTTGCATTTATGTATTTGCTCTCCAGCATGATGCATGGACAAGTCTCTGTGTAGGATTGAAGATTGATGTTGAATTAAAGTGTTCTTAGAAAGTTTGAATTTAGTAAATTCTCAAAATAACATATTTTATTTCATTATCTTCCTGCTGTCATGTTCGATTTGAATTTGTCAAATAAATTATTTTGATGAGTGAAAAGAAATGACGGTTGGCGAGGTCAAATGCAGCCAAGGAGTGTAATGTATTGTAATTTGTTATAGACAAAGTGGTTCAGAAAAAGCAAAAGTGTCGTTAGCCATACAATATGTATATTCTGTACTTCAAGCAGAATTTCGTAGTTGATTTTTTGTATAGCAAAACAAGTTTCAATGCACTGTTGCTTTTCTCAACATAGAAAACATTTGATACCAGTAGGACATCTGTTAATATCATTACAAGATTTTTTTGCAAGTTTTTAAGGCCTACTTTATCGTATGCTTGCGACTAAATTAGAAAATTAGCCTTGAAACAGTTTTTATGTAGTGAGTTTCAAGAAAAATTATTACAATTATTACAGATTATGTTTTTCATTCATTTGTGTATTCTGCAATATCACTTTTAATTATAAAAGCTAGAGAAAAGGAGAGAATTCCTGTTCAAGGCGGCGAAGACCTGAGTTACTTGTGTGCACATTAAACATAATACATTTACGTACATTGTAGAGTGCTGCTGATATAACTTCAGTTTTAAAACTTATTATGTGACTATCCATATTGTTTGTTCTTTGATCGTCTGTTATCAGCATTTATATACTGCTTCAAGGAACATTGTTCGTCTTTTCGTCTCTTTTCTTTTGTCTTGACGTTGTCAATACTTTGACTTATGATTTTGCACATCTTTATTTTTATCAATTATTGCATGGTAATATACTCTGTTATTTCAATGTTTTTGTTCTATCTTTATTAGGTCGACCTTTTTAATTTGTTATGTTTCCGGTGTTTTTCTGCCATATTTGCATGTGCGTTTGTTTAGCTATAAGTAATATTTATCCTTTCAGCATGTTTGTGAATGTGTATAATGTTGATAAGTTGGGTTAATTAACATTGATTTGATCTATGTTACTGTTCTTTTACAATATTTCGACTCCGAATCAAAGTTTTTCGACAGGGTACCTTCTACTGTAAGCATATGACATTCTGGTACTTGTACTCAAGTCAAGTAAAATCTACTGAAGTTAAATATAGCTTTCAATCGGTGCAATGCGGATGATATATTAGCTTTCCGATGATTTAGTCGTGCATAGAAAAAATAGAAAACTTTTTCCACAAACTGACCAATTGTAAGTTTAATTTCACTTCCTTTACTTGCTCTGACTTATACGGTAAAATGAAAAATCGGTAATATTGTCTATTATCATGTTCATGTCAGTTACCTATATTGTTTCAATGGTATCCTGTAGAATCGATTCACAACTGGAAAATATACTACAATATAAACGTACCTATTTGTATAACAGGACCAAATACGGTTCTATCGTCTTCTATGGTTGTACAGTTCCATCGACGATTTTTAAATTGTGTTTGGCATTCTGTTATACCTAACCGTGCCCCTCTACCAACACTGGGCATATGATCATGATGATTTTGACAAGCACGGATTTGTCCGGGAGATAACTCTCTAAGTTCTGTACAAAATGGTTGTACTCCAACCATTAGCATTCGTGGATTTGTGCCAAGACTCCTGCAATAACAATATAAGTTTGATATATTTGGAAAACAACAGCTCCATGAAAGATTAGGGAACTTGTTTACTATACTCCTGACCTTTGATAATAGGCTGTAGCCATATTGAATAAGGGCCAGATTTTGGATAGAGATGTAAATAGTAAGTGCAGGAAAAAATATGCATGTTTCCAAGCAACTCTACTGTTTCAATAATGTTTACTCGTGTTTTTCAAAGCATTTTCGACTCCATTATAAACAATCTGCCCGTATTCAATATACAGTAGATGCAATAATCGAGAAAGTATCTATTGTTGAAATTTAAGTTTATGGATATCGTTTAACAATTTTAAATATTGCTCCCGAAATATAGACTTAAATCGACACTTTTTCTTTAAGTTCAAATGTCCTATCAGGCTACATTTCTCCAAAGTGATACGAGTAACGTACACGGATCATCAATGTCATGTCATTCAACACTTCAACTTCTGCATCTTTATAAGAAAATAAAGCAAACGGTGTGGTACATTTATCATTTGTGAATATTTGTTTGTATTTCTATTTGTGGAAAGATACTTTTTGTTTGTCGACGAATTAACCTTTTTATTTTCCCGCCCTAAAGATAATCACTACATCCTTACCCAAACTTGAGAAAATCGGATGCATGAAAAGAGTTATAGTTGTACAGAAACTAAGATATGCGATGTATATTTCACTTGAAGGCTTTCTGATCTTTCCGCTAATGTTACTTCAATCCCGATTTCCTGATAGATTGAAACTTAAGTTTTGTTTTAAGTTAAGTGCTACTTATAAAAATTAACTAAATTCATAGCGTTATCTTCAATTTATTGACTTGTTGTCTTTTCATGGGTTTTGAAAGCTTATATGATCTTGTCTAATACAACAACCCATGAAGACTGTACTGAATTAACTTTCTTTAAACTGATTTCGAGCATAAACGTTTTATTGTCTGATTTATTAACAGTTCCGTTGTGTTTTCAATTTAGACATCAACCTGTATCAAATTTAAAAACACGCCTACACTATGGTTATTTCAAATACACATTTGACGTAAGTAAAATATCATTATGCAATATTGATGTATGTAAGGAACATGACTTTCAATGAATGTTTAATTTTGAAACAAAACGGGACATATATAAATTAAATACAAAGGGGCAATGACAAACCATCTCGTTAACACATGACCATTCAAATTAACTTTTCCGATAAATAGTTTTGGAAAAAGAAGTATTAAATTCTCTAAGTAAAAAAACACACAAATTCCGAACTCAAGGGAAATCAAAAACGGAAAGTCCTAAATCATGCAAATGGCAACATCAAAAGCTCCAAACACTTCAAACGAACGGAAAACAACTGTCACACTACCGACCCGGCACTACGTATGCAGAAATGGTGGAACAAACCTAGCCCTACAACTAGCCAAACCTCTCAACCGCACGATAGTCGCATTGAATACTGTATTCCTTTGTGCATATATACCCTTGCTTATCTAAAAGCATGTGCTACTGTAGTTTGAACAGGAAATGTGCCTTATAAAATAACCAAACCCGACTGTGCTAGTAGTCTGTTGTTATTTATGTATAATTGTCATTTTGTTTATTTTCTTTGGTTACATCTACTGACATCAGACTCGGATTTCTCTTGAATTGAATTTTAAATGTACGTATTGTTATGCGTTTACTTTTCTACATTGGCTAGAGGTATAGGGGGAGGGTTGAGATCTTATAAACATGTTTAACCCCGCCGCATGTTTGCGCCTGTCCCAAGTCAGGAGCCTCTGGTCTTTGTTAGTCTTGTAATATTTTAATTTTAGTTTCTTGTGTACAATATGGAAATTAGTATGGCGTTCATTATCACTGAACTAGTATATATTTGTATAGGGGCCAGCTGAAGGACACCTCCGGGTGCGGGAATTTCTCGTTACATTGAAGACCTGTTGGTGACCTTCCGCTGTTGTTTTTTCTATGGTCGGGTTGTTGTCTCTTTGATACATTCCCCATTTCCATTTTCAATTTTATCTTGTCAATATTCTATCTATTTTGAACGTTTATATATACAAATAATTTTTTTAATAGCTCCAATACTTAACAAAAGCACACAAAAAAAAGGGGGAGAAATATTGGATTTATTAAAACTAAAAAAAAATAACCAATTCTATAAACATAGGTTTGTTTCTCTTTTAAATGCTATATTATGGAACTTATATAATTACCTGCAAATAACAGAAAAGGAAATGGTTTTCAATCAAGGAAGGAGGATATAGGCATGCAAACCCCCAAAAAAGTAAAATTTTCACAACATTCACGTAGATCTCAATTCACTGGTAATAAATCACAAAAATATTTTATTAACATATTAGGAACACCATGTAAAATGTTGTGATTATTCTAACAGAAGTAAACAACATATCGGTTTGCCTTTTGTATTTGACATCTTTATTTAGATCGTTGAATATTAAAATATTCCCAAGCTATAGCTTATAAGCACTTATTTTGGACTCGGGTGAAACATACCAATCTTCTTTTTTTGTACTGGTCAAACAGATAAGAAAAGACACTTAAGCTTACATGATCGTCGGCTTTTAAACTTACAATTATCAGTCAACAAAAGTATATAATAAACCTATTAGTATTTGTAAGCATATGATTTATGATAAAAGCAACAGGCTATTTTAAAAGTGAATAACCTGTAGGACTTATTCTTTATCATTCGGAAGGATTACATCTGTTGACTTTTTCGTACTAAAATTATTGTTAGAACATACATATTTCTCATTCGAAATATTTTTGTAGTGGGGATATACATGTAGAGTCTAAACTCAAGGTACCTGCTTATTAATGCATTGTATGTTGACCTCTTGATTTTGTGTGGTGTGCTTTCTTGTGGGGGGGGGGGGGGGGGGGGGGGGGGGGTAGGACAACTATATTATTAGTATTTTATTAATTAATTATGTAATAGACATATAAAGCTTCATATATCTTTTTTAAGTAAGGGATATTTACTTCCAATAGTGTTATATGTATTATTGGGGGAAAATGGTTGTCAATCACGGAGTTCAATAAAAAGTTCTTAAGATTTTATTTTGAGAACCCACCAATTTATAAATGGCCCATTTACTACCAATAAAAATTACGCATCAAAAACATGATGCTTCTGTACTTAGCTTATATGTTTCTAATCTGTATATGTTTGGTAGAACGAAAAACGTGCATTTCATTTTGGAAAGGTTGTCAACAAACCACATTTGGCCATTGTGCACTAGATATACCATACTTATACATGTATATCATGCATCTATTAATACAGTAAAGGAATGTCTATTGATTGATTCCTTTCAACAAAATAAGAAATATGTCTTTTTCATGCCAATTAATTCAAATTAGACAGTGTCGTTCTATATCTAGTATTTAGCTGACATGGCCAATTGTTGCCCTTATTTTATAACTAAAAATATTACGATCTAATTGAAATACAAAAAGATGTATTTCAATTTTATTGTTTCGTCTTTTGCTCTTTTTGTTTTAGTTTTGTGTTTTCATTCAATTATTACTTGTAAGTTATGAACATTTCGTTGTTAATGTAGTATCTTTGAGTTCTTTCAGTGTGTTTGCACTTTCAAATTAGCCTACTGATGTACAAGAAATGATTTGACTTAACACCAGAATGACTGCAGTGGAAAACCTATAAGACTGAATGAGACTGGAAAAAACGCAGTCATGCAAGCACAGAAAAATCCGGAAAAATCGTTGCGGTCTTATTTCCCATGAGATTGTATCTCTTTGATTACATATTCGGCCTGTCGGTTCTAATTCGGATAAACAGATATCCAATAACACAAAGGAGAAACATTAATTTACACGAGAATTCATTACTGAAATAACCACCACTTATACGATGTACTCTAATATAAAGAATTTAATACAAATATAAAAACTGTCATATTTATTCATGAATAAATTATCTTAAACGGAGAATACGTTATTCAAAACAAGGAAAATTATTGGTTATATGCCCAATTTGTTTCCTTCCCATGCCCATGCCAATCGTTGGGGTAACACTTTGAACATATTGAAGGGTATGATTTATATATTAATTCTCTCATCACTAAGTAACTAAATGTATGTCGGCAATGAAACCACTTTTGTAATAGAGCATGATATATAAATACAGCTCTTTGAGAATAGCATGTGATTGATGAGAACATTTGTGTTGTTTGCAGATTTTATATATTACGCTGTAGATCTTATTATTTAAAGAAAATGTGAAGTGTTAGAAAATTTAAATGTGTACAGTGTAAACATATCCTTTGCTATTATTACCCTATATTGTCCTTTTGTGGACATTTGTTACTTTGAAGAAGTTGGGTAAATTTGATCTTAAATAAAATCAAATTTGCAACTTCATGGTAAATTATTGATTTTATTTGATTAAGAAATCAAAGATGTCAATAACCGAAAAAGAATTAAAAAGAACGAATCAATTTTGTGTAAATTAAATTAATATCTGCATACATGATGTCTAACGGTTGTCGCTGGTAATTAAATTAGTATATTATTTAGAAGTTATTTTTCGTTTTGGATTAGGTGAAAATAGGCAAGAAAAGGGCGTTAAGCAAACCACTGTTAGTCAGTCAAATTCCGGAACTAGTGAAATAAGGTAATGTGCTATGATTGCCAATGAGACAACTCTTCACCAAAAACCAAATGACAGAGAAGTTAGCCACTATGTATGTGCGTATCCTTCATGGTGGTGTGTTTTTGTTAGCAATACGAAATTACGAAAACAATGTCTATAGGTAATATTTATCTACATGTTTGTGGTCATGAAACAAGCTTATTGGTATATAATTTCATTATTATTATTGATTGTTATAGAAACATTTTTCTGAAAATGTATCGTGCGTGTTTCCAGACTACAATTAGAGTCGAAAAATAAAGATTCGTTCTCAAATAAACGGGATTAACTTTGATATTATTATTTAAACTAAATGATTATTGCATTGAAGGGTATATTAAAGGACATGTCAAAAATCAAATACAAATATTTTCCTATCTGCAGGTCTATCCAATAAAAATTCTACATGACATGTCAAATTTAAAGTGCTAAGAAAACATAATTGTTTTCAACTTTGGTATGTTAAAATAATCTGTTTTCTTTCTTCAGGTGTACTAAGTCCTTTATGCAATGACCCAGATTTTCAACATAAAATGCAAGAAAAGTCACCCTTTGTTAAGATTAAAATTCAATCCCTTAATAATGGCCGTATTACTTGTTTATTGTATGCAATTTTCTGAAGGTGTATTGGATTTAAATTTCTGCTGACAGGTTATAATATTTCATATATTTGTCATATTTTTAAGTGAAAATACAAAATTTAAACAAATTCGGTTTATAAGATTTAAATGTGAAACTACATAACTATTTAGATTCGTGTTGTTTGCTTGAAATCAAAATTTTATGATACAAAATGTATCAACATTTATCTATATTTTTATTGAATTGGCGAGAAGTTTTTTCATTACATTTGATGTGCAAGAGTTATATAATTCCTCAATTTTTGAAGGAGATAAATGATCAGCATTTCGAATAGGTTTACTTCTTATAAATAACTTTTTAATTTTATAATTAGAGACAAATGATCCATGTCAACCTCTTATCTTTCAGGGGGAAAAAAAACAAAATTAAATGGAAATATAAAGTGTTTATTTTACCGAATGCTGACTTTTAACTAAGGAGAAGTCATTGTGGTTTAGTATGATGTGAAATTTTAAAGAAATTAAAAAATCAAATAAGTAATTAAAAAATCTGTATATAATAATAAAAGTACGTACCACCATACGTTTGCGTTAACAACAACAAATATTGCTTGTACTATTCCTAACAGATATAACACAGTCCCATTCCATTGTGTTTCTGTCATCTTGGCATATTTCTTCCGGTTTCTAGGTAACACTAAAAAAAATCACAACTGTTTAAGTCATATTTCATTGATATATTCACATTTATAAAAATTAAATCACTTTTTATTGAGTTTCCACTGCAGAAGAATATGTTGATCCATATCATATATTACGCCACGTGGAGAATAATCTATCGTTAAATAAAGATGTTTTTATTCCAAGTAGTGTATATTTCTACATCCATTCATTATTTGGCTGTTAAGTAAAAGTTCGAAATGCAATGATTGACGGAAGCAATCATCACATGTGGAAAAAAACAAAAAGCACTAAAACAGACATACTAACCAATCACGTAATATGATTGGTTGATTGTATTTTGATTCACAAACGATGCGAACAATTTGTGACCAGTATTGCTCACTAGACTAAACGTCAATGTCGGTTGTATAAAAGAAGGTAAAAAAGCTAATGCGATGATAAATAGTGAAAATCTTGTGAAGTAGGTCCAAACAAAATTATTGTTTATCCATGTTATCAGTTAAATCCCACACGAGCCATAACTACTTTCAACGATTTTAAGTTTTATTTGTTTTGGGTGACAGCTTTCAACCAGTGACGTTACCCCGGATAGACAGCGATGTAAAAATAACGTCTTTACCACCAGGCTGGTCGTTAGCTTCACTTGTAATCCTTCTTTTCATATCAACATCGGCATACCTGTATTATGGCAGTGATCTGAATGTAAGAGATGAAAGAAGTGATTTCACACTAGTGCACATCGCTGACTCTATATTAAACATACCAAAGGTTTCAGATATTCGTGTTCTCATAAATCTTATAGTGTTCATCTTTTGGACATAAAATTCAAACTTAATAGAAATTTATAACATTGTCCAATCCTAACTATTTTACATAAGTTATTCAAAAAGTAAAAATGGGATTTGTGATAGCGCATTAAAACTCCAGTTTATGGGGAACATGTTTGGAAAGGAAAGATCATAAGTATCTGGGAATTTAAAAAAAATAATATATCATGGTCACTATAACTATGAAAAAAACATCAATTTTACTTATAGTAAATTAAGTTACCTGATCCTAAATAAGACGCATGCATATTTGTACATTGACATTTTTTTTAAAGAGATTTCCTTGAATATATTACATTAAAGGGTCATTTTCAATAGTCTTTAATTGAATGTTTTCACTAATTTACAGAATCACAGCCAATTTGTGCATTTGAAACTTGTATCAATTCATATTCACGGTCCTCTCTTTTTCTGATTTGTAACCAAATTATAAATACCCGAAGATAGCACATGAATTTTTGACAGAATTCAACATATTTTATAACTTCAAAATTGCCGAATAAGAACATTCTCAAAAATCAGAAAACTATATATTGTTAATATACACCAGAAGGAAATTATTGTTTTTCAGATATACTATAAATCTTTGTGGGCATATTTATCCATCGATATAAGATTTCACAAAATCAAGTAAAAAAAAATTCAAAAGTGTGTCAAAATAGTCTTCAAATACAAAGTTTCCCGCGGCTTGATAAACTTTAAGTTTTTCTGTTGAATGTAATATTATTATTATGATTTTTTGGAGTTGTAACACCGTATCAATAATGCCCGATATTGTGCTACATATTTTAATAGGTGTCACTTATGTTCCACTGTGAACCCGTCAGTGAAACAAAGTCAGGACAACTCGGCCATACCTCTTATAAGACGAGTACTTCAAGCATTGTTTTTGTATTGATACATGTACAAGAAGTTACTGTCAATAGGTTTGACCCTTGTTTCGGACATACAGCAGTTGAGGAACTGGATTGTCCTGATCTTTCAGAGACACAATGATATTAATTACAGCATAGAAAACTGTACTGCCCTAGGTGAAGACATGTTTGCTTTCTCAGTTACAATTAGTAAATGTGGGGCTTTTTGTTTCCCGTCAAGCCTGCTAGGCGCAGAAAACCGGTATAGGACTATTGGTAACGGTCCTTTTGTAACTTGTAATTTGTACACTATGTTGTTATTTTAATACAGTTCCTTTGGTTCTCATATACGTTTTATTTTCATGAAAGTCCACACTGATTTAATAGCGTATAACTAGTTTGATTTGCTATCATGCAGTTTTTTCATTTTTTATTCAAGTCCTTATAATTACCTGCCAATATATTGTTTTTGTTTCTCTTTACACATTTACAAAATATTCACGTGTGCTTTAGTGGTTATTTTTGTTATTGCCAGGTATGGCTTGGTTGGCAAAATTGTTATCGAGATTTAAAAAAAAAATAGAATGATTCTGATATAAAATGTTAAAATGTGTAAATAAATAAAAACCAAATGCTTCAACATAAATCATATACGTTTGATGTCAGATATGACCTTTAATCTTTCTAATTACAAATTTTAACATCATTTCTATCGTGCTTTTATGAACAGATCAATTTTTGAGTGGAGTGTATATTGACTTTTCGAATGAAATGTAAAAATTATCACTTTTATTTTATTCAATCAGAAATAATTCAAACGTTAAAAAATGTCATGAAATAAACTAATTTGGAATCTAAACTTATTGATTACATTGTATAACATATAACTCACCTTAAAACATAGATTTTCCTATCTATGATTTACCAAGTTCACTATTGATCCCTTGACTTTTGTAGTTAAATCCTTTGTTTATAATATGTCCTTATGAACTTATATTTAATATACACAAAATACCGCAAAGAATGATACTGCACAATACATGCAGCCTAAATATTTCTGTAATGTTTGTATACCAAGGCTAGAATATCTTACACGAACTTGTTTCACTAATTATACCAATTTATCAGCAATTAAAATAAAAATTAGCACGAAATCTGATATTCAATTTTCAACTATTCCTTTAATGTAACAATAGTGCACATAAAATTTTCTTAACGTAGAAAATTATTAACTTGACTAAAAGCCATGAATAACACAAATAATGAAATAAACACTTATATACTATACAGCCGACTGCGTGTGGGAAACCAAAACATGTGCTTGTTTTACCTGTCCCCACTATCACCCCGTTTCCGGTCTGGAAGCTTCAGTCATAATTTACTTAAAGACATAATAAAGCGTTCTATCAGATGATTTTTGCAGCACCGTATATTATTATCTAAGTATACCGATCTCTGACACATGTAAAGCGATTAAAACCTTATCTAATTCGTTTAAAAAGGTATCATCACTGTTTCGAGATAAATCACTGTCGAACACATTACTTGTAGAATAATCCAAGTCAAAATATAATGCCGTAGTGACTCTTGGACAAATCGGTCTTAACTTGACACATTCATGAATAAATTTTCAAACCGCAGTGCCAAATATTTATATAAATTCTACTTAATACACCTATTGTTATATTAATAATCTGGTGTTTTTAACACGTTACTGGACAAGTGGATTGTTTAGGTGATCAATTTCAACTGCTTTATCATTCAATCAGTTGTAGAGCATGATTAAGAGCCCTTATCAACGGCTTTTGAGGATAATCCTCCTTCAATGGGAAGAGAAGTAATCTCGAGAAGAAAGCCGATAAACCCTCTCAACAATTACAGTTAGGAAATTTTACGTTCGTTGATTGGCACAATTGAAAAAAATTATGTTAAACGGTAGGGGATGTCAAAAATATTTAAACGACTTTCCGCACTAGTTCTGTCTGTCCAATCTTTTTAACGCTTCTTTAAATACAGCGTTATGATCAAATAATGCTCTCCGTTGTGGAGGCGTTTCTGAAAATATAATAAAACCAAGAATGTTGTCCGTATCCTTTAATTCTAGTAGACCTGTTTCAAAAGTAGTGTGCATTAGTGTCGAGTTCAGAACGAATCTTAAAGGAAAATCAGTAACCCGTCATTATTGTACGACAACTAAAAGTGAATATTGTTTATGCTAGTGTTAAAATGCCATGTCAAGATTTTTTTGGCTGAGGGGTTTAGTTTGTACATCAAAACTTATAATCAAAACTGCGGGATGAATATAATTAGGTAAATAATAGGAGCGTTCGGTGCGTTTTCAGATTTTAAAAGTTTGCGTACGGCTAATGATTCACAAAGAATTTTAGTTATCATGTGAAATTATTTGGTATCGTAATCTGATCTATAAAAAGACAGTTTATTCATTACAACACTTCGTCTCATAAAGACAGTTACTTTATCACAAGCACTGTCCAATCTTGATAGTATGTATGTACTATGTCAACAACGATTAAACCATTCCGGGACTAATACATGAACATAAAACTTGTGTATCCAAATTCACATTGATCCTTAACTCTTTGTAGTTTTAAATCCTTTGTTTATTATGTAGAAGTCATGAACTTTGCTCTAACATTCACAAAAATACAGCTTAAGAAGGGAGAAGTGGGGCAAAGGTCATCAAGGCTTGAAACCAAACACCCAAAATATAAAAGTGTAGCAATTGTTTTGCAATAATTCCTCATAAGTTTACAAATCCCACTCGTAAATATGAAATGGGACTTTAATTTAGTTTGTTTGATGCTAAACCGCATTTTAGGTATACGAATTCAATAAACCGGATACCCTAAGCCCAGAAGCCAGTGCATGTTTCGGTATTGACTTGCATCAAATGTCACATTTTGATAAAAAAAAAATACACATTATATATACTAGTAAATTTAATGAATACATTATATCGAAATAGGTACAAATGTATCGTAAGTTTGTATTTTAAAGAAATAAGAACATGGAAAAGCAATAGGTCGAATGCGCCTCTTCAAATTTAATTTTAGGTTCTCATACTCAAATTATTGCTTTGAAATATTTTAAATTAATTCCAATATCAATTTATATGTTCTTTCATTCCACAGATGTTAAATAAAGGTGTCAAATTTACATTGCGAAACAGACTTTGTAATAAGAAATTTATTTCAGTATTGTTACTCGACTCGAAACTAATGCGCTCATTCAGCTTGTTACAAAATGATAATCCCGGCTACTGCCGCTTGAGTTCATATCAAAACCGTCCCTCCTCGTTCACTTTTATTCATTGTAGAGATTTAAATGCAAAGGAAGAACAAGATAATTAAAATATCACATGTTGGTGGGTATAAAACGTAAATTCTATTCAAATCGGAATTTAAAATTCCCATTCAGTAAGTTGCTTGAGAATATAAGCCATCTATTGAGAATTAAATACACATTTATAACGGACACCTACAGCGAAAATCATTCCCAAACATTTATCGTCACTATACTTGTACGACCTATCACTTTCCCCTTTTGTCGTCACTAAAAAAACAGATGGTGAAAATACTATAAGCCTAAAAATCCGTCGTGTATTTATAAAGTAACTATTAAGTAATATGTACTATGTATTGTTAAAAGACAAATATAATTTTTTTTAAATTATTTTCCTAATCATATACAGTTTAGATGTCGTGCAGATGTAGGTTTATTTAAAGACCACTTAACTGCATCTTTGGTTGTATTGTTAAAAAAATAGATTTCTATTAACAGAATATGATAGTTCTGTTAACCTACAAATTAGCATACTTTAAAAAATGTGTCATTAAAGTTGTTAATGTGTTATCTTCTCGGCTGGCAGAGTTAAACGGAAGTTGTTTAATGTGTTATACTATCGACTGACAGAGTTATACTAAAGTTGTTTATGTGTTATCCTTTCGGCTGGCAGAGTTATACTGAAGTTGTTTATGTGTTATACTCTCGACTGACATAGGTATACTTAAGTTGTTTATGTGTTATACTCTCGACTGACATAGGTATACTTAAGTTGTTTATGTGTTATCCTTTCGGCTGACAGAGTTATACTGAAGTTGTTTATGTGTTATCCTTTCGGCTGGCAGAGGTATACTTAAGTTGTTTATGTGTTATACTCTCGACTGACATAGGTATACTTAAGTTGTTTATGTGTTATCCTTTCGGCTGACAGAGTTATACTGAAGTTGTTTATGTGTTATACTCTCGACTGACATAGGTATACTTAAGTTGTTTATGTGTTATCCTTTCGGCTGGCAGAGTTAAATTGAAGTTGTTTATGTGTTATCCTCTCGACTGACAGAGTTATACTGAATTTGTTTATGAGTTATCCTCTCGGCTGGCAGAGTTAAACTGAAGTTGCTGATGTGTTATTCTGGCTGTAAGAGTTATACTGAAGTTGGTTATGTGTTATCCTCTCGGCTATTAGTGATATACTGCAGTTTTTTGTGTGTTAGCATCTCGGCTATTAGTGATATCCTGATGTTGTTTGATATACTGCAGTTGTTTGTGTCTTATCATCTCGGCTATTAGTGATATCCTGAAGTTGTTTGTTTGTTATCCTCCCGGCTATAATTGATAAACTGAAGTTGTTTGTGTGTTATCCTCTCGGATATTGGTGATATCCAGAAGTTGTTTGTGTGTTATCATCTCGGCTATTAGTGATATCCTGAAGTTGTTTATTTGTTATCCTCCCGGCTAATAGTGATATACTGAAGTTGTTTGTGTATTATCCTCTCGGGTATTAGTAATATTCAGAATTTGTTTGTGTGTTATTCTCCTGGCAATTAGTGATAAACTGAAGTTGTTTGTGTGCTATCATATCGGCTATCAGTGATATACAGAAAATGTTAGTGTGTTATCATCTCGGCTATTAGTTGTATCCTGAAGTTGTTTGTGTGTTATCCTACCGGCTATTAGTGTTATACAGAAGTTGTTTGTGTGTTATCCTTTCGGCTATTAGTGATAAACTGAAGTTGTCACTTGTGTGTTTTAATTTCGGCACTTGGTGATATACTGAAGTTTTTTATGTGTTTTCATTTCGGCTATTGGTGATATACTGAAGTTTGTTGGTGTTATGGGGTAAATTTTTCCGGGTATATGAACTGAAGTTTTGTATGTGTTATCTTATCGGCTGTCAATAATATATAAGAGTTGTTTATGTTTAATTTTCTTAGATAAAGTTATCGTTAAAGAAATGAACAATTGATTTACGGTTGGCACTATGGCGCCTGAAATTTTTACTCTTTTTACATGCAACGTCCTTTCACACGTCTCTAATGAGGAATCTGTTTACTGGTATTGCATAGGAGACCTTCCAGACATGGCCTCACGGTCATACAACTTTCGAGCATGATTTTTGTACTCAGACTAAAAAATCAACCAATCAAATTGCTGGATTTCATGTTTCGAGCATGATTTTTGCGCTCCGAGCACTGAGCAAAGTTTTATGCCTTCAAGGCCAGGTCTTTTTTAAATTATGATACACATCTCACCAGTAGGTACAGCTCTATATACTTGTTGTATTATTTCCAGTGACTTAATCAAACCGGATAGTGGGATGATTAACGAGTACATACTAACATTATTACGTCTCTTATTAGAATATGACATCAAAAACATATTTTGACTGGTTCCTTGAATATACAATTACATTTGTAAGTTGAAAGGTAACCAGCATATTTTTTTAAATTAGGAAATTTTCCTGGAGGCCTTGTTACAAAGTGAACAAGAAAATACAAGCGTAATAAAGACAGAAACAACCTTTCTCTGATCATTCCAAGTGCAATTAAGACTGTGGTTCATTAAGATTGAGAGTAATAAATTCTTTTCCACAATCATTTTATGTCATGAAAGCATGTTTGTTAAAAGATTAGGGTACGAAAAAAGACGTGCATTTGTTACATGTACACGTGCATTTATTGATGCTGACTTATGAAACTTTGTCAAAATGGTTTCATCCTAATTCCAATTAAGCATACTGCATATTTCTTAGACATTTTATAGATTGGTTTAATTGAAAACGAATGTTTCACAGCTTTTAAAATTTAATGCGTTTTTGTGAAAATGCTTTGCTCATGGAATGAAATATATTTATGATTAATTATTTTCAAGTGTACGTGAATTGCTATGAAATAGTGCCAAAAGATCAAACCAGAAAATAACGCTTTAACGAAAGTGTGAGAGAGAGAGAGAGAGAAAACTCAACCAATGAAAACTGGGGTTAACTCAAGTGCACGCTTTACTCATTTCTATGAGTATACAATCTGTATTCGAAATACTTTGTGACTGCAACACGTGCAAGCGAGATTCTTAACGTAATTTCAGCTCTTAAAATGTCTTCTGTGTCTTCTATTCATAGCATTGTCAATACACAAAGCATAATTTGTGTTGAACCCAAACTTACTTTTCAATCTGTTTTGAGTACATTGATTGAGTTTAAAGTTTAACATATACAAGACTTAATATGCACCCTTTTCGGAGAGTGACTAAGCTACGTTTCCTGGAAGTCTTAAAGTCCCTTAATCACCATTTTCAATAACAATATAAAACGATGATTCAGGAAAACAATTTAAAACCTATTAATGAATTAGAGAACGACTCCAACATCAAACTCTTCAATATACTTGATGAAATTAAACCACGCTTATTTTCAAAGCTTGTTAAAAAAGCAATATAAAGGAGTATATACATGTATTAAATCTCGATTGTCAACGAGATTCATCATGTGTCATCTGAATGTGTCATACGTAATAAACCTTGATTCCATCTAGACCTATTCTAAACAATACCGACTTTTATAGATGATGTCATCTATTGTATGTTTCAGTTCCATTGCACATGAGTGACGAATTGGAAGTAATTAATTTGTGAATTAAAAAGACCTTGACATTGTGGTCAATGCTAATTAGACATTTGAACGAATTTATAATCGTGCATACCTTTTCGTCAATTAAATATTACCTTGCTAAGTGCAAATGCATATTTACATTTTGATATCATGAGAACAATACCAATTGTTTTCTTATCAAACGGTTGTGGTTTTATTGATTTGTAGTTTATGAGCCAAACGGAAGAAATAAATACTTTATTAGTTGGTCGAAAGATTTAAACCGCATGCTTTTGGAAACGGTAAAAAGTATATACTAGATAGGAATGGTAATGTAAAAATGCTATGAAACGCATACAGAAAAGTCTGGACAAAACAGAAACATCTACTTGTACAAAACAAATGTACTGTGTGTTGGTTTGTTCTGCATTGACTAGAGGTATTAAAAAGGGTGGTTGAGGTCGCACAAAACTTGTTAAACTCCACCGCATTTTTGCGCCTGTCCCATGTCCGGAGCCTCTGGTCTTTGCTAGTCTTCTATGTTTATTTAGTTTTAGTTCATTTATAAGTTTTTGAGTTAGGAATGACGTCCTTTTTCACGGAACTATTACACAATTTTATTCAGAGGCCAGCTGAGGACCACATCCGGGTGCGGGATTTTCTCTCTGCGTTGAAGACTAATTGGTTGCTTTCGACTGTTGTCTGCTTTTTGGTCGGGTTGTTGTCTCTTTGACATATTCCTTTTTTCCATTCCCAATTTAATTAACGATATCAAATAGAAACATTTGACTAAAGAATATTCCAATTGACGGGAATAGGTATGCCGTTTAAATAGAGAATACACCTTTAACCAACGGATTTTTTATTTATATTTCAAATTACATGTTATAATGCAAAAAGAAAGTTCGTCCAGTGTCCACAATTGTAGCCCACAATGTGGAATGAAATCGAAGATGCAGAGAGAGTCATTCAGAAGAATGCTTGAGGTATTATGACTATGATTTTCGATCGCGATGAAAAACAAATAAAATGATTACAGCTAATGTATGATTGCAGTTATCTGCTTTGTATTATTTAAATATCGGTAAACTACTGTTGTGTTAAGTATATTCGATCAGAGTTACTAAGAATTTCTTAATATATTTATTCGAATTATGATTATAGTACTTGTATATTTACTCAAGTCAAATTAGCTCCAAAAACTTGCATTTCCAAGTGCGTCTTTCTTTTATTTTCGTCTCTGAACCGAATTTCTTGTTTTTCGATGATCTTCAATTACGTTTTAATTTGGCTTCCAACTGTTATGATTTGAGTGCAACTTGTGAGACTTATGCAGACAAAACCCTTGTCTGGTGAACGAAATTATAAGCCTGGTATTTTTGATGAGAACGATTCTTAACAAGTGTCCTAATTAAGTTTTTCACCGTAATTCTGTATCGACACAATCTTGAAATTTATGACCATTTTATGTTTCTGTTGTTTCAATTTTGAAAATATATCTTTTGTTTTAGTAAATTTTATCACAATAACGATTTAACGAAAGCTTGAGTTTCTGGATAATTTCACGCTTCATTTAGACGATGTAGGTGGCTTTTCATCAAAGTTTGTATTTATCAAGCGCCACTGGAGTACTGAAATGCTAAACACTATTCAAAATCTCAAAGACAAAAAAATATATACTTGATGATAACAACCATCTCTTTCCTTATAATTCTACTGCAAAAACATCGAAAATTAAAAAGTCTTATATATACACGGTCGTATAACTTATTGGTGTAACGCTTTCTCACGCTGACTCCAATCATCTACCCGAAGCGAACTAGCACTCCTAAAATTACAAGCTTAGTTAATGTACTCATCTGAGGTCAAGTTCTTATAGGGACTCCTGATAAAAAAAAATGAATCATATCTATTTACAATAATTATTTCTAGAAACTTCTATCCCTATAACCGATGTCATTGTGGTCCTTTATTGAAACGATAATTTAACAAGATAAAGTGGCACCAGAGATTAACAACTACCATCCTAAAGATTTGATTCCCTTGTTCGTTTAAATTTCTCTATATCTGATTTCAAATTATTATGCTTTAGGATTACATATACTGTATTATGGAGCTCAGAGATGTTCAACTCATATGCAAACGAAGTCGCAATATAAATACTGATAAAATGAAAAAAGTAGATACGAATAATTCAAACCAAAAAAAAGTCTCGTTTGTCTGAATGGATATATGTTTTTTTTATAAATGTTCGTAAATCTTTTCAAATATATGAGATAACATAAACGAACACTAAGCAATTTCTGTTGTTGTGGTATTAATTGATAATATTATCTCGAAGTTACTAAATGACTTTTTACTCTTGTTTTTTCATTGTTCCTTTGAAATCCATCGTCGGGGCAAAGCTTTAAAAATTTAAAGCAATTGCAAATTATTTGTAATGACGGCCTACTTTTTAAGATAGCATGTAATTTTACTACTGGGAAGCTTATAATAAAGATATAAGCAGAAAAGACTTTTGCTTAGGACAGATTTTTAGCCATATTAGTCTTTTCAAGTGTGTTTTATTTGTCATAATTTAAAGATATTTATGCCACTTCATTTCACAACAGCTACGCAATATCAGTCTGTTTAGCATATAAAATGTATAACCACAGTTTCTAATTCTTTCGTTTATTCAAAGATTGTTCAAATTTTAAACAAGTATCATCATAAATCTTTTAAACATTTGGAATTGTTGCGTCAGTATAACAGTAATGCTAATGGCAATCAAGAAGTAATACATGCTACAAAAATTGTCTTGAAGAGAAAGAAAAACCAACATCAGGATAATTTATTGTTATATTATTGACATTATTACAAACGAAACAGAATGAACAATCTACTCCAAGATAAAAACGATATCTTTGCCATTAATGTCCCACTCTACATCAAAACAAAAGGAAAAACTTGTATCGGTTTAATTTATGAGGTGAAAAGTATTTGTATTTTGACTTTATCAAAGTGAATGCTTCTGTTTGTTGCCTTGAGAGGATTGGAATGGCCAAATATAGACAACCTTTTAGACTTTAGTAAAGACGTAATGCCTGTTATGTAAGGTTGATATCAAAGCAGCTAAGCACCCACTGCTGGATTCCAAGAGTAAATAAAACAGTTGCCTTCAAAAATGAAATTTCTTTCATGCATTTTATTACGTATAACGTCCTATCCTTGTCTTCAATAAATCAAGTGATGATCAGATCCAGTAAACGATACCAGGTTAGATCTATACTTGAGGGCCTACTCATCCAGAAGTAGCACTCAACGACAACTAATATTTCTCAATGGTGTTTTTTAAGGCTGAACGGAAGTGCTCATCGTTAATTTATATTCTTCAATGGTGGTTTTGATTAAAAGCTTCAGTTAGTGTTTTTATTGTTGTTAAATGGTTGTAACTAATAGCACTCCCGTCCATTACATTATGCTAAACAAGAGAGAGATCATGTATATGTTTTATTTTTACATCTAAACAGAATCATTGAAGCGCTTTGAATACTAAAAAAAGCTGGTGCTCAATTAATGGTACAAATAAAAATGTTTTCACATGAAGTCATATTCACTCGGTTTTATTTACAGCTTCTTAAGTTACTCTATAAAATGATGAAAATAAAACTGAAAAGGTGATAAACTTGTGTATGATTATCCGATAGCTAGTTATAACCCGAAGCGCTATATGGTTTGACAATTTTAGAGAATACATCGTTCTACTATTTGGAAATAGTCAATTAAACATTAATATAATAAAAGTTTTAAAACGTTAAAGTTTCAGTACAAGGCCTAGATGCGGGAGGGACATTGAGCAAGTGATAGTACAAAGCCATTAATGTACTTGATATATGGCATGCGATAACTTTAATGTAAAGAGGAAACTTTAAGTTTGCTTATTAATTTTTCTTTTTTCATAATTAATATCATGTTCTATTCCAAATCATTTTCAGATGGATACATATCCCCCACAGAAAACAACTTTTCAATTATTAGGTGTTTCCTGTTTAATAACTAAATATTACAGAGAAAATTAGTCGAAAGTTACGTTGTTCTTTTTGATCCATTAAAACCTATAATAGTCTCACTCTATCCATCAAGTTACAGTTCTGTTTTATATAAAGTAAAGGATTAAGTTGTTTTTTCCTCTTTTATGTGATTTGTTTGGTAAGGGATTAAGTCCAGTTGGTGCGTTTAGAAAAGTATACACACATGTATAAGAACTTTATTCTAATCAGATTTGAATTGCCCAATTTAAAAATTGTTGTTTTAATCTGTCTTTTTGTTCTGTTTATAAATTGCATTTAGATTTGACAAACGTAAATTATAAATGTACATGCATAGTATCTGGATGATAATCTTACTAGATGATCTTTTATCAAAGATGATGATGATGGTGACTTTCTGTTTAAAGTCCTGCGGCATATTAAAAGCATATTCAGGGCGAGAACATGTTAATATTATGTGAATATTAACCGTATTGCACTAGACTAGACCGACACTCTGAGCCGGATTTTTGTAAACGTGCTAATTCACAAGCAGGAAGATACTCTTACAATGTTCCAAAGGCTTTTAAACGTATCAACTAGGAATCATTATTAAATTGTTCCTTACACGAGGTGATGGAATAAACGTCCCCATATCGAATGTAGACGTGGAAGCGTATTTGTATAGCCTGTGTTTATTAGTTGACTCCTGTTTAGCAAGTTTACTGTCGTTATGAAAGAAGTCCAGGAATGGCCCTATGTATATTCATATTGACCCCTTGGGATGTGGATGTAATTAGGGATATTATTGAAAATGATACTATGGGGTTATTGCATGAATATTGGGGAATATTGTCCCGAGTAGAATCTTATATTGCACGAGCTTGCGAGTGCAATGTATGTTCTACGAGGGACAATATTCCCCAATATTCATGCAATAACCCTTTTATTGTATAGCAATATAATATTTGAAAGTAAAAATTGGTTTAAACTAAGATTTAAACGTTGATGACGTCATGATTTTTGAAGATTTATTGCACTAGTGCATTATTAGAATTTATTGCACGCTAACTTTTGGTTACGTTCTGTGGGAAATATTATATTGCTATACAATAATATATATTTTTTGTTTTTTTTCTAATCTGACGTAAAAATAACTCCATGTTTGAAGGAATAAGAGAACTTTCTTACATCATTAACATTTTTACTTTGTTTTCTTCTTCGCGTAGATTTTTTACATCTTCTTACAGATAACGTCGGCCGATTTATATAAAACGGTCTGTAACACACTGTGTATCCTGGTCCAAACTTTCCAGATTTCGGTTCGGGATACCAAGTGTATAGTTTTGGCATCAAATAAAATATATTAACTGTAAAAATTGATATTCTTCGGTCGTTATGAAGTTATCACATCATAATCAGGTTTTAAATTCCATTTTAAAATATTATATAATGTTATTCTAATTTTACCATACCTTGGCATTAATGGGAAGAGATTTAGCCGATATTTGCTAATTTGATAAAATATGGCTGTCTTAATCATAAAAAATTTGAACGAGCTTATTATGCTTTCAAAATCATAAGATAGATTGGCTATTAGTCAGTATCCCTGAATATTTTAGCTATTTATATATCAATTATGTTGTATAAAACGTTATAAACCACATTGTATATGCTAATTTTTTGTCATGACTAGCATAAGTATTAATATTTTACTCTAATAAAATGCCGATGTGTAATTCATTCATGTTTCAATTTTTCAACATAAATCTCACAAACTAACAGGTGTTAAATTTTCTACACATAAATTTCCGAGTTCAATTTTGAAATTAAAATAGCCTAGTTCTCTTGCTTTTGTAGGTATTGTAGTTGAAATGGTTGGATATGCAACTGTGGACATATCATATACTATTCTTGTTGATATTAAAAGAGATGTGTTGTGATTGGCAATGAGACAACAAATCCAACAAGGACCAAAAGGTAAGGATGTAAACAACGTAAGCCTTCAACAATGATCAGAACCAATACCGTATAGTAGGCTATACAATGATATCAAAAGAAAAACAAATCAATAAAGAAAAACAAAAGTCCAATTTAAGCTAATATCATTTTTTCTTAAATGGCAAACAACGACAACTATATGGACGACAGTCTAATAAAATAGTGAATGGAAACTGTGAATTTTCCAAATTAGACAACAATCCGACCAAACAGCCGACACTATATCAAGGCCACAATGAGTTTTCAACGCCGTGTGAAAATCGCACGCACGGAGATGGGCTTCGACTGGTCTTAATCTTACACATATGCACAACTTAGAAAGTTTTAGGTAAAAGAGAAGGGATACCTATGTTTAGCAGAAGTACAACACATAAAGCGAGATGCAGAAAAAATCGTTCTTTTCTTCAAGAACCCTGATGCTACATGTAAATACGTCATCGAAGTTCAAATCCTAGACAGTTCTAAACAGTGATTATGCAGTATTGCAGATACTGACATGATTTAAACTACTAGTATTGGTCTTAGTGTAAAATTCACAGCTTAAATATGCAAACAATCAATCAATTGCCAAGAACCAATTCGCACAGACATAAATTGACCTTCGACCCTACGACAGTTTTCCTGTTTTGTTTGTAGCTTTTTCAGGTTAATTGTCCAAAGTTTCAGGTGTTTAACTTCCAATATTGAGTGTACCAGAAAAAGGTTCCTTGTACATGAATAAAGCTAGCCACGTGCACTGAAATCATACGAAACTATACATGTCATTCCTTTTTAAATCATTAATGTTCTATGTGTATGACGTATGACTGGCTAATTTATCAGATGATTGATTTATTTTACATATTTATTGCATCTATTAAATACAAGGACAAACGTGCAAAATATATCTCACTATTTAAAATTAAATAGAGATTTATCAAATTGCATTTAAAAGTCTTGTTTTTCTTTCTATTCTTTTTTTCTTTTTGTTAATCAATTCACAAGAAGTATTTATAGATTCCCTATATTAGTAATGGTATCTTTGTGGATGAATTTGACTTGATAATTAAGTTGTCGCCAAAAAAGTGTGGTTTCCTAATTCGATTAACGTCACAAAGTTTTTCCCGAATTTAGAAGGAAGGACACCAGACTTTTATAAACAATTTTTTTCTGAAGGCGACGTTTGAAGACTACTTCTTAAACCTATGTTTCTAATAATCAAAATGTAGAGAACCAGTATCTCGGTCTATATCTATTATCTTAATAACTTCCAGTGGCAAACATCTCATCATTATAGAGTGTGGCAAATATCTCATCAATATAGAGTGTGGCAATCATTTTAAAAATTGTTAATGATATGACGGTTAGATTCAGGAGTCACTTTCAGACTGTTTATTATCTTAAAAACTTCCAGTGGCAAATATCTCATCCATATTTAGTATGGCTATCAGTTGAAATGTTGTGAATTGTATGAAGGCTAAATTCAGGAGTGACTTCGGACAACTTAATCCATAAATAAGTCCACTGAACATCGTAAAGTGATCAAGTCACGACAGGTGGTGTTAGAAAACCAGTAAAAAAATAACCAGTTAACAAAACATATCAAGTTGGGAACATAAAATCGGTCCAATGATCTTAAATAATTATGCAAATTGTAAAATTGTATAAAAAATTGTTCTTGACTGTTTTCTCATTTTAACATATTTTAACTAAAAAAACCATGCGGAAATTAGGAAAATATGAGAAAATCTGTAGACAATGGAAAATGAATGTATTATAAATTATTGATACGAAATGTGCATTAATTTCCCAAACGGTTTAGCTATCTCATCATTACACTTAACATATAACTAACTGGAATGTCGAAAACGCAGTTTTATTGATTTTTCAAATAATTAAATATGTTGAAACAGTCGGGAATATTTTCGGAAGGTTTCTGTATCTTGGGCGATAAAAATCAACTGTCATTGTTTTATTGACAAAACATGGATTCAATTACTTTGGAATTTTTGTATTTTATACCTGTAACCAGGTAAAATTTATTGTCAACTTTTACCTTGAAGCATACTCTCTTATCGTATATTGCATATACAGGCAACTTTAAATTTAAGGAGAATAAAAATGCAAATGTAAAGTAATTAATATATAAATGTGAAGCTATAAATCTTTGATGGCTTCTTGTTAAAAAGCATAAACAATTTTTAAATACGAATAGGTTTTTTTCATGAGATTGGGTAATATAATATTTCAAACCACAAATATATTCTTAATAAACACGTGAAATATAGTTTCAACTTACCGAAATATATAGTTTAACGTTATATATAAGTCAAATGCAGTTTAATCGGCTGGCATCGAAGTCCATAGAATATGAAAATATAATCCCTGTTTATTGAACATTTCAAAAACTAAAATATATCTTAAGAAATTTTTACTGTTTGATCAAAACTCTTCCATGTGAAACACATCAACACTCAAAACATATTAAATTGACAGGACAACTTTACGACAAAAATGATGTCCAATTGACTAGCAGGTTGATTGACACTTTTCTTTTCGGTTTTTGGTTGGATGAAAAATGACTATAATAACTAGGTGGTATATATCATAGATCTTAATCTTTAATGAACTCTGACCCTTCCCCTTAGCAATTTAACAGTATTTTTGACATGTTGAGTTCATACTTTTTTAAGTTTTTATATTAGCAATTATTTGTTGGTTTTCAAAAGATAATTCTGTAAATATCAACCCCAATTTAGAGAAAAATGGACTCTTTTTGTAACCCGAGACACTAAGAAATAATTGTGGTTGAAAAGATACTACACCTATCATAATCTGGTTTTAGAAACTGTTGTTCTCAAAACACTGTCTTGGGGTCATTTATTTTTCAATGAATACAAATTGACAACTCTTTTTTGGATTAATTATCTGTTCCTATAATTTACAATTTTTATACATTATCTATAAAAATAATTACATGCATACTGAATCAATTAAAATTACAAACTTGAATTAATGAAAATTTGTGCAACAATGCACTTTTATGCACTGCGTCTTCCTGTTGGTCCTATACATCAATGCAAGTAGGTTTTACAAATCAAAGTAGGTATTCTCTTCATTCATAAAACTATACAATAGTGAGACAGTAGTTTAACAATAACATATCCAATGTTACCGTACTCAAAGTTGCAACAGTATTACGTCGCTAATCATATTTCATTATGTATTATACAGAATTTATCAGCTATTTTATAGCCATCAAACATCTTGCTCAATATATGTTTTCAAATAAAAGAAGTACAAATATATCAACAGATTAAAAAGGCAAGGGGCAACATAAACATTTTGTGACAGAATTTACAATTGAAAAATAAAACAACGGGTAAAGTGAGTACTATTTGCTTGGTATTTGTTTGATCCAAATAGCAATAAATATAGACAGCTTGACAAACAATACTAAACATGAACAGGAGAAAGATCAGCAACCAAACTACACAAGACAAGGTTTTAACACGCATACGAACATTTATGGACAATCTGTTAATACGTGAGCTGCGTCGGATAGAAATCGACGTTATGCAAGCGAATGTGCACATAAACATATCTAAGACTTTGATCGATTTTGGAATAACCTAAGATATAAAAGCTGCATTTTGGTCCGTTTAAAAGGATTGTCTTCTTATGAAAACCTTCTTTTGGAACAATTACAGACTTTCCGTAGAAATAACTTTCACCCAAAATATGTTAACAGAGGTATTGATTTTCGTTTGCATAAGGTCGATTTCTATCCGACGCAGCTCACATTATGTCAAGCTTAAATTTGACAAGAGACGAGCAAAGTTGCAGATAAAATTAATCAAAAACTATCAAAGATCAAGCATAAACACCAAAAACAGTTTTTGATAATACGACATTAGAATGTGTATGAGTACATGAATGTCCCAACTTCAGCTCGTCATTTTTTAAGCTATATAGCAATAGGCTTAACTCTAGAACGATAAATGACTAATAACCAGAATTCAAACTCTTGTCTGAGAGTTGTTATTCAAGCCAAGTGTAAGAGTTTCATAACATTTGCATGTGGCAAACTAAAGTTGGAGTAGGAAAACGAAAATAGGACTGACTTGAAGGACTGAAGGACGAATAACACTTAATGCCCCTGTTGCCTACAATTGGGATATAAAATGGAACTGTGGTGCAATTATATTGTAAATTCGACATACTTATTGATATGTCGAATACATGGCATTAAACACAAGTGCTTTAATTGGCTTTTGTAATTGCAACATTGTAATTTTGAATTAATATATATTTGTCATTAAAAAATATTAATCTAAAATGAAATATAGCATGCATTTAAATTTCAAAAATATTTTTGAAAATAAAAGGGATAAGGGGCATTTTCCATTTCTAGTAAAAATTGTTTCAGTGTTTTCTTGTCGGGACCTTTTAACGCCGACTACACGGTATATGTTTTTCTAGTTCCGCGCAGTTACCTATAATTGCTCATCGTCATTTTATTTTTACTCTGGTGGATATGTATTTGTCTCAGTAGTTATTATACCACATACTCAATTCTATAGTCTTCATTGCTTACAGTTTACGGAAACATCCTATTTGTACCGACATTGCACTCAAAATTACTGTTTTACATTCACTATCGATCCATCGACATATCATATCAAAACACATCACCACTTTAAACTGATTGAAGTTTTAAATGTTAAAATATATCCATTTTTTAGGGCATTAATAGTATAATAAAAGTGAGTGAGTATCTCTTCATTAAGGACTTTTATGAATGAGGCGGATTTTTATTGTAAACATACAAGAGAAGTGTCCTTGGAAGAGACCAACAGAAAGAATATTTGTAAATAGCTGCAGTTTTATACTGATGTTCTTTTGAAAGTAAAACTTCATAATAGGTTTTCAAGTATCATTTTTGTCATGAAAATAAATGTGTTATTCATGAATAATATAAAGAAATTGGTTTCAATTAAAAGCAAAACAATAAAAATCGTTTATCGTTAAGTTGCCTTACTTCAAATATTGGAAAATAAAGATATTTTAATGGCATAATAGTTGATACCCAAAAATTCGATTTTAAGGTATCATATTTTAATAATTATTGTCAAGGAGACTGATTCATAAAAGAACAAAGGACATGTTGATTTTATATAAAAAAAAATCTTCTTCATAAATTGTTGGGTTTCAATCTTAATGATGTTTAACCACCCCCTCTCCAAAATGTCTTGCATCAAAACACCAAGGTCTTTATTCTATCATGGCGTTGCAGCTCAATAATCCATTTGAAACACTATATACTAACAGTACGCTCGCTGTATGGGTCCATTTACTTACATTTCAGTGATTTAGAATACGATGTTGCATTGTGGTAAAATTAAATATAAGTAAAAGTAAAAGATATGTTATACACATATCAGCATCTATATCATGAAACTGAAGGTAAGTCAGTTTCTTATATTTTAATTATGTTCTCAAAACGAAGATATATTCTGTGATTTGTTTCCTTCCGATTTTCCTACAAATGCAACTGATCATACAAACTCCTTTGATTTTTTCTGAGGGTTTAGTTAATTGTTGGTTATGTTTTTGTCGTAGCAGCGTTCAAAGTTCATAGTAAAAAGAGGGGCGGAAGATACCAGATAGACAGTCAAACTCAAAGATCGAAAATAAACAAAGAAATAATGGTACACAATATACACGTAGTCAAAGAAAACTAAAAACTAAGCAACAGGAACCCCACCACAAACTGAGGGTGATCCGGAGTGGTAAGCAGATCCTGCTTCACATGTGACACCCATCGCGTTGCTCATCTAACCTTCATGCATAAAGAACATACGTGGGTGGATAGTGGTTTAGGAGAGACAATTTATAAACAATAAAATAAGGAGGTGTGGTACATTTATGATTGCCAGACTACTATCCATCAAAGTTTAAATGGATTGGATGTAATTTATTATAGACATCTGTGTAGTCTTCAACAATGAGGAAACACATACAGTATAGTCAGCTATAAAAGACCTGGGCATGAAAAATATGAAACAGTTCAATTGAAAAATAATAACTAACGACCTAATGCTTAAAACTAAAAACTAAGCAGCAGGAACCCCACCACAAACTGAGGGTGATCCGGAGTGGTAAGCAGATCCTGCTTCACATGTGACACCCATCGCGTTGCTCATCTAACCTTCATGCATAAAGAACATACGTGGGTGGATAGTGGTTTAGGAGAGACAATTTATAAACAATAAAATAAGGAGGTGTGGTACATTTATGATTGCCAGACTACTATCCATCAAAGTTTAAATGGATTGGATGTAATTTATTATAGACATCTGTGTAGTCTTCAACAATGAGGAAAACACATACAGTATAGTCAGCTATAAAAGACCTGTGCATGAAAAATATGAAACAGTTCAATTGAAAAATAATAACTAACGACCTAATGCTTAAAATACGGATTTAGATATCAGTACAAAAATAATCGCAAACAAGAATAATTATGGGTTCATATGTAGTCATTCTCTCTTTACCCTGTCAAATTTCCATGTTCAAGGAACCGCGTAATATGGGTCAAGTCCTTATTTGAATGTATATTTTTAATGCCTGTTGAATAATAAAAATATGTTCTGAGTTTTTCTGTGATATCAAAAGAAACTATCATAAACAAAATGTTTAACCTGATATTAGACAGTTGAGTGAGTTGACAGATGAACACTTCGACCGAAAAACATGATGCCCTGTGATGTGCCATACAATTAAAGATACAAAATCTAGGACTTAATTAAGCTCCTCCTTTTAATATTTAAACTAATGAGAGTAAGTAGGAGTAATATTATCCGAGTAGATGAAAAATTACCCGTGTACCTACATCACAAATTTAATAATGGTTTTCATAATTCATTTTTGATCAAATGAGGACAAATATTCACTTATCTTGAGGGTGTTGTCACGTTCAGGTGTCAATAGTCACATCTATTATCAATAGTAAGAAATCTGGATTGTCTAAATATTTAATCAGAACATATTTGTTAAAGCCATTGGCTAATTATGATAACATCTAGAAGGTACACAATAAACAAGTCATCGAGACACAGACATATAAATAGTTGTCGCCTTTTTGGTCATTAGTTATTGTAAGATAGAAAATTGACTTTCCGTGAAGTTCATTCTCCTTGAATCACATTAATTCTTTCATTTCTTTCCTTCTTTTATCAGGTGCTATAATCTAAGTGGTCATTCTTTTTATCAAATAGTAAGACAGTAAGTATAATTAGGTGTCTATTGAGAGTTCTTGGATACAAACACTTTTGGGATGATTGTTGCTTTTTGTACAGTTACAACACTGTCACCCATTCAGCGAAAAAAAAAGATTGCTGATAAACTTTGCAGGGTTTTTTCTTTTTAAATTTCACAATGCAAAAAATAGCATTCAGAACGCATTTACTTCAGACCTTTGCGATTGCTAGGTATCTTTAAACAAAAGAACGGTAATAGTTATCAAAGGTAGCAGCAAGGAATTGTATATTTAAAATTAAATATACAATTTCCTTGGTACCTCAGAGGCGGATTTAAGGGGGGGCAGGGGGCCCGGGCCCCCCTTTTTGGGAAATTAAAACCTAGTTTTGTTTCAGTTTTGATATTTCTGTTGCATTATTTAAATATATTGTACCTATTGATTGTTGCTGTGGGAATTAATGTGTTGTAACTTTACTTTTATACTTGTGATGTTTATGAAGGGCAGACATTACAATTAGTCGAAGTCTTTATAGCCGATTGCATTGAGCGTGTACGTAAATGAAATATCTTTGGTTAACTTGCTTGCTAGCTAAACCATGAGGTCATTTTTAGATTTAGGTAAACTATACCCTCCATGAAGAGTAGACTAATCCGACAGATTACCACCAATCTAGCTGTCTGTAGGACTAGACCTCTTCGAAAGGAGGATAGTATGCCTTACCTTATAATGACTTCACGATTCTAACTAAAGATAAAACCATTATCTACAAACTCAATGCAATCGGCTTTAAGACCCATAAAACTTAAAAATTCGAAATACTAGTACCCGAAGTAGGAAATAAGCGGATTTGAACTAGGGTACGCTCCAATTATTTGTGAGCACTCTTAAATCGGTACTTTGTGTCTTTTTTATAAATTTATTTATGGTTGTGCATAGCAAAGTCTAGGTTTTTAAAACGATTTTTACAGTTGTTCTAATATTTTTTGTTATTAAACAGCTGTACAATATTCTTCTTCCGAAGACTATTAAAGGTCATTGAAGAGTTTCAGAAGCGGTTCTCGTTTCTCGCTTTTTATATAAATAATTAGGCTGTTGGTTTTCCTGGTTTACACTAGTCTTTTTGGGGTCCTTTATAGATTGCTGTTTGGTGTAAGGCAAGGTTCTGTTTTGAAGACCGTACTTTGACCTATAATCATTAACTTTTTATACATTGTGATTTCGATGGCGAGTTGTATCATTGTTACTCATACAATAATTATTTATATTTAATTTGTAGATGTCCAGCATAAATGCTACACATTATAGTTGTCATAAAAAAAATCTTACCTTATCGTGATCTTCCTGCAGCAACAACCAAAGTTATTCGTCCATTGTTTCGGTACTCAACCTTATTTTCCTGTCCTCAGTGTAATCATTTTTGTAACAGTTTTAAATCAGATCGGTTAATTGTTAATAAAGAAAATTATAGTTTTATCTTTATAATTATATAACATCCTTATGAGAATGCTGCAAATGAAATGAATCGTTTAATAAGACGAGACGTTTTAAGGGTTACAAATTAAAAAAAAATCAGTCTACAATGTACCGAACGAACCACGAAAGTTTTGATTCAAGCAATTTTTGTCTGATGAAAAGTTCCTTGATCTCATTTTCTTTTTTTTATAAATATTTTGATTTTTTTAGGTTAATAGTATATTTGTCACATTAGCCCGATTCAGATATGCGTTGTAGTATTTAAATATAATTGATGAAAGAGAACGTCTTCAAGTGATGTTTAACATCATTTACGTAATTTCAAACACATCAGGATGTTTTTTACACCCAGCTTTCAACATCTGTGATGTCATAACACTTTTGCTGATTTGAAGTGATGGTCAGGTTATTCAGTGCGTGTTTATATCATTGTGATATTGCAAAAATAATTATCATTCATATTTTTTTCTGATTTTATATTAATTCATATTTTGTTTGTAGTTTAATGTGGTTTTTGTAGGAGTAACAGTATCATCCTTTGGGTAACCACAATCATTTATCGTGTTTGATAGTAAGTAGAAGTGTTGAAATTATATACTTAGCAACAGAAATAAGGCACCACATCTTAAAATATAAAATAGATTCTCAATTTCATGTTTTTGCTACAAATTAGGAGAACTTGATGAAATGATATTTTAAGCATAATGCATAGTTTTCTGGATAATTTAAGTTACGACAATACAGATTTCAATCTCAAAAGTCAGAAATCAAAAAAAGCCGGGGAAAATCAAATACAAATTGTTCATTAGACAAGATTTTAATAATGAAACTGTAACCAAAGTAACTTTTTATTTGATTTCTGTTCAAAATGTACACACGACTTCATTTTTCACATAAGAAATCTCATGTTTTTTTTACAAACAATGTGTTTTTTTGAGATGTAAAAATTTAAATTAAAAAAATTCTCCTACTCACAGAATTTAGTGTTTATGACTTCAGAAACGTAGTGTCAAAAAATCATCTCAATAATTTAGTTAGAAATTGACTACAAACGGAAAGTAAAATGGGATAGTTTCTCCGGTCGATGAGTATACATAAGTATCACTTTACAAACTATAGTAATTAAAAGTTCGTTACGTTTGTCTACTATACACATACAATAACAAGTCAAATAACTTAATCCTTTTCATTCATGATATAATATTCTGTTATATATATTTCCTAGTCCTCATTTGCCTCAATTGTAAAACTGTGCTCATCCAATACGTTATTTGAATAGTGTAGCAAGAAAAAATTAAACTAACAATACAGATACATCCCTTCCTAATACAGACAGTCAGGTGGAATATGTCATGCATATGCAGGACGAGAACCAGTTAACATTAGATACAGTAATAGGATTTGTATTGCAGTTCGAGTCTATAAAGTGCGGCAATTTGAGAATCTCACCGATAAAGAGGATTTCATTATGTTATTTATTAAGTGGAAGACGATGTATTTCGGTACTGGCATGGAAACACCTATTTTGCGTTATTGAAATTTTCTGTTACAAAATTTAAAATAAAGGAATGAATCTTCCTCATGCAAAGCTCTGATTCTCTCCCCTGCGCTGTCTATTCTTTTCTATACCTTTTTTGGTTTTCGCTCTTTATGTTTTTAATAAGCTTTTGGTTTTAAAATAATTTTGCCTAGAAGCATCACTGAAGGGACATTGATTGTCGAAATGCGCCTCAGGTGCAGAGAAATTGGTACCCTTTAAGATATTTGCTTTGAAACAGACCACTGAAAGAGCTGTGCATGGATTCTGTAACGCTTATATAGACAGCGTGCTACTTCGTACATGGGAAGCATAAGATTGAAAGTTCCCGTTGAGACTGGACGTGGCTACGTATTTATTCATCCTGGACAACAAATGGACCCCTTCTTCAACATTGATTTTACAATCGGAGAGTAAAGGTCAAGGCGATAGTTATTCTAAACCAAGGTCAACTATTAGGGTTATTCCTGGTGGAATATATTGAAAAAAAACTGTTTCATTTTAAGTATACCAGTCTATTGAGTTTGATAACATATCGTATTGTATGAGTTCCGGTGGGAGAATATCGGTTTCTCTGATGATTTTTAACGATATCCAGACAACATCATTCTTTACCAATAATCTACAAAACCATTTGTTCTTTCTATGTAACATCAAGCCTTTTTCGTGACGTCACTTTGAAGAAATTAGAGGTAAGCAAGAAAATTTGACACCAAGCCAGATCAAACGAACCACACATAGATTAAATAAAAATGCCCAACCCGTCAGGCAAATATAAATCGGCTTAGAGCAAGAAAAAAATCAGATATTTGCTTGTATATTACGACCTGTTTATGATTGGTGGTTAAAGTTTAACGCCACTTTAAAGTTATTTCGTGGACGAGCGGGGGTTCGGACTCACAATCTCTGTGTTGACTGTCTAGTGGTTACAGCAGTAGAACTACTTAGACCACTTGGCCACCAAGGATCCTCGACCTGTTTATTACAACACTTGTCAGTGGCGTGCTTATTTGATGCTTTTGAGTTGTTAGAGATTAGTAAAATATTATTTTGTGTACTAGGCCGTTTTTAGATAGCAGGATATTGGTTGTCAACATATTCAATTTGAAAGATGACTTTACATTCGGCTGTGCTAAAAGTATAAATAAAGGCTAATGTATCACCGTTTTTTATTGTATAATCAGCACAACGGAAACAACACGTCGGTACAACTAGAGGAATCATAAATTGCTTAATATTACCAGTTTTTGAACTTTCTTGAACTGTTTTGTTTTTGTTTTTGTTTGTTGATTATTATTTATTGCGTTTTCCCATGATGGTCTATCTTTCTTCGGTATTTGATGGCATATTAGTTTCTACTATATATATTGTTGTACCGTACCTATCTCAAAATTCATTCACATCAAAGTTGTTTTCTGATTTTTGAGATTATCTACAGAAACCTTGGACGATTTACAACTTGTCTTTCAGTAAAGGGGTTTCCCATTGTTTTCGGGCCGTTTGGTGATCTTTAGGTATCCTTTTCGGACAACTGGTTGCAACCCTCATTTTTTAAATGTTATATTTGTGTAAACTTTTTATTTCGCCACATATATCTCGCTGCTACTTTTAGTGTATTTTAAAAGAATCACTGGTCAGTCGTGAATTTAAAATTTTATTAAAATGATTATTACTCTCTTAAAAATGTTTATGACCTTAAACGTCTAGACCACTCATTCACACCAGATAATCACCAAACGTGTTTAAAGCTTAGATGAAAAAAAATCCATTGCTTAAATATTTTTATATTCTATCTCATTTATATTATTTAAATATGCTAATAGATTTTTGTAGTAAAATATTATTCCTTTCACGTTTTGAAAAACTTTAATATGATTTCTATGTAAGCAAAACACATTTAAACAATGATATAGCATTAAGTAAATGCTTTTATATAAGTAATATTTTGTATTGCTTTGCCTACTTGACCGTCACTATTTAGACAGACTTGTCAGTGTAAAGAATTAATGATTGAAGAGCATCAGACACTGTAATCGTAAGCAATCAGGATACGTTGTTGGTCCATATACCTTTATCATTGAATCTGTACAAATCCGTTCTGCAGTAATTAGACGAATGGTAAAGGTACTGTTCTGATGTGGGATGTATAAATACGAAGCAACTTTCGGTCAGATAGTGACCAGACACCCTTACAAATACCTCGGTAATCTGTGTTAAAAGTTTCAAATAAAGTTTGAATTATAGACGACCATCATATATTTATAAAAGAGGGACGAAATATATCAGAGGGACAGTCAAACTCATAGATTGAAAATAAACTTACAACGTCATGGCTAAAAAGAAAAAAGGCAAACAGACAAGTAATAACACGAAGCCCACCAAAAGCTGGGGGGATTGCAGGTGCTCCGGAAAGGTTAGCATATACTGGTCCACATCTGACACCCTTCGTGTAGCTTATGTTATTACAAATCCGGTAAATAGTCTAATTTGGTAGGTCATTATACAACATTCGTGAAAAGGGAAGGATATTTTAGGTACGACATAAGGAACATTCCGATAGCATCTGTGTATTTACAAACTACTTGTACAGCAAATAGGTATTTTTTGTCAAAGTTAAAAACTGGAAAGAGAGCCAAATCATTTCAGAGCCCTCAGTTTGCCCTTTTCCTTAATGAGGTAGCTTTATTTATAATGAATTGTCTAACTATAAAAAGAAGATGGGATATGAATGGCAATGCAACCACTCCCTACTAGATTAAAGGAACATAATAACACACAAGTTAACAGCTATATAGATCACCGTACTATCTTCAACAATTAAGAAAGACCACATACCGCTTAGTCATCTATAAAAGGTCCCGAAAACACAAATGTAAAACAAGAAAACTAACGACCAAATATATTAAAGGCTCCTAACTTTGGACAGGCACAAACAAACAGATTGTGGCGAGGTGAAACATGTTAGCGGGATCCCAACCCTCCCTAACCTGGGACAGAGGTGTAACAGTACAAAATAAGAACGAACTATAAAACTCAGTTGAAAAAGGCTACTAGATTGTTGTCATTTCTGAAGGGACTGGTAAATTAAACTTTCTTGAAGGTTGAAATAAAACGAAAGTATTTCAGAAAATGCTTTTAACATGTGCCTTTATCACATCAATAGACCTGTCAATATTATATCTTGAGGTTACATTTTTTCTCATTTGAAACATAATGGGCTCATTGAGAACTGAAGTTTTCAACACGTACCCAGCAATTTTTAACAAGGTTGAACACCACACAGATAGGTATTCATATAAAGTTATTGAATCATTAGCCTTAAAGATGATAGCTGAAACTTCCCGCTGTCATTAATACATGAAGAAAGTGACGATTTATCAAATTCAAAGACTAATAGGTCCTCTCACGCAGAGAATACAAGCTTACCACGGCGCTAATCCGGAATTGAGTCTTTTACATCTCCGTTATTTACTTGTTATGTTATTGTGTTTATGTAGATTATGATTGAATTATGTTAAGAAATTTTAATTTTGTTTGTGAATGGTAAGTGTAAAAGGATTTAACATGTATTAATAACTGTTTATTATTTCCATCAATGAAACACCAGGTATGACACTTTACGGATGTACGATTGTATACATTATTGATGAAGTCATTCGGTTTAGCTATTAATTTCTCCATTTTCCTTCCTTTCATCAAAAATAATTATATTAGAAATTTCATGAAGGAAATTACAAAAAGGGTGGTACTCAGATGAACCTTCGTGGAACTAATTTTTGAAAGATATGGAATTGTATCCGACTTTTTAAAACATTAATATTCAATATAATTTTGAGTTATGTTTTGGAATGCATATCATTGTATTTAAATACATTTGTATGTGATGTAAGATAAGTTTTTCTTCTTTTGTGAATTATGGGATTATATTCAAATCACTTATAAAACATTAGTATGAATTAAGACATCGAAAGCACTTATAATAACATTTTAATTTCAGACTGCATGGGACATTGCTATAAAATATTGAAAACAACACGTTATTAATTTCTTGCGTCCGAAGCGTTTTTCTGGATTTACCTTCATCAGGAACGCTCAAAGCCAAACATTTGAAATCCGAAGATGTATAAGTACCGAAACTGTTGAAGAGCTATATATAAAATATACCTGAAATAAATAACCAAATTCATCTAAGACCAACTTTGCCTGAGGGAGTTGAAATCTTAGTTTCTTAATAATTTATAGATTTATAAACGGACAATTTAAGTCAAGTTTGTTAAATCATGTCAGTACCGAAATACTGACTACTGAGCTGATGATACCCTCGGGGACTGATAGTCCACCAGCAGAGGTATCGACCCAGTGATGTAAAATATTGAAATCAACACGTTATTAATTTCTTACGTCCGAAGCGCTTTTCTGGATTTACCTTCATCAGGAACGCTCAAAGCCAAACATTTGAAATCCGAAGATGTATAAGTACCGAAACCGTTGAAGAGCATATAAATCTATTTACAGCGTCAACAAAACTGACAATGTGCATACTTTTCCTCCTTTTTTGTTATCTCTCCTTCTATTAAACTTAAACTAGTGGTATCTTAATTTTCCTTGAATCACTTACACAAAACAAATCAAATCACCCTCCCTCTCATAAATTCTATTGTCACAATCACAAACTGACTGGTTGTGATGTAACACAAAAAATCAGGCCCGTTCAGAAAGCAAAGCAAGTAGTACATAGTCAATACAAATAAAGGCAACAGTAGTATACCGCTGTTCGAAATTCATAAATCGATAGAGAAATAACAAAATATGCAGTGGTTCATGAGTGGTTTTGAGCTTGTACATATACCATTCATGTATTCAAATTAAAATTTTGTTGTTTCTGTTATGGTTTCGGTTGGATAATCTGTTATATCTTATCGTTTTAAGTCCAAATAATTATAAGTTTGGCTTTCTATAACATCACTGTCATAAACATTCTTTGGACAAGTATTATGAAAATAATTGTATAAAATTCGAGATTGCATGTTAGTTACGAAAAGAGGGACGAAAGATACCAAAGGGACAGTCAAACTCATAAATCCAAAACAAACTGACAACGCCATGGCTAAAAATGAAAAAGACGAACAGAAAAACAATAGTACACGTGACACAACATAGAAAACTAAAGAATAAACAACACGAACCCCAAAGTGCGTCACTGTGTTTTTCTTTATATCCTGCGGTGTATGCGTAGTTAAAATATGTTCGCTCGTTATGTCGACTATATTATTTTGTTATTGCATTTCTCTGTAATGTATGTTCTAGCGAGTGTTTGAAATTTTCTGCTGTATTTCTGTGAGGTGGTGTTGTCATTAACCAGGAGGTTTGGCTAGCCTTTAAACCATGACCAACCCACCATTTCTTCATAAAATGTCTTGTACCAAAACAGGAATATCGCAATTGTTATAAATAGGCGAGCGCCAAAACAAGGATTCGGAGGTTTATGATGCACATACCTTAATCACGGCTATATGATATATCATTTGAAAGGTCTTTTATTGTACAATCAGAATTGCCTGGTTGTCGAATTGGGAAATGGTCACATTTTTCTAAAAACGGGGAAATATAAGTCATAATTTGACGATATTGTTCGAAAAATGCTGTTTAAAAACAAATTCATCTGCTATATAATATAAAATATCATTTGATAAACTAAAGTCTATCTAACTTTTTTTTAAATTAAATTAAAAAAAAAGTGTTTAGAATGAAAAATTCTCGTATTTTTGTGAAAATTATATATTTTACGGGTATTGACGCAAAAACGCTCTGTTATATTTAATTTTGCACCGAAAACACAAATTTTCTTGGTTTTATATTAATAACAAATATATCTAGTTTTTAGCATTTATTTAATACCGACAAAATATTGATTAAACAATATTAAAACATATCGTATAACTGCTTAAAAGCGCATATTTACCGTGTTTACAACACAGTTGAAAATATATGTTATGTTGGTCTCCTGTTAGTTCGACAGTTATAAATACATTATTATTTAATTGTCTTAAGCTTGCCAACCACGTGAAGGTCAAAGATCACTAGCAAGGCTTTTTTATAATTATTTTCAACTACCCCTATCATCGCATACGGAACGTACTTATTTTAGCTGGTAAAGTTATTACAAAAACAGAAAATCAATAATAATAATGGGTTATTGCATGAATATTGGGGAATATTGTCCCGAGTAGAACATTATATTGCACGAGCTTGCGAGTGCAATATATGTGCTACTTGATGACAAATTTATGATCATTTCAACTTCCCGATTATCAATATCCAATTTCAAATGAGTAGCATACCCTCTGCACCATGGTACGGTGTTTACAAATTTCTGTCGAACGTTATGCTCATGCATGTTCACATAATACGGACTTCGTGTACAGGACAAACAGACAAAGTTATGAGATGAGAAATGACACTGTAATTTTTATGGACACCATCACAAATTGGTTGATCCATACGATGTGTCTTTGTCTAAACTAATTAAGGACATTTTCACCACATCTTAGATTGTAGTTTACCATTTTCGTCGTCTGATCTTTAAAGTTCCTAATAGGATCTTTCCCTAATATGACTTTTTTGCTGAGTGTGAATTCGCATCGCTATAATACATGTCACGGTATTTGTTGTATATAGTTATGATGTTGTATTTGTAATTCTGATCTGTAGTTTAATGTTTTATCGTTTGTGGCTGTAATTATTTTTTTTAATTTTCTATTCGTATGTAAAAGTAAAGATTATTAATCACCCAGTTCATTTATAAGACTTTAGTTTAAAGCATCTGGACTTACACGCTTTATTTGTTTTATTGTTTGATTGAGAAGAAATACCATCATAGCCAGATAATACAATAATTGATAATCTTTTTAAAAAAACATTTTTTTTATTTAATAGTCTCGTAATGGTTATTAAATTCATGTAATACCATAGTTACAAACCTGATCTTGAGCAACATATTTGTTTTAGAAATTTACATGTGACATAACTGTTGTGGCGTCGATTAAATCGTTTGACAGACAATGCGAGGATCTGGTGTGCGGTTTTTGTGTCCTGTCCTAGGTTGTTTTACGTGTTCGTTTGTATTCTGTGGTTAGTTAGCACTTAGGTGTATACACGAATATAGTAATTTTTTAAAATTTACTGCTTGAATTATTCTCAATACTAAGAACTTTCTTATCCAAGGCATAGATAACTTTTGTCGTGTTTTGCAATTTGTTTGACATTTTAGATCATCAATGATCAATCAACTTTATACTTGTTTGGCTTTCTTACTATTTTATCTGAGCGTCACTGGTGAGTCTTATGCAGACGAAATGCGTGTCTGGCGTATTACGTTATAAGCTTGGGACCTTTGATAACTATGCATGTCAAAATGTTCTATTGTATTGTTAATTTGTGTAGTTTTCTGTCCGGAATGTTCTTGCATTTGTTTGTACTGTAGTCCTGTCATGTTATGTCATTTTAGTTCTACATTTAACATTGCCATGAAAGCCATTTTCTTAAAATGTACTGTACCAAGACCATAAAATGGCAGTTGTTGTCTTATGGTTCGTTTTCTGTGTGTCATACTTGGTTTTTCTGTTGTTGTTGCACTTCATTGTTTCTGTTGTTTACCTTTATAGTTGAAGTGTTTTTCTCGGTTTGAGGTTGTAACCCGAATTTGTTTTGTCTTAATCAATTTATGACTTTCGAACAGCAGTATACTACTGTTGCCTTTATTTAAATGAAACTCTTTCCAATTGGAAATCGTGGAAAGGAGTTTCAATAATGTGTAAATTCATCCATGTCATTTATATACCGAAATAGAATTAGAACTTTAATATACAATTGTTCATTTCTTTGTGTTTAGGATCAAATGAGATAATGTAGTGTAATCAAAACATATATTTTGAAAATTAAGTATCCATAAAGCTTTGAAATTCAATAAAAATATAATGAACACTTTGTCTTTTAGATTTGGTCATGCTCATATTTCACAAAATTCAAGCTTTGGTAAATAAATATTACGAAACCGGAAAGTAAACTGAATGATAATATTAATAAATAAACTATTACAAGAAAGATAGTCTTTGTTAAAAACTTGCATGTAATTAACAAAGAGAACACCTAGAATAATCGACCTTTTAATTCCAAGTACATGTAAATAACACCATTTAGTTAAGTTTCATTGCTAGAAAATTTACATGACCGATGGTTTATGTTTTCGGTGATATCTCAAGGTTAGTTAAAGTAATTACCAATCCGCTAGTGCGTGGTGCCTAATCACTGATTATTACTTATCGCCACATTTTTGATGAGTGACATGACGATTGTAACATGTGGAACATGATATGCCTACCTTTCCGAAGCACATGCTATCATCCCCTTTTTTATTGGTTTTGTGAAACTCAAATCTTTCAATTTCCTATATGCCATTTAAAATAATCATATGAAACAGGTCTAAGATCTGAACTTGTATCGACATATTTAACAAGTTATTATAATTTAATAAGATACGGCTTGACAAACATCTCACCAAGGTTAAAATCTATAATTAATGATGCAATTTGAACAGGTTTAAAGATACTTAAAACAATGGGGAAAGTGAAGACATAATCCGAGGAGCAAACCTGGAAAGGTCTTTATGTAACAGTTTGGAATATGTATCTAATTTTAAGCTATAGGGATATGGTAATCATGATTTAGATAATAGATTTTTTTTACAATGTAAGAGGTAGTGGCATATCCGTCTTGAGTCAGCTAATTCGACAAAACTATAGTCGTCTGCTATCTTGTCGATTGTTTCCAATTCCTTGGCTGTGACGTTTTGATCAAGTCTTTGATTCACATGGCGGGTAATACTACTTTTAGAGTTCATGTGATTCCCTTCATTTTATTATTATTTGATCAGACATACACAATCACGTTTTAAAGCTTAATGTCGACCAATTTATGTTGCGTCGATTTCATACGTTCCTCATACATGTATTTGCGTTTGAGCAGTTTTTGTGTTGAGGGCAAAATTGTCTTAGTGAAACCAATATAGGGAGAATCTGAACGATCGAATTGAGATATTTATGCATCATACAATGGGAGAAAGAGTACATTTTTGTCAAAATCGAGGGAGAACCAGATTTAAACAGACATACACTAGATGTATAGATTGAATGATTGTTGATTGTGACACATTTCCCTATACGAGGTTTCCTACCGGACCTGGCTGTGCAGATTCATATTTTAATAACCCGAACGGACGTCCATATCAATTGTTATATGCGACTCAGGTAAATTAAGAATATCAATCAAAACATGATGGCGCCCACACATGAATCAACCTTACAATTAAGAATCCTTTGTGCAATGGCTTCGTTGTAGTAAGAAAGAAAGCTCTGTCACAGAAGCTACGACCGAAAGCCACTCACTCACATAGATCTCACTAGATCGTAGATACAAATTTCTTGTTTTGGGTTACAATAATTCGTATTTTGTGAAGAGCCACACTGAATCTACCAGAAAATATACTGAAGATGATATTATCAAAATGCTGGACTTTTTGATAGACAATATATTTGCTGAGTTTGGAGTTTCAACAAACAATCGGTATTCCAATGGGTACTTATTGTGCACCCCTACTAGCCGATTTTTTTTTACTCGCATGAAGCAGAATTCATTCAAACCCTTCTAAAAGTCAAAAAGAGAAAGCACCTTGCGAAATTCTTTAATTTCACTTTCCGATATATTGATGATGTCCTATCACTGAATAACCGATATTTCAGCTCATATATCCCAGCGAACTTGAAATTAAGGATACTACTGGTACTAGGAGGACTGCTTCATACCTTGATCTTCTCCTAAATATTGACGCAGATGGACGACTTCACAACAAAATTTCCAATTATCAATTTCCCATTTCTCAGCAGTAACATAACCTCTGTCCCTTCGTATTGTGTTTACATATCTCAATTAATACGTTATTCTCGTGCATGTTCATACTATACACACTTCATATACGGGAGTGTGCTCATAACGCAGGTCTTTAACCTTAAACTGCTCCAACAAAGTTATGAGGAGGACAGATTGAAAATGACACTACGTAAGTTTTACGGACACCATCACGAATTGGTTGATCCATACGATATATCTTTTTCCAAACTAACTATGGACATTTTTACCACGTGTTAGATTGTGGTTTGTCATTTCGTCGTCTGATTTTTTTATTATCGAACGTGGCTGTTTTTCTGAGAGTGAATTCGTGTACGTAAGACGTGGCACGGTACTTATCCATCCCAAACTAATTTGTTGGGTTTTGATGTTGCGTTTGTTGTTGTCATCGGATTTTTTTCAAATAATTTAACGTTTGTAGTTGTAAATCGTATTTTTTCTTTTGTATTGTTGCGTTGTATTGGGGGATAACTACTCATCAAGTTCATTTGGTAGATTTAATTTTGAATCAACGAAATTTACACTTCTATATTTGGTTTGCAGTTTGATCAGAAGAAACAACCACAAAGCTAGATAATGCAATTAATTATCTAATTACTTCTTCAATTGAATATTAATTAGTTTTATAATTTTCATTTTTTTTATTAATATAAGTTAGATGAGTCATACAAATCTAATCTTGAATTTCATCCAAATTCTCTTATTTTTTGGAACAGGTCTTAGAACTTTATATGTGACGTCACTTTGGGCGTTGCATTGACTATGGCAAATAGGGCGGTGATTTTGTAATTTATTCGTTTTTTATTCTATAGCTAGTCACCACTTCAGGTTAATCATGTATATCTATAATATAGTCATTTTATAAAATTTACTGTTTGCAAAACTATGTTTTATTCTTGATAAAAATGATGTTTCGTCCCAGGCTGATATTGGCCTCACAACTTTTTGGAACTTTTGGTCCTCGGCGATCTTCAACTTGGTAGTTGTTATGGCCTTCAAACTTTTCATATCTGAGCATATTTTTCTGTTGACGTAGCGCGCATCTGGTGTATAAAAATATTTGTTAATAACCTGTTACCTTTGGATGGGTATCATTCGTTTGTTTCTCTGTCCTATATTTTCTCCCATTTATCTGTTTATCTATTGTGACCCTGTCGTGTAGTGTTGTAATTTTAATGTTACAATTAACACTACCATTAAAGCGGGAGGTTTGGCATACCACAAAACCAGGTTCAACACACCATTTTTTCATAAAATGCTCTGAACCAAGTCACGAAAATGGCCAATGATACATTATTGTTTGTTTCTCTATGTGTTACGTTTCAGTGATGTGTCTCTGTTGTGTCGTAATTCTCTTGTACCACAAAACCAGGTTCAACACACCATTTTTTCCTTAAATGCCCTGAACCAAGTAACAAAAATGGCCATTGTTACATTATTGTTCGTTTCTCTATGTGTTATGTTTCAGTGATGTGTCTCTGTTGTGTCGTAGTTCTCTTATATTTGATACGTTTCCCTCAGTTTTAGTTTGTAACCCGGATTTGGTTTTTTCCCTGTCGATTTATGAATTTTGAACATCGGTATACTACTGTTGCCTTTATTTATGTTAATAATTTTGAGGAGGTTTTGTTCTACCAGAGGTTGACTGTTGTGACAAAGTTTTGATTTGAGTTTAGATAAAAGTGATTTTGAATCAATTTGAATTTCCGTGGTAATCTTTAAATTAAATTTACTATGGCTTCAGACTGTAAGGAACTAGTATCTTTATGTCTCTATATAAGAAAGCGGACATGTTTCTACTTAGAATAGTTATAAGATCTGTCTTTCCACAGCTATAAAGTAGTATGTATGACTTTTTTTCACTCGAGTTAATATTACAGCTTTTCTTTTCAAATGTATGCTGTTTCCTTTAAGTCTAGATGATGATATTCAATATAAAATATATATATTTTATACACAATTCTCACAGAACATAATTGGAACGGTTAGACAGTATTTGATATGCTTAAATAATCTCTTTTAGATTACTTTGAACAATCCTGGTATGTATATCTTTTTATTCTATCCAAGATTTACCACCATGTAGTATTTAGTAATAATTTAAAAACGCAAAAATATAGTTATTTACATTTGGATAAGAAACATGCACTTATTAATGAGATATGGTTATAAAAGTTATCAAATAATTTGTATTCTGCATATGAATAATAAACTCATCCTAGATACTAGGATTGAAATTCACGCCAGACGCGCGTTTCGTCCACAAAAGACTCATTAGTGACGAATCACAACATGTTGAAAAGTACAAATAAAGTTCGAAGTTGAAGAGCATTGACGACCACATCATTGTATAATTGTTCTATGGTTACTTTTGTGTATTTGTCGTTCGTGTTTGTGGTAATGTCCTTTGTCTGTATGCCTTTTTGTTTATCTTTGTTGACATATTTGTTTGTTTTTATAGTGATTAAGATTATACCACAATGTTGACTGCTGTTCCCTTAATTTTTACATTTCTACATATTATAATTGTTTGTTTTGTTCACACATTGTTGCCGATATAATGGAATTTGTATGCTACTGTCATACAAGTTGTAGGTTTAGCTAGCTATAAAACCAGATTAAGTCTACCATATTCTACATAGAAAATGTCTGTACCAAGTGTTTGGTGCGCTTGGGGTTTTGATATTGCCATTGATTATGGATTTCCGTTTTAATTTTTTTTCTCGGGAGGTCAGTGTAATAATTTTATCTTCATTTGAATTTTTAGTGGCCATTCAATATGATAGCTATTGATACTCAAAGGGAAGTGTATTATATCTAAACGATTTTGATTTTTTTTTTGGTGAAAATAAAGAAAAACAATTTATGATTGCCATTTATAATATAATATAATTTAGTTTCAGTCCTTTTTTGTTTTATAAGTTCTCAAGAAAACGATCAAGCTTATCCTTTGACAACAAGTTTTCGTTGCCATTGGTACCCTCTAAACAAATTCTCATAATAGACTCAAATGTTCGCTATCAGTGAACTTCATACATGTACATCATTCATTGAACTAAAGCGTCTTTAAACTGATGATGTAGATGTTTGTATGTTTATTAGGAGTATTGAAACCGAAATCCGTAAAGACAATTACGAAGGACAACATATTTTGTCATCTCAGTCAGGATATCTTTTGGAGTTTTAATTCTTCCAGTTTGCCTTAAAGAAATTATAATTGTTTCTTATATATGCTTCTTTTTCCTAACATGTAATTTCTTTTTAAAGAATACAAAACTATTTCATAAGCAGTAATTTTTAATGAGTTTATTAATCATGACTGTGCTTATTATTTAAAAAAAAACTAATAAACTTTATGAACATTATCAAAGTTCCCTATTTATAATAAGAATTCTGTTAGCAGGTATATTCTCTTTAATTTTTCTGTTTGTCGGTAGTTTTTTTCTAGAGGAGATTCATTTTTTAAAATACGTATTCATTAAAGTTTTCTGGAATATTTACAACCTTTTGAGTGTTATCTGAGACGATGACGAAGGAATGTCAAAACTAAAAATACAATCAGTAATAAAGAATAACCAAGAAAGATATTGACAAAATAAAATAATATTACTGTTGACCTTTTTATTATCTTCTCCTCGAAGTTGTTTTTCATAAGTATTTATTGGTTGACTATAACACGAGTTTTACGTTGTTTTAATATTTTATTTAAAAATCACAATTGTTTGAATGGAAAATCAAAAGTATCACGATTGCTCTGTGGTTTTTAAGTAATTTTTCAAGTCTAATTTCAATTTAATTTTTTTTTTACGAAATTAGGAAACACAGAATATACACTGTTCGTCTTTTTTGGTATTGTATTTTACAAATGGAGAAAAAATATTCGTTGTATTGTACTCAAGAATAGATACATTAATAATGTATAAAATAAATAAATAAAAATACCGAACGCCGAGGAAAATTCAAAACGGTAAATCCCTAATCAAATAGCAGTATAAAAAGCTCATACACATCAAAGGAATGGACAACAACTGTCATATTCATGACCTGGTACAGGCATTTTCTTTTGAACCAATGGTGGATTTAACTTGGTTTAAAATTCCAACATATTGATAATAATATGGTGTGAACAAAACAAACAGAAGTAATAGGTAAAGATGTCAAATAGTGGTACAGCAGTCAACATTGTGTTATAATCGTAATTATTACAAAAACTAACAAATGTGTCAACAAAGAAAAATAAAAAACACAATAGCAAAAACAAAAGACAAGCATACAAAAAAATACCATAGAACAATACCATCCACGCAATGACGGGATGTGTAAATATCGAACAACATCAAACATCAAATGGATATTCCTAAAGATCACCACAAAAACATAAAAAAAATCAAATATCAATATAGACAAACCACATCAGCAAAAACGAAAGACAAAAATACATCTTTTTCCATAGAACAATAACAGGAAATGCAATGACGGAATGTATAAGTACTGAGACACGTCAAATGTATATGACCTAGAGTCTCTTGTGGAGAGATGTCTCATTGTCAATCATACCAAATGTTTTGTTTCTATTTTATATAAACAGTAAAAGTAATAATTTTTAAAGACAAATTAAAGAACAAGTTATCAAGATGATGTACACTGTCAGAACCTATAATTTATCTTCAAGACTGTGAAGTTGATACGGAATATTTATGAACAATGTATTGGTATCTTTTGATTAACATTATTGTAAAAAGGAGGGTACGTTTTTTTGACATAACTCCCGGTTCATCGACTTACAGCGCAGACAATTATGACGTTTATCAAAGTCTGAACAGAAGCTGCAAGCTCTTGAATATCAAATGCGTTTGGAAATGTTAATCCAACATGCAGGTCAAGATGATATATTGCTGCTAAAGCATTTGGAATGTCAACGAACATCTCGTTCTTTTCCTTTAAAAAAAATATCGGAAGGTACCAAGACCTTTTTGATAAATCTTCCGTATTTTAATACTTTACAAATTATACAAAATGCTCTTAAAGTCTGGGTATTGACGTTGTTTATCATCTCAATAACGTGTTATATTATTCTTTTATTTCTCTTCTTGCATATTACTTTTACTGCTTAGTCTGTTTTAGGTGAAAACCATTTGACTTGATTTATTCCGTCAAGGTGTTAATTGTAAGGTGTTAATTGTTCTATGATAATTTTTTATATTCTTGTCTTTCATTTTTGCTTATGTGCTATTATATGTTTCTTGGATATATATAACGTGGCTTTGTACTTGTATATTCCGCCATTGTATTATAAAAATTACTAGAACACCCGCGAAATCGCGGGCATATAAAGCTTGTGAACTGTTGTAGGATGATTTTTTGTAAAATATATTATGTACGTAGAATTTTATAAAAGGTATCAAAGGCTCTCTCTTTTCCAAATATCTTTGTTTCCTTTCTGTTAAATTCAATTATTTTCATGTGTCTCGCCTCAGACCACAATTATTCTTTCCCTTTGCTACAATGCTTCTTTTGGTAAAAGTCAATCAAATTAAAAACTTGCACCGTTTCAAACATGAAATAAATATAACTGCTTATGTATAGACCATTATGAGTCTGTTAAAATATGCTTCTAGGACAATCCTATCAGTGCTTTTTTTTCTTTTGAGAGTCTTATTAACATGCCAATGGTAGGATGTGAATCATGTATAAATGACTAAGACCGACTGAGGCTTATCTGAGAGGTACTGATCCCGAGATCGAAAAATATATTCCCGGATCCTGTAAGGATCAATCCCCGAATCCTGAGCTTAAAAACACCCTATCCCGACGCCTCGAAAAAGGTCTTGCCTGCCTCTAATCTCTAACTTACTTTCATTTTTGCCAAATCACTATTTTCCCTTTCAACAATAATTTTTTATGCCCTTTTATGGGCATTATGTTTTCTAGTTTGTGCATCCGTGCGTGCGTTCGTTCGTTCGATCGGTCGTCCGTCCGTCTGTTCCGCTTCAGGTTAAAGTTTTTGGTCGAGGTAGTTTTAGATGAAGTTGAGCATGTTTTACTTACTTTAATATATATGCAAGTGGTATGACCCCTTAAATAGTAAAAATGCATTCAAATAAAACAGGGAGTCTCTATATATTAAAGTATTACAATCGTAGTTTACATGTCGATAGACGCGAGAAATAATTGTCCTCTCTGAGGAGGTATAATAGTTAGTTGTGATTCTTGCGATCTTAACACCATGATATGGAGAACGCTCTGAGTGGCTTATTTATTTTTCATTTTTGTTATCCATTATACAATTGGTTGTACTTGTATCACATGTTTTACTTATTTTAATATATATGCAACTGGTATGAACCCTAAACATTCAAAGAAAACCGTAGAAAGAATACAGAGAGTCTCTAAATATCAAAGTAGTATAATCGTAGTTTACATGTAGATAGACGCGAAAAATAATTATCCTCTGTAAAGAGGTATTTTAGTTTTGGTTCTTGCGATCTAAACACCATGATATGGAGAACGCTCTGATTGGTTTTTTTTTTCTTCCTTTTTGTTATCTACTAATATCACACGATTGGTTGTATTTCTGCATGTTTCAAACCGGAAGTCTTATCTATGACCAAAAGTCAGTCCGATGACGGAATCTTATCCGGACTCCTTTTTGTCGTTTTTCTCCCAAAATAACTCAATCTGAATAATCATAATAATGGATGACAAATGCGACTATGCATGTTACCTATAGGACACAGAGGCATGATGATTGATTTATTGTGAAAGGAAGAGAAGCGACACACAAAATGAGGTCTTCTCGTTTAATAGTATAGATTCTATGAAATTTCTGTAATCCTGTCTTTCATTTTGGTTATGTGCTTTTCTTGTGTGTTTTTATATACATATGACGTGGCTCTGTACCTTAACATCTCGTTTTTATGTCTTTTATTTTATTTTAATATTGACTTTCTATATACATTATTGTGCTTCTTTGCTTATATATGTTTGTTTAGATTATAACACAATGTTGACAGCTGTATCCCACTTTTTGAAATTTGTATCTATTGTGTCTGTTTTGTTTTGATTACACATCGTTGTCAATATGATGGAATTTGATGCGACTGTAATATAATTGAGTGGTTTAGCGAGCTATATAACCAGATTGTATCAACCATTGCATTGTCTGCACAGAAAATGCCTGTACTTAGCCAGGAATATGACAGGTCATTCATTCGTTTGGTGTGTTGGAGCTTTTGATTTTGCCATTTGGTAAGGGCCCTTCATTTCGTATTTTCATTGTAGTCCAGTTTTTATGTGATTTTACTATTTTAAAATCATATCCATAACAAACCAATGACAATAAATGCAGCTCTGCACTTCATTTTCTAAACATTTGTAACTAGCTATATTTGTCAACATTTAAATAGATTTAAGGGGTACAAACAGCCTAGAAGCAGGATACAGAAATCGTAGAAATGGCTATTATAATGAGGGTTTGTTTCTTTTTTTCTTTTTAAAAAAAAGTACTTCATAAAAATGTTAGTTTACAAAAAAGAATGAATTTGATATTTGCATTAGACCCGATTTTGTGATCGCGGTGTATTTTACAGCATACTTTACGGCACAGCATACTTTACGGCACGAATCTTATTCACGGTAAACTGCAATTTTTTCACCATTCTTGCTTAATAGGAGTACATGTATTATAGTTATCATTCAATTACTCTTTATTTTCATATTTGATAACCATTAATGAAAGAAATTTCTAACTTTCATAAACGACAGGAAGGTTAATTTATAAATCAGTAGAGAAAGTATTTGACTCTCTCTAGTAGAAACACAGATTACAGAATGTGTCCGATTTTACCCGGTTAACTTTTATTCACTTTTTATGTTTAGAATATTTATAAGAAAAAATATAAATTATAAAAAAAGGCGGAAGATACCCCAAAAAATACAAACTAAAAAGTCGAAAACAAACTGGCAACGCCACGTCATAGCTACAGAACAACAATTTAAGAGAATAGCAATAAAAATAAACAGCTGCGCCATGAGCGCATGATACGCCCGACATTTTGTGTGGAAGTTTTATGCAATAATCATATACAGTTTCTGAGAAAGTTTTAAGCAATAACCATACATTGTTTTTGAGACACGACGGGACATGTGAAACCCTAACCCTGTTTTTTTTTTTACAAAAAAGTTCACTAGAACAAAATTTTAAATCAAAACCAAAAAGTATACAGATCTTTAGATTGATATAACAAAGACATGTGTAAAGTTTTAAGCAATAATCATAAATCGTTTTTTAGATATGGTGCGACTGGTAAAAAAAAACTCCCCCTTTTTTACAAAATACTCAATAACTAAAAAATAAAATTTTGAATCATCACCAAAAAGTATACACATATTAAGATTAATATAACTAAGAAGTTTTTAAAGTTTTAAGCCATAATCAAGAATCGTTTTTGAGATACGGTGCGACATGTGAAAAAACAAACCCCTGTTTTAGTTGCAAAGTGCCGTAACTCAAAAAGTTTTAATCGTTCTCAAGTTACGGTGCGAAATGTTTACGACGGACGGACGGACACCGGACATTTGTATACCATAATACGTCCCGTCAAAATTTTGGCGGGCTTATAAAAACCCGCCATCCTTCTCAACAAAGTATTTGAGAAAGAATAGAAAAGGTGTGGTTATGTTGAAAGATTAAAATAATATTCTTGTTAAGGATAGGATTGGAAGCCTTTATTGTGTTGATTTCCCGTAGTTCCCATCTCTCAAAAAGATGGAGTTTTATTCATATGAATATTTCTTTAAGAAACAGTCTCCCTGGTTTTAAGTAACTAACCACAAATCCGTACACTGAATCAATCTGTACATATGCTAATACTGCCTGTATGTATTTTCACATCATCATGCACCACTTCAGTTTTGAATGAAAATTTCACTCGTTTACCCTTCTGTGGTTTTCTGTAACTCCATACAGAAGTTTGTTGTCAAAGGAATTGATTGCCTTTTAATAGAACAGGGTTATATCATTGATAAGCAATTAAATTCCATTAAGAATTACCACAAAGCGAGAAGGCATATGCAAAAACTACCTACAACGTCGTATTTATTGCCGTCAAAGAAAATAGCATAGTTAAAAACTTGGTTTGCTTTAAAATTTGTAAAATTCCAATCCCATATGGATATGAATACAGCTTTTTGAAATTGAGGATCAAAAACATTTTTTTGTATTCGTTACATAAATTATTCTTTATAGTGATTGTTATAAATTTATCGCCCTATTTTTTAAAAATATTTTCCAGTGATTTTATGAACTGCGTCACTTATGAGCAATATGATGTTGTTCAAAAGAAATTATTTACTAATTTGAGTAATTAAAAGCCTGTGAGAAATCATGCTTGAAATCTATTTGTTAGCCATTTTATTTATGAGTCCTATTTAATTTTCCGCTTTTTGATTTCTCAATTTGTAATTGCATATATATTATGATTTTGTTTTGTAATTTTACCTTCCTAAACTTTAATATTAATTGCAATTGTTCGTTAGGTTATGAAACTGAAAGAGAATGACGCAGCAATTTCAAAAACTTAAGTTATAGAATGAGCAGTGCAACACATATTTCACATGTTACAGAAATTTGTTATGATTTTGTTTTGTAATTTTACCTTCCTAAACTTTAATATTAATTGCAATTGTTCGTTAGGTTATGAAACTGAAAGAGAATGACGCAGCAATTTCAAAAACTTAAGTTATAGAATGAGCAGTGCAACACATATTTCACATGTTACAGAAATTTGTTACTTTTTATAGTCCTCTCACTTTGTAATAAATTGTTGGTTTGTTTTTCTAAATTATTAATTTATTAACTAAACAAAGTATCAAAATGAGAACTGATGTTCATTTATCTCTGGAATTGTTTAAACAAGAACCACAAGGGTAACTGGGAAATAAAAATATTGTCTCTAATGTCTTCTTCTGACCATCAGAAAATCCCTTGCAAGTGGGGCGTCCGTTTTGATTACGAGGGATTACAATTACGCAGACACGTTCGGTCGGAATGCGGACGTTAAATCTGAAGCCTCTTGTTAAAAGATTGTCACGCTCTTTGCATGTAAAGAACCCTAAAAGCTTGCAACAACACTTTTTTGGGTCCGTAGATATCTTGTTGAAAGGTCCGGAACATGCATAATTATTCGCTACTAAACGCAAGTAAAAATGTCAATCGGCTTGGTGTTTGTGAGGCATTCGAGAAAAAAGTATTTTAGCAACATTCATATTTACTTCGGTACTGGCATGAAAATACGGATTTTTTTGTGTTATTAAAATTTGCTGTTACAAAATATTAGAAATTATTATAAATCGAGGAATGTATCCCTCATGCAAAGCTCTGATTTCTTTCACGGATTTGGCTATACTTTTTGGACCTTTTGGATTATAGCTCCTCTTCTTTTATATAGGTTTGAATTTCAAATATTTTGGCCACGAGCATCACTGAAGATCGAGACATGTATTGTCGAAATGCGCATCTGGTGCAGGAAAATTGGTACCGTTAATTTTATTACAAAGACTATTTCAGTATACATTTTATATCTTTATCTAATATTTTTCCTGTAGACCTTGATCATCTGAAAAAAGTTTTTATTTGATGGTTGATAAAATTGAGAACTGAAATAATGTGTGAAAGAGACAACAACCCGACCATAGAGCAGACAACAGCAGAAGGTCACCAATAGGTCTTTAATGCAGCGAGGATTTCCCGCACCCGGAGGCGTCCTTCAGCGGACCCATTAACAAAAATATACACTAGTTCAGTGATAATGAACGCCATACTAAGATACATATATAAGTTGAAAATAGAAAATTTGCTTGGATGAAATCTTGGCGAAGTTCTTCATTAGTCAAAACTCGATTATAACGTCGAATTTTCCTGCCTTCCTCTGAATTTTCTATTGTGGCGGCATAAAAAAAAGCGACCGTGTGTGATGAAGTAACATAAATGAACATTGAAAAGAAGGAATACGTTTGCCTGCATATTGTTTATCAGTAGAGATACACATTCAACCACAAAATCTCGTGTAAGACGATATTTATCCACTCTCGACAATTCAATATTAAACATGCGAGCCTCGCATTTTAATTTGAAAATTTAACTGTCTCAAGTGGATATCGTATCACACTTGATGCAGTGGTAGAATCTACATATATAATATATAAATATTTTATGTTTTTTAATCCTTTTCGTTATTGAAACCTATTTATGTTTGAAACTGTTCGACAGGAAATCGACAATTCCTTTTTTTTAATCTTAAGTATGTAATAAATCATTGATGGGCATAATGTGATTTAGCCAAAAAAAGTCACCTCAATTAACCAGTTTATAGTGTAGCTTGGTTGACATTAAGTATGTAGAACTTAAAATATTTTTCATTCAGTTGCAATGAAAAGGTTTAATATTGTATGGTTGGTCTGTTTTATATGAGGATTTTCTGTTAATCATCGCGATACAGGTGTTCTTTTATAGACAATTTTAGAAATGTCCTCATAATTAATAATCCTTTTACCTGTTTACAGGCAATGAATGTCTTTCTAATACGTCTTAATACCATTGTTATTGCGTCTTTAATTGTAATATAAGAAGACAGTAACGTACCTGTAATAGTTGATGTTTTCTTCGTAATTTAACTACCTAATTAAGAGCCTGTTGATTCTGTCATTAATGTGACATTATACAGCATTCATTATTTATTATCTATATATAGACGGTTGTGTATTTGGCCACTTACTCAGCATAATTTAATTCGTCAAAAAAGTGCAGACCATAACAGAAAAGATGATTTGTTTGTGATCATAATACACTGTAAATTAGTAAAAGAAAGGAGAGAGTTTCAAATTAACTTGACAAGCTAGGTTTAATTATACTCGAATTGGTAAAATATGAAATGCGAGGAATATTCCCGTTATGCTTGTTTGTTCCCCCTAACCTCCACGTAAGAAACGGATCCACTAAATTGATTATCTTTATTTTTTTATATGTATTCTGAACATATTAACTGATGGACTTTGAAAACGCTAAACAGTTGTTGACATTGCCTTGAAGTGATAAAACTTTGCGCAGTGCTTGGAGCACAAAAATCATGCTCGAAACATGAAATCCGGCAATTTGATTGGTTGAATTTCGAGTCTGAGTACAAAAATCATGCTCGAAAGTTTTATGACCGTGAGGCCAGATTTTATAAAATCAAGCTCTCATTATCTTTTATTATTGCTATTTCAGCTTACCGCACTTCTTTTTGATAAGAAGACCCCAATACCCGGCTTACCTGAGATTATTATGCAGACCGGATATGTACGTCGCACGAAATTCTTGACGCTAGATTTGAAACCCATGCATGGTTTTGTACAGGGTTTTTTTGTGTTGTGAAACACGTCTTTGACTCCCTACTCACACTTGCATCAGTTACAGTGAAATGAAAGACTGAATCAGGTCATAAGTTAATGAAATATAACATGATGTTGCTAGACAATTTCACTTCAGATCCTAACAAGAACGATACAGGCAGATGGGTTTTTAAAATGAATAACCCTTGCGAGTACAACTTTGAGCCAATAAAATTTCATTACGGAGCACCTTTTTAATTTCAAGGGGGGTATAGGGTTTTTTTTTTGTCCGAGTCGGAAAACATTTTCCGCGGCATTAAAATTAATGTTCAAAATTTAACACTCTAAGGTATAGGGGAAATCTCGATTTATTATATTGTTTTTGTTCTCTGAACAGAATAATGTTTTCAATTAATTATTTTTGGGAAATATAATATTTTTTAGGATAAACCATACCCCTATTTTTTAAAGTTAAAAGAAACTCTAATATGGCGTGCTTCTTTCGCTTTGTGAATAAACCCATGCTCTAAATCCAATAAAATTGGTTTGCACATGCGTGTATTGACTACTTTAGAAAAATGTATTTTATCAAACTGGCATGCGTTTTCATTTTTGTATTTGTTTGGTTTATAACTATTTCGATATGAGCGTCACTGATGAGTCTTTTGTAGACGAAACGCGCGTCTGGCGTACTAAATTATAATCCTGGTACCTTTGATAGCTATTTACACCACTGGGTCGATGCCTCTGCTGTTGGACGTTTCGTCCCCAAGGGTATCACCAGCCCAGTAGTCAGCACTTCGGTGTTGACATGAATATCAATTATGTGGTCATTTTCTAAATTTCCTGTTTACAAAACTTTGAATTTTTCGAAAAACTAAGGATTTTCTTATCCCAGGCATATATTACCTTAGCCGTATTTGGCACAACTTTTTTGGAATTTTGGATCCTCAATGCTCTTCAACTTTGTATTTGTTTGGTTTATAACTATTTCGATATGAGCGTCACTGATGAGTCTTATGTAGACGAAACGCGCGTCTGGCGTACTAAATTATAATCCTGGTACCTTTGATAACTAATTATATCATCATTATCTTAAAATACTCACATGTTGTTACTAATTTATTTATCATGACTGTAATATGTTGCAATTCGAAATTGACATATTTGACCTAGATACGACAACCGTTCATGCTGGCTGTTCAAAACTCCTCTCCCTGTAAAATATCATTGCCAGTAGTTTGCTTGTTTATAAACAAAAAAGGAGGTTCATGGAAGAGCCTACACAAATACTCTACACTTATACACATCGGACATTGAAATTACCTTAATTGTCCTAATCAGAATTGAAATAATTTTTTTTAATGCAAGCTATACTTTATTGTTGTTTTAACATGGATAGGCAATATTATCGTGTTATTTTAGCCCTCACTATCGCTCGGACAAAAATAATCACGAATATAATGCCTACCCATGTTAAAACTACAATAAAGAATCAATTACTTCTTAAATAAATATTCCCTTATGCAACGCAAATACGATATTTACTACTTCATCACCAACTGTTATAAAGGTAGCACTTCACAGTAGGTGTATGATTTCGAAATTTGGTCCAAGTGGACTGTTTTTAAATATCAAAACCATTGTTCAATAAAATTCATTATTGTATAGCTGCTTATAAATATACATATCTTTCAACTGGGTTGTGTATGGACATCAAGCTTGTGTATACGAATAGATAAAGTAAGATGTGGTATGAGTGCCAATAAGACAAATCTCCACCCGAGTCACAGTTTGTATAAAGTTATCCATTATAGGTCAAAGTACAGCCTTGTATAATTGACTTTTACTGTATGGTAGTTTGTACTTTCACAACCTTACCATACGAACTTTGTGATTCTATTTTACGAAAAGATAAGGCGAAAGGATTTCAACTTTTATGTAATCATTTGATCAATTAATTTCAATAGTTTAAAAAAAAAAGTATCACACAAAGGGATTACAATTCTACTATGTGCCAAGTTTTAGGGAAACATCACGGTTAAATTTGTAATCCCTTTTTTGCCCTAAATGCAAATATGTAAGATAAAGTTATGTCTATACAGTTCTCGACAAACTACATTTTTATTATCTGAAAAATACGTGTTCTTTGTGTATTACTTATATAATAGTTCTTGAAAAACTTCATTATCGTGATATATGGACTGTCCTACGGGCAGTCCATGTATCACGATAATGAACAGTTTTTCAAGAACTATTATTTTTATTTCATTGAGAAACCATGTTTTGGAAAATTCTCATAAATTCAAAACGCCTAAACAAACTCGAGTAGTCATACGATTTCTAAGACAAAGAGTGAAGGCCAGTCGTAGTAATACTGCCACTTTTCAGTATATAAATACTTAACCAAGTTCTCTTTAATTTTATAATTAACGAAAAAATATAATAAACAATTCAATCTCTTAATTTAATATAATATTAAAAACAGGAACATGTTTTATAAAAGGTACATCTCTCTAAACAGAGAAACCACGCCCCACCGGTCATTAACAGAGAAACCACGCTCCAACGGCCATTATCAGACGGAAACTACGCCCCCACGGTCATTATCAGACGGAAACCACGCCCACCGGTCATTATCATGTTGAAGTTCGTTAACGACCGGTTTTCTGGTCCGTTTTGTTCTGTTAGTGACCGATGGAATTTATTACTGAAGATTAATGAATGTCATGTGACCCCTTATTATCCAATAAGAAAATCTTATTCTCAACCGATATGAAATAAATCGTATTATGTCGCGTTTTGATTGTCGTTCATCGAGGCAAAAGAACAAAGCAAAAAAATGTCGCCATGCATGTATATGAAAACTTTTTAAAATAAAGTCATAGTAATTAATTAACACTAATTAATTATTGCCCTATTATCAGAAAAATAGAAATCTACTCTAAACTTAAGAAATTCAAATTATTGTTTATCAAGTATAGCTTAATAGAAGGGAATGCATGCATAACTATTTTCACCAAAGATTCGAATAGTGCTTATGATTCCAACTAAACACAAGTTTAAAAACAACCTCATTAAAATATTTCAGCCGTAAAAATACAAGTTCTATCAGTTCACAATAAAATGTCAAGAAGTGCAAAATAAGAACAAATTTGTTAATAAGCAATTAATTGAAGATGATTTATACACAGAATGGGTAATGATAATACCCGTAACACGGGATTGTTAAGTCATTAATGTGTGGTTGATTGCATAGATTCGATACACATAATGACTCAGTTATGAAAAATCAGTTATTTAATATTTGTTTACTAAATGACCATCTCATTGTACCGAATCAAGCTTGCTGATATTGAGATAAGAAATGATATTTACTATTTGATACATTCACTCAAAGTGTGTTAGATCATTTAAAATACGGCTATTTTGTTTTGACTCAAAATGAATGATTCCACTACACGACAGTGCAATCAACAACTTAAAATATTTTAAATGAAAATAAATGTTTCGTAGTAACGACCCTGCAACTCAATACAAAAGAAACCCACAAGGAATATGTATTTCGTGTACAAGATATCAAGACTTAACAATTAACATGGCGTTGTCAGTTTGTTTTAGATTTATGAGTTTGACTGTCCCTTTGGTATCTTTCGTCCCTCTTTTAAAATGAACATCTTATCCTTTTATAATATTCTTTCACCAATTCATTGCTTTAATGCCGTGCAGAATCAATTACAAAGTAGATTGTACACTTCCTCGTAGCTACATATTTCGTCTTTGGTTGAAATAACAAAGAGGAAATCTGTAAGACATTATCAAGGATTTCTTTTTGTAGTAGCATTGGAAACTTGTATTTAACTTACGCATAGTGTTTATGCATGTGTTAAATAGTTATGCCACAACTCAAAGGTGGCGTCAAATACAGTGACAATCTTTGTTGTCTTAAAGAGTTAATTTGTAATTTCAAATAAAATGAGCGAGAGTTACAGACATAACAGGTTTCTGTCATCACTGGAGACACTGTGTGAAAGCCATCGATAATAGAATTTAAAAAACCCACAGTAGTATTCTAGTTTTTCATACAGCCAAAATGTAACTATATTCCGCCGTTCAGTCCCAAATTTAAAATTAGGATTAATGAGACGGAAAACTGACTTATTCGGGCGTATTAAATTATAATACTTGTACCTTTGATGGCTATGTACACCACTGGGTCGATGCAACTGCTGGTGGACGTTTCATCCCCGCGGGTATCAGCAGCCCAGTATTCAGCACTTCGGTGTAGACATGAACATTAATTATATGGTCATTTTTATAAATTCTTTGTTACAATAATTATATTTTTTTCGAAAACTAAGGATGTTTTAAACCAAGGAATATATAACCTTAGCCGTATTTGGAACAACTTTTTGGATTTTTTTTATTATCCTAAATGCCCTTTAACTTTGTACTTGTTTGGCTTTACAACTTTTTTTATCTGAGCGTCACTGATGATTTGTATGTGGACTAAACGCGCGTCGTCTGGTGTATTAAATTAAAATCCTGGTACCTTTGATAACTATTATTCAACTGAAAAAGGAAAGAAGATAGCAATTGTTTCAATCATATGACATCGGGACATTTGAGTTCTAGTAAACACAAACAAGACAATCGTAAATTAGCACAAATAATAATTTGAACATAACATTTTTGGAAAATTATGACATAGAAAATCCTACTAAAACGGGGGTGATCTCAAGTGCCCCGGAAGGGTTATCCCAATAATTTATTAAACTAGTAATAATCTGTTGTTTGAGACAAATAATTAAAAGCGAAAAAGTAAATTAAGAAGTCAAAATGTATCAAGATTCCTTGGTTGTAAATCAACTGGACAATGTGATAAAACTATCGGGTAAACGGCAGGTGGCTTTGGTTTTGATTGTCTTATTATTGTATAATTAACAATCAATGCGCCATTTAATGTCTATTGTTAACACCTGTAGTGAGATAATATGGGAAGACCACACATCTTGTCAGTTTATATATTAACTGTTTTATTTGAACATATAAAATCAATCGATTGATCGTTTCTACAGAAACACTATCAAGCAAAACATACTTTCCATATAAAGACTAAAGGAATTGCAAATTAACAAATAAAAAGTAATTAACATACAGGTTAGCATTCTAAATTCAGAGGGTTTCTTATCGTCGAGTTGCAAGTTAAGAAAGTTGCGAGTTACTAAAGTCTAGTCGTGATTTACGAAAGTCCAGTTGCGAGTTACGAAGGTCGAGTTGCGAGTTACGAAACGCAATACTTGACAAAAAATGAATCTCCTAAATTCGTGATGTAATCACGTCTAGCCACTCAACACTGATTTTTTGAGTTCGAACCTCACTCGTACAGGTGCAATCGACATCAACCTTAATTGACTATGAATGTCAGTTATCCTATCGAAGATTGGTGGTTTTCTCTGGTAACTTGAACTTTCTCCAACAGTTAAAACTGGCCGCCACGAAATAACTCAAAAATGGCCATTTAAAGTGGCGTCAATACACCAACAATCAATCAACCAATTCATTCGGATATTTTAAAAGAAAACAAGATGCGTATAATTCGATTATAACACAATAGGCGATTTTTTTTTATCAAGGTCGAAAAGAAGAATCTACGAGCAAATTAAGCACACCAACTGCCTGCATCAGGACATTAATTAAGATGAGTATTTAAGTTTACAAGCATTTGTTGTTATACCTCAATTCCCATTACTGTGTAATATTAATCTAAAAACATCCCAGCCGGAAAATAGCTTGAACATATGGATTTTATTCTGAACAAATAGCTAAAGTTTTAGAAGAACACTATACATTTGGTGCATCCGAGATTGGCTTTTACCTGGAATGCTCGAACCCAAATAATAAAAATAAACAGAAATGTAAAGATATTACTGAACTCATGACAACCTTGCAGACTAGCAAAGGTATCCAACAAATGCTGGTAAACTCCTTATAACTGTTTGCCTATGTGAATGTTTACATCACTTTTAAGTAAATTCTTTTATCTCAATCACAGATAAAATAACTCTTTATTTCTGTATTGATATTTGAGTTATCTCGCGTTATACGAGAAACGTTAGTTGTAATCATCGAAACAAAAAACAGAAACCTCTTACAATTTGAGAAGTCATCTGACAAGCTATTTATATATATAGGTAGCACGGTAGTATTTGCATTTCCGAATTTAGGTTGAACTTTTTGTGTACCTTTTAAATAAATGTATCTGAACAGTATGATTGGACAAAAATACAGCATCGACTTAACAGACTTTTCCAAACTGAGGGATGAATCAGTTGTAGAAAAATATGAAATAAATTTACCAACAAATGCAAATGAATTTTTGGGATTTTTTTTTTAATTTGTATCCACTGCACGATAAAAGCACTAGTGGCCTTAGGCTTTTCAAAATATTAAAAAAAAAGTAAACGGTCATGATACACATTCAAATTCATTTGTGAATAGTAAAATGAAATAACTTCAGCTAACTGTGAATGTAAAATGTTTGGCAGTGTTATAAAGTGGTGATTTTCTAAAAAGGCTATCATTATCCCTTATGGGCCAGGAAATACTATCATGTCACCTACATGTATACTTGTACACAGTCAATACATGTCATAGAACTTAAAACAAAATAAGGGTGGACATTTTCATGAATGATCACAGAGAAACGGAAAAACAACTTGGTAAACTGGTATAAAAACTGTTTAGAGGAGTGCCTATACAATTGACTCACCCAATGTTTTGTGTTATTGATTAATTGTGAAATAAAGTAAAATAACAACAATAACAAAAAACTACCATGAAAATTTAAACGGAAAGTCACTTATCAAAAGCACAAATACACTTTAATTAAGTTTATCATATAAAGATAAACTGTTTAAATAAAAGTTTAACTTCATTTTCCGGAATCTATCCTAATTTATTTTTATTTAATCACATCAATAATACGTCATTTCGTGACGTCATTCATGCGTTATCAAACAAGTGCAAAACTGCCAACATAGCTAACGAAAATTATTAAAAGAGGTCAAATAAAAAAATCCGATTTGCGGGTACCAATTTCAATTGATTTATTACGGAAATTAATCAGGTCACTTCAACATGTCTGTTTTACGTCGTATGAATCCGCCATGTTTGCTTCCGCTTTTAGTCTAAGTTTTTTCGCTTTACTTCGCGTGGGTGACATAGCTGCGGAAAGTAAAACTGATTTAGGCAGCAACCATTTGATTTTCTGGGGAGGCGGGGGGCTATGGTTTTTTTTTCTGTGCAAACTTTTTTTTTCGCCTTCGGCGAAGAACAATCTATTTTTTTAGCGACAAACCGAAAACAATTTTTTTCTTTCAATTTTAGCATTACATATAGTGGCAGCTGAAGGTTAAACAAACAATTTTTTTTTTCTCAGGGTCCAAAACAAATTATTTTTTTCACCAAAACCAGGAAACAAACTTTTTTTCCAAAAAAACCCATAGCCCCCCCCCCCCCCCCCCCCCCCCAAAAAAAATCAAATGGTTGCTGCCTTAGGGGCACATGTTATACAAATATCTGACGTTTCAGTTGTCAAATTTGAGCTTCGTCTGTGTATACGTAGTTCCAAAACTTTGATAATTTGTGAGCAAATCGACAAATCTTTGTGCCCCATTCACAATACTAAAGAATGTTTTACAAGTTCGATATCCTTCGTCCGGAAGTAATTTTTACATACATTTTGATGGACCAAGTCTCACATGTTATCATAATTCGTCTATCAATGGACATTTCAGAGAACATTCCTTCAGAATCGGGGGAGCAACTGAAGCAAAAAGGCTAGGAGTAGATGACGAAACATTAAAGAAATGGGGTCGTTGGACATCAGATGCTTGCATAAAATACATCCGTTTGAACATTTTAACCTATTGGCTATACTTTTTAAACCGCAATAGCTTATTAAAATAATACATACATCAATTTTAGGCGTCAAAACACTGGTTAATAGGATCATTCATAGTATATTGGGCCAATAAAGAAGCTTCGTGTAGACCTGGGGGACTTCACTTTGGCCTACAGAATACAGGTGCTCATATGTTTTGGATTGGTCAAAGGGGTATGAAGTGGGGTGATTTAGATAGAGTCTTTGAACAAAGGTTGCTTAACCGCCCCCTCCCGAGTTTCCTTATTATTCAACTTGGGTCTAATGATTTGGGTATATTGACATCAGAGAAATTATTCAGTGATATAGAATGTGACCTGCTTCGGTTACATGCATTGTATCCAGCTTTAAAAATAATATGGTCAGACATAATAATGAGACGGTACTGGCACAAAGCCAATTGTGGTCAAGCTATTGAAAAGGCTCGTAAACGAGTAAACCTCCCGAGTGCAAAACTTAGTTTTGAGCATCGGTGGATGTGCAATTAGGCACAGTAACATACGTGCTAAAGAAAGTAATTTCTTTAGATATGACGGAACACATTTATCAGAGATTGGTAATGATATTTATCTAAATAATTTACAAGGAGCACTTGAAAAGTTCATGACATCCGGAGGACCAGTTGTTTTTCCTCAGTGAAATTGATATTATTATGAGAATTGTCATGAATTTAGATTATTTTGATAATAAGTGAAACTAGGTCGGGACTTTAAAGGGGAACCAATGAGTTTAATTAGGGGTTGTTTCAGGGTTAATTTCTTTGGCAGTGAGTGGGTATGCCCTACTCATTTGGCGGGATATAGCAAGATGAAAATGGAACATGTCCCCACATTGTACGCTAGCTTTTATTTGGGGTTATATTCTTCTCTGTTCCCACAGAGATTAGATTGGGTCTTTGAATGTACCAAAGAGACCGGTTCCTGAATTGATCCCAGTTTGGAACTTAAGGTGTTCTCTTTGAATTTTATAATTAATAAGCTGCAATGGAAACCAAAGAGTTCGTGGGGGAATATTTGCTACGTATCGGGGTTCATTTTTCATACGACCTCTATTTAGCATTTAATGTAGAGGATTGCAGCTTTCATTGCCTACCAGTGAAGCACAGGCTTGCCAAAAATAATGGTTCGGCGGTGTGTACGTTCATCTTGCCTTATAATGTCTGCGCAAAATAAAATAATACTGTAGCCATATCATTCCACATTCTTTGTTGATTATTATATTTATCTTTGAAAACAAAAGGAGTCGGTTTTACATTTCACACCTACTACTAAAGTAAAGAAAGGGTTTGATTGCACACGAGACATAATTAAGAAGAAAGCAAACATTGGTTGATCGCCTATGAGACATGTATATAATATGATGCAGTTCGGATCTTTGATTAAACGAATGAAAGACAACTGTCATATGTTGTAAGGTATTTTTATTTTTCAAAATAACCCTATGAATAACACACTGTCAGTAGCAGTCAAGCTTTTTGTATGAATCCGAAACCAACCAGATTTAGTATTTAACGGATGTATGTACTGCAAAAAAAAGATTTCATTCATCACATATTGAAAAAAATTGAGAATGGAAATTGGGAATGTGTCAAAGTGACAACAACCCGATCATAGAGAAGACATATTGAAGTACTTCTTTCAGATAAATATTCCTAAAGTAGTTGTCGCTCGGACACACACTTTCATAATCTAGTATATTATAAGAGCATTGTTGATCACACATAATTAAAGTATAGTCTATGGATTAATCGAATTAAAGATAAAGACAACAGTACTTATATACCGCTGTTCAAATGTCATAAACGATTGAGAAAAAGCAAATCCGGGTTAAAACTAAAACCGAGGGAAACACATCAACTACACGAGCAAAACAACGAAACAGCAGAATAAATATAGAATAAATCGAATTTATTGTCCAAATGTTTTTGTACATGTACCAAAGTACATAATTCAATATATTTACATAGCAAGTAAGGTATGATGTTCATATGCTTTTTGTTAATTTCTATGTTTTTATGTCTTCTGTGGTGAGTTGTGTCATCATACAACATGTTCTTTTATTATTTTTATTAAAAAAACAACTTTAGACACTGGCATACATTTATAAGAAAACATTCACATTTCAGCTGGTCTTTAATCGGGTTGTTTGCTCTTTTAGACATATTTCACCATTTCTTTTTTTCAATTCAACGTTTCATCTTTTCACTACCCACAGTGACCGTGTTAAATATACGACAAAAACTAAATAAAAATAGACTAATATAAAACAAAAAAAGCAAATTTTGAATTTTAAAATGATAATGAAATAAATGTACTATTTTAATCAGTTCTTTTATCATCCTTTAGTAATATAGCTGTACTCTATAAAATGCATTAAAAAACCCTGTTAAAGAAAAATAACAATAAACCAACAAATAAATAACAAGAATATAGAATATAAATAATTAAGTCAGAATCACTGCTGTCATGACCCATTTCCTTTTTCCAGGGTTTGTCTCTGACAAATTTCTTTTTCCTCAACGGGATTTCCATGGTTAACTATGACATTCTCCTTAAGAGTAGCACCATGAAGAATGGACGGCACGGAATTTTTCTCAGACGTACAAACAGACAAATCAGTGGGTTTTTTTCTGAACTAAGTTGCTAAATTTCTTGCAATTCTCTACATGTATATCATTATGAATATCAATTACTTCATAACTTTCTGTTTTATTTCTCAAGCAGTTTATTTTCTATCATTTCTCGTGACGCTCTTACTTAAACTATGTCGTCATCATCATCAGGAATTTTATCAACATTATTCAAGTTAGCAGTACTATCACCGGGTTGAATAGTATTCTGATTCATATCTGTAATATTATCTTGGTTTGGAGTGAATGTACAGAGCACTTTCGACATATCTTTTTGATGTTGAAAAGAAGCACTAGGATAGTTTTTTATAGAACTTAGGATGTTATGGCCTGAATGTTGTTGCACTTAAGTCTTCTGACCTCCAGCATAAATAAGTGTTGTAATGCCTGTTTTACGAGCACTATGATTTGGTTTACGGCCCTGTATACCTGCTTCTTCTGTTATAGATTTAATAATCTCAGATAGTGTACTTTTACCCATTGTTAGGTTTTATAACTAGTTATCAAAAGTACCAGAATTATAAACCATTCGTCACTAGATCCTTTATTGTTTATGTCAACAGTGAATTTTGAGTAGTCTTCTGTTATTTTCTTCGGACGCTTTCTTGCCTACATCAGATACAAACTTACTGGATATCTAGGATTACCGGCAAAAAAACATAATGTAAAAAAAGAAAGATGTATAGTTTTCTAGGTGTATATGTAATTAGTGATAAATATGTCCTGGTAAAACATGTCTGGGCGGACAAATATTACTAGTAAATAAGTCCATGGTTACAGAATTTACTATTATATTTAGTCCGTTGTTAGTAAATTATGTCTCCGGACTAATTTTCCTAGGAAATCATGTCCTATAAATTTTACTATCGGAACAAATTTACTGTTACATATACAAGTATATTAGAATTTCATATTGTGTTGTTAAAGTCTTGTTAACATCATCTACCAGATAATACAATATAATGTTTGTTTTAAATTACATGTACATTTAATACATACATGTAGGATATGTATCCCTGGTTTTCTTTTCAAATTTAGAAAAAAATATTATATGTTTTTCTGGTTATTATTCAGACTCGTGACCTTCCATCATTTCTGTACATGTAAGAAATGGCTGAGAAAGCGTGCTAACAATAATGTAACAGAGAGACGGACGGTAAAATAATTTATCGCTATTTTATGAAATTGTACTTTTATTTTACTGACTGATTATTTCCTTTCTCAGCACTGTATAGTGATGTGAAAAATTAAAGCTTGAAACTAAGGGCGCACTCGGCCGTTGTCAATGTTATTAAAAGTGTTTCATATAGGTAATAAAGAATAAACAGAGTATCTTTGGTCATCTGAACTTGATTGCTTTTCTCACTTTCAACATACTTTCTCAATGGAGGAAATCAATCTCATTGAGAAGACTAACGATAATCGATAAATATTATTTCAAGCAGGGAAATGGTAATGCTATATGCACCAGAGCTGCGGTTGAAGTCATAAAACTTTGCATAGTGCTCGGAACACAAAAATTATGTTTGAAACATAAAATCAAGCATTTTGATTGGATGATTTTGGAGTACGAGTACAAAAAACTGACTCGAAAGTTTTATGACTTCAAGGCCTGGTCGTTGTTGATCGATCTATATACTCCCGATACTTCTCTCCTGCTGAGTTAATTTTCAATTTAATATCTTCCAATCTCAAACTCTGATGTTCATGTTGTGATCTCATATCAAAAAACAAACTGTTGTTTAAGAAAAAAGTGTTTGTCAATGCTCTTGGATTAGCCGAAAAGTACACGACAAATTATTTTTTAATTAGATAATCACAGCATGTTTTGTGTCTACGCTTTTTTGTTAGATAAACTGACTAAATAAGTGAGTGTTTTGTTAATATCAGTTATAAATAAAGGTAATAGTAGTATACCGCTGTTCAAAACTCATAGATGGATCATAGAATAAAACAAATCCGAGTTACAAACCAAAACTGAGGGAACGGCATCAAATATAAGAGAACAACGTCACAACAGAAACACAATATTATAGTGTAACACACACATAAACGAACTAAGCATTGGACAAAATCTGATGAAAGTAACATATATAACATCAAAACTAAATGCATGAATTTTGGATAGAAAAGTACTATGCCACGTCTTACAGCAATGCGAATTCACACTCAAATATAAGAGGAAACAAACGACACACAAAAACACAACATTAAAACGTAATACACACAGAAACAACCTATAATTTAACAATTGCCTTTTAAAGAAAAAAATGGTGGGTTGAACCTGGTGTTGTGGAATGCCAATGTTAAATATAACATTAATACGAAAACACAACATAACAGGACCACAATACAAATAAATAGGAGAACATATAGGACAGAGAAACACTCGAATAATAGCTAATAAAAGGCACCAGGTTCAAAATTTAATACACAAGAAGTGCGTCACGTCCACACAAGACAACCTGCGACGCTCAGATGAAAAAATAGTTCGAAAGCCAAAACAAGTACAAAATTTAACAGCACTCAGGACTAAGAGTTCAACAAAGTTGTGTCCAATACGTCTAGAATTCTCCGCCTGGGACAAGAACATCCTTATTATTTAGAAGAATTTTACTTTTGCAAATATTACATTTTATAAAAATGACTATATAATAGATATACATGATAAAACCGAAGTGTTAACTTACATGATTAAACCGAAGTGTTAACTAATTACAGAATACAGACAGATACATCACATAGACCAACATAATCCAGCACAAAACAATACACACCGAGTTAGCCAAAGCCTCAACGCACAAAGTGACGTCACATTTGAAATTGTAATAAACAAGTAAAATCACAAAAATACTGAACTAAGAGGAAAAACAATTAAGAAAATACATAATCACATGGCAAAATCAAACAAAAAAAAACGCATCAAAAACAAATGGACAAGAACTTTCATATTCCTGACTTGGTACAGGCATTTTAAAATGTAGAAAATGATGGATTAAACCTGGTTTTATAGGCCAACCCTCTCACTTTGATGACAGTCTCATCAAATTCCGTTATATTTACATTGATGCGTTATCTAAACAGACACAATAAATAAAATAGTCAAAATATGGGTACATCAGTCATCATCGTATAACAATTTTAAAAGGAATAATTGAACAGAACAACGAAACATATACTATCTAAAAACACATTGATTGATTTGTGTGTCTGACCTCAGAAAATTGTATACGTCACATAGATTTGTCATTCAATGTGCATACAAACAATTTTAAAATTTACATAGGCAATGTAAGCATACAGGGTTAAAAAGTAAAATCACAAAAATACTGAACTCGGAGGAAAATCAATTCGGAAAATCCACAATCACATGGCAAAATCAAATAACAATACGCATCAAAAACAGTGGACAAGAACTGTTGTATTCCTGACTTGGTACAGGCATTTTCAAATGTAGAAAATGGTGGATTAAACCTGGTTTTATAGCGCTAACCCTCTCACTTTAATGGCAGTCTCATCAAATTCCAAATAAACAACCACAATAAATTAAATAGTCAAGATATGGGTACATCAGTCATCATCGTAAAACAATTTTAAAAGGAACAATTTAACACAAAATCATTTACTATCTACGAGCACATTGGTTGATTTGAGTTTCTGACGTCAGAAAATTTGTATACGTCACATAAATTTGTCGTTCAATGTGCATACAAACAATTTAAAAATTAACATAGGCAATGTTAGCATACAGGGATAAAAAACCAAAAGTATGTAAGAATAAATTTCAGAAATAGCACCGAGACTTAAACTAGTCCAAAAGTTATATATAGAATTTATAAGAATCCAAAAATAGTTAATTCCACTACGCGATTGAATGATTTTGACGTTTGTGGTTCAACGTATATAGTAATTTATAATAGAAATATATCATAATGACATATAATAGAATAATATCATACTGACGGGATCTTTTAAAGTACAGAGTCACGTTGTAAGAACAAAAGAAATACAAAAAGTCGCATATACAACAAACCACCAACAAATGAAAGCCAATACAAACACATTCATTACCGAGCCACGTCAAACGGATATTACATAAAACCATTCAACAGTAAAAGTAATATTAATAATAGAACAAAGACAAATTAAAAAACTATAAAACACGTTGTTAAGATGATAAATAACATCAGTACGCAGAATCTATACATCAAGACCATCGTGTATTATTTGAGAAGTTGATACGGAATATTTATCAACAATGTATTGGTACCTTCCGAAGAACTTTTTTTTATAAAAAAGACGAGACGTTCTTTGACATACCCCTGGTTTATCAACTTTCTACTCAGACACTGATGACGTTTCACAAAGTCTGAGTAGGAGCTGCAAGCTCTTGAATATCGAATAAGTTGGGAAATATATATCCCATTTGCAGGTGAAGTTGGTATATTGCTACTAAGGAAGGGGAAATTTATAATTTCAAAATTAAAATCGTCTCGTTTGTCATAGATTCTGTTACTGAGATGACTGTGTACGTCAAATCCGAGTTCTAAGTCTAAAAATGAGGCGGAGGAAGCCGTGTCTATTGTTTCTTTCATCTCTATTTATGAGGCATATATTAATGGAACCCTATCAGAAAAGTTCTGATTGTTTATGGAAAGAACATCATCAATGTAATTGAAAGTGAAATTAAATAATCTGACTTCTTTGATCATCTTGTTTTTGACAAGTGTCTGGAGGAACTCCGATTCATATGAAAATAAGAAGAGGTCGGCAAGAAGAGGCGCACAGTTTGTTCCCATCGGAAGGTATCAAGACCTTGTTGATAAATATTCCGTATCAACTTCTCAAATAATACACGATGGTCTTGGTGTATAGATTCTGCGTACTGATGTTGTTTATCATCTTAACAACATGTTTTATTGTTCTTTCATTTGTCTTTGTTCTGTTATTAATATTACTTTTACTGTTGAATGGTTTTATGTGATATCAGTTTGACGTGGCTCGGTACTTATACATCTCGTCAATGTGTTTGTATTGACTTTCATTTTTTTGTGGTTTGTTTTGTATATGCGACTTTTTGTATTTCTTTTGTTCTTATTACGTGACTCTGTAATTTAAAAGATCCCGTCAGTATTATATTGGTCTATTATATGTCATTATGATATATTTCTATTATGAATTACTATATACGTTGAACCACAAACGTCAAAATCATTCAATCGCGCAGTGGTATTAAAAAAAAATTGGATTCTCATAAATTCTACCTATAACTTTTGGACTAGTTTGAATATCGGTCTATTTCTGTAATTTATTCTTACATACTTTTGACTTTTTAACCCTGTATACTTACATTGCCTATGTAAAAAAAAATTAAAACTGTTTGTATGCACATTGAACGACAAATTTATGTGACTTATAAAATTTTCTGACGACAGATACTCAAATCAATTAATGTGTTCGTAGATAGAAGATGTTTTTGTGTTCGGTTAAATTGTCCCCTTTTAAAATTGTTATACGATGATGACTGATGTACCCATATTTTGACTATTTTATTAATTGTGACTGTTTATTTAACGCATCATGTAAATATAACGGAATTTGATGAGACTGTTATTAAATTGAGAGGGTTAGCGCTATAGAACCAGGTTTAATCCACCATTTTCTACATTTGAAAATGCCTGTACCAAGTCAGGAATATGACAGTTCTTTTCCATTCGTTTTGTAGATGCGTTTTGTTATTTGATTTTGCCATGTATTATGGACTTTCCTAATTGATTTTCCTCTGAGTTCAGTATTTTTGTGACTTTACTTTTTCTCATGGGAATGCCGACAATTTGTTGGAAAAGTCTACCTCTAAACTCAACAAATATGTTGTTTATAAGAAACTCCAGCATACAGACCACTTGTTCTTCTGTGTAGCATGTTTTACCTTTTTGTTTGTCACTATTAAAGAAATATACCTTGTGAAATCCAAAAGTAATAATTTTTTAGCGTATGCTACCATTTTTATGTTGAAAGGCATTGCGGATTATTTTTTTAAGGCAATTTTTCAATTTCACATTGGGAATGGTGGTATACAAGGTTGAAAAATCAAAAGTTTTGATGGGACTTATTTCAGAAAAAGACCGAGATTTAAAATTGTCTAGAAGTTCTTTAGAATTTTTAAGAATCCACATATGGTTAATACCACTACGCGAGTAAACAGTTTCACAGTATTTCTGAAGACCCTCTTTCACTGCTGACAGAATTTTAGTCAATATAATGGACAATTCGTTACTGGAACATGAAGATGAGCCAGCAATATACCGTTGTTTGTACGAAATTTGATGAAGCTTTGGTATCCAATACAAACAAGGTAAGTCCTCCGATTTGGTGTTCAATGTAATGTTTATTGAAGCCATGAAGGACTTATGATTTGTCAAATGATATGTCTTTGTATGTGGGGTTACCTGAGTGCTCCTTTATACCCAATTCTTTTACAAGACATTCGTAGTATTACGATTTACATACAAAGACAATACTATGTGAAGCTTTGTCCGCAGGAACAACAACATACTTATCATGAAGAGTTGATAGACATTTCATGGCCTCTTTGTCTCTGAAAACGGACTTTGGTCGATCGTTCACGGTTTTTCAACTTGTGAATGCGACGTTTTATCAGAGACCTGATAGTTTTAACCCATTCTGACAAAGTGTCCAGTTCAACTTCTTCTCTCTTAGTCCATGCTCTGGCGTATTCCTCAATGGAATCCGTAATTATTTTGAAGTTATGGTTCCAATTGATGTGTTGGGGTTCTCTAAACTTAGGACCATGAGAAATCACCTTTCGGAGATTTTCATGTTGAATTGTTTTTAGATCCCCAGTTATAACATGACCAGAGGGGCTGTAATTATAAGGCGAGTGGGAACAGTCACATGTCGGAGTATTTTTAAGGTGCTGTTCAAAGTCAAGGTCCTGCAATGCTTGTTTATAGTTAAATATTTTAGGTGCAATGGTTTTGGTGTAACTGTAGGATACAATAGGAACATACTGATTTTGAAAATAAATAGGAATTTTAAATGTTACCTCCTTGTGATGTACAACGTTGCAGATATTGATTGTAGCAATTCCTCTATTGGCAAAATCAACAAGGTTCCGATCTTACTGGTTTGAAAAGACGAAAAGGAGCTACATCACAAATAATACTGACAAGTCTGTATATTGCAGAAAATGTATTGGTGCCTCCTTTGTCAAGTGCATAATCTCTCAAACGTTTTAGAAAATTAACTAGCAGTGAAAAGAGAATAGTTCTTATATAATGTAACCCTAGTGGATGATGAAGATGTGAAAGAAGGTCACCAAAGCTCCCAGATGGTGATCTAGATTTGGAAGACCTTTTTTTACATTAGGCCGATGGTAATGTTTTTGCCCAGGACTACACTGTTGTCGTAAGGTAGTATTAAATAAACTCATTACATTAAAATCACTGCAGGCAGGACTTGACAAATTTCCTACTCCTCTAATATTGTCATTGCAACCATATGGCATTGCAGTCCTAACTCCCTTATCCAGAAATTTTCTCTATCTTTGCGGAAAAGAGTACTTAGTACAGGGCTATCTGTGTGATGATAAATTTTCTCAATGATGCGTACTTTCATAGATAAAGCAGAATCATGGTCCGCTTGATTAAAATGGTTATAAAGAAAACACACCAAGTGACGTCACATTTGAAATTCTTTAAAAGCACACAAAGTGACGTCACATTTGAATTATTAAGAATCTTAAGAATATTTCCCAAAAATAAGATCGAATAGACCACTTTCGAGTTCATCCGTTACCGGGAAAAACTCAATTAAAAAAAACAATTATGCGTGCCTTTATGACGTCATTTACCAGAAGAGGGGCTTGCCTATATCCTTGCACTATTAAAGTTCATCAGCATCTAATAAGTGATGGTTGTTGTGCAGGATAAACTAGAAACAATGTTAATTATGTAGGTACTTAATGACAATTCCCTAATGACAGCAGCGCTGATTGTCAATTTTGAGAATTCAATTTGCCGAATAATTCGTGAAATATAAAATTATAGTTTCTCAACCAATCGCTCAACATTAGAATGGAAGAGATGACGCCCCTTTACGCTCAAATGATTTTCACTAAAACCAGAGATTTAGACGGAAATGCATCGAACTCGAAGGTTGTCTATTATGATTGATATAAGATTAGATTTGTAATACTGATATTACCTTTAATAACAACGAAAATTACAATACTTATCAATACAAAATGTATCAAACTGCGGTAGCAATCAAATAGCTAATAACTCAATGTAGCCATGTGGGGATATCTTTTGAACTAATTTTTAACAAATAAAGTCGTAAAAATTTCGTTGAACCAAAAAAATCCAATTAATGAAGGGGGTGATTAATTTTCTTTCACATAACACACGAATATAACAGAAAAGATGTATAGACATTTGACAAAATCCGATGAGAATTACGAATATAACATCAAAACTAAATACATGACTTTGGGATAGAAAAGTACCGTGACACGTCTTATAGCAATGAAAATTCACACTCAGCAAAACAGTCACAATCTGAAATAAGTCACATTCGGTATTCAAGGGGGAACTAAACACACACAAAAAAACTGTCGTTTAATTTTTCTTGTTAGCTCACCTTTCCTAAAAGGAAATGTGAGCTTTTGCCATCACTTACGATCCGTCGTCGTAAACTATTTCAAAGATCTTCTCCTCTGAAACTACTAAACCAATTTCAACCAAACTTTAGCTGAATGATCCTTAGGGTATCTACAATAAAGATTGTGTTTTATTTTCCATTTTGAGAAAAAAAACATGGCCGCCATGGCTAAAATTAGAACGGGGGTAAAATGCAGTTTTTGGCTTATATCTCAAAAACGAAAGCATTTAGAGCAATCTGACATGGTGTTAAAATGTTCATTAGGTCAAAATCTATCAGCCCTGAAATTTTCAGATGAATCAAACAACCCATTGTTGGGTTGCTGCCACTTAATTGGTAATTTTAAGGAAATTTTGCAGTGTTTGGTCATTATCTTGAATATTATTATTAGATAAAGATAAACTATAACAGCAAAAATGATCAGCAAAGTAAGATCTACAAATAAGTTAATATGACCAAAATTGTCAATTGACCCCGTAAGGGGTTATTGTCCTTTAATGACAATTTTTCACAATTTGTTCATCATATTTGCTAACTTTAAAAAATCTTCTCCTCTAAAACTACTCAACAAAATTCAACCAAACTTCAACTGAATGATCAGTAGGGTGTATAAAATAAAGTTTGTGTTTTATTTTCTATTTCGTCAAAAAACATGGCCGTCATGGCTAAAAATAGAACACAGGGTAAAATGCAGTTTTTGGCTTATATCTCAAAAACTCCAGCATTTAGAGCAAATAAGACAAGAAGTTAAAGTATTTATTAGGTCAAGGTCTACCTGTCCTGAAATTTTCAGCCGAATTGGGTAGCTGGTTTTTCAGGTATAATGCCCCTGAATTGATGATTTTAAAGAAATTTTGCAGTTTTTGGTTATTATCTTGAATATTATTATAGATACAATAGCAAAAATGTTAAGCAAAGTAAGATCTACAAATAAGTCTATTTGACGAAAATTGTCAATTGACCCCTTAAGGAGTTATTGCCCTTTAAAGACTTTTTTCACAATTTGTTCATCATGTTGACTAACTTTAAAAAATTCTTCTCCTTTGAAACTGCTGTATCAATTTCAGCCAAACTTAGGCTAAATGAGTTTCAGAGTATCTAGTATAAATTTCATATTTTATTTCCTTGTATGTCAAGAAACATAGCTCCTATGGCTAAAATAGAACATGGGAGAAAATGATTTATTTTTTTTTGCTTTTGAAGAAAATAGGACGATTCAAAGAACATTTAAATAAATTGAAAAGCCAAAATAATCATTGATGAGAGATTTAACCAAAAAAATTAAGGTGAGCGATTCGGGCTCTTGAGAGCTTCTTGTTTTATCCCATTGGCATTGATAAACTAGGTTAAGCTAAACATTTTGTAAAAATTTCGAAGGATTTAAACCATACGTTAAAACGATTTGGCAACTCGAATATGACATCTTTGACATGTTAATATTAGCATAATTTTGAGGTTTCAGATATGAGGGTACATATGTTAAAAAAAATTAAAATGATCCTAAATTGACGAAAGCATAGTTAATAGTGAAAACTAAGGCAAATATTAGTTCACCAGTTTCTTTTTTCTTGTATTTTTTGTTTGTTCTGGATTTAAATTTTTGTCTGAATTAAAAAAATGGGGGTCTTAAATTCAGCCCGCAAAAGTGACTTTTTTGGGTCCAGTATTTGAAGACGAAATTAAAAAAAAAATGTGTCGTTTAATTATTTTTTTTAAACTAACCATTTGTACTGCTATATTAGTTTGTTAAATTTGTAAATATTATAAATTTTTAACCACCAGATTTTTTTCAATTTTATTTTTTTATAATACCACCACCCTATATAAATAAGAGCAATTTCCATTCTGATAGTATATTTGACTTTTTTGGGTCCAGTATTTGAAGACGAAATTAAAAAAAAAATGTGTCGTTTAATTATTTTTTTTAAACTAACCATTTGTACTGCTATATTAGTTTGTTAAATTTGTAAATATTATAAATTTTTAACCACCAGATTTTTTTCAATTTTATTTTTTTATAGTACCACCACCCTATACAAATAAGAGCAATTTCCATTCTGATAGTATATTTGATGCATAGTTTTCTTTTCTTTTGACCTAGGGCTTAGATATTTTGTATGTTGACGTATCATCATGAGGTAGAGTGTCACATTTCATGATGACTTCATGCGATCTTGTACTTTGACCTAGGTCAAATAAATGTTTTTTTATAGAATTAAAAAAAACCAAGGCCATATGCATTTTTTTTCTTTTGATATAGGTCTTGCATCTTTTGTATGAGGATGTATAATAATGAGATGGAGTGTCCTGTGTTGTGATAATCTTCATGTGACTTCAAGGTCAATTTTACTTTTTACTATATATAGCTATAAACTAGGGATGTCAAAAGATCTGAAATTTAATACTCGGATACTCGGTCATGATACTCGAGTACTCGCGAGTACTCGGGTGAATCTTAAACGTCTATTGAAAAGTTTAGATTTTAGGTGGGTTTTTGTTATCACCTTTCTCAAACATGTAAACGAAAGACAAACGTATTACAAACATAGCTTGCTCCTCTAGTTCTTGTTGTGTCAATTAAACAATAAACGACCGCCGTTTTTACAATCACCTATCATAATAGCAATGTTTGTTTGTGTACGTGTTCAAGAACAAAACTCAATCTATAATATTTGCATGAAAGGTCCGACAATTTACAGTAGACAATACATGTATCATCTGTTCCTGAGGAGTTGATAATTGTTATATTACGACTTGTCCATAAATTTGTTGTTGTTTTTTTTGCACTATCGTTGTCCGATTTTCTTTTTATTTTAACCACGACGTTGTCAGTTATTTTCAATTTTTGGGTTTGAATGTCACTGTCGTATTTTCGCCGATATTTTAAGTTTCAAATACAGAGTAATTAAATTAATTTAAATGTACATCTCATACCAATTACGATTACATAAAAGTCTTGATTAACAAACAAAGGTAAGTTTTACGGCTAGTGTCGGAAAGTGTTAATCCGTGTACAAACACCGTTAGAAATGTCTCTAATCAGACTAATCAGTTGCGTAGGGTTTACCGCTGGTCACTTTGTTCTTGTTTAGAAATATGATCTGGTCAACAATTTCAGACGAAAGACTGTTTGTCTTTCTATTTTTTGTTACAAGTTGTGCACATGAAAACATTCCCTCGTAATGAAAGGACGTTGTTGGTACTATTAGTCATCTCATGATAAAGTTAAACATATGTATGTTGTTTATAGATCTTATTTAGTATTACGAAGGGGATAATTCAACAGAACTAAGGTTTGAAGAGAACTACATGTATCTGAAAATGTATAACAAGCAAACGAGTATCCGAGTACTAAAACTGTACTCGAGTACTCGGCCTTCCGATCGAGTAACCGAGTACTCGGGTACTCGTTGCCATCCCTACTATAAACACTTTACCATGCCTTGTTGTCTTTTGACCTTGGCCTTAGATCTTTGGTATGTAGATGAATCATCATCAGATAACGTTGATGAACCAGGGGTATGTCAAAGAACGTCTCGTCCTTTTTCTAAAAAAGTTTATTTGAAGGTACCAAGACCTTGTTGATAAATATTCCGTATCAACTTCTCAAATAATACACGATGGTCTTGGTGTCTAGATTCTGCGTACTGATGTTGTTTATCATCTTAACAGCGTGTTTTATTGTTCTTTCATTTGTCTTTGTTCTATTATTAATATCACTTTTACTGTTGAATGGTTTTATGTAATATCCGTTTGACGAGGCGCGGTACTTATACATCTCGTCATCTCGTGTTTGTATTGGCTTTCATTATTGGGTGCTTTGTGTTGTATATATTCGACTTTTAGTATTTCTTTTGTTCTTATAACGTGACTCTGTACTTTAATAGATACCGTCAGTATGATATTGTTCTATAATATGGCATTATGATATATTTCTATTATGAATTACTATATACGTTGAACCACAAACGTCAAAATCATTCAATTGCGTAGTGGAATTAACTATTTTGGGAATCTTATAAAGTCTATATATAACTTTTGGACTAGTTTAAATCTCGGTCTATTTCTGAAATTTGTTCTTACATACTTTCGATTTTTTTAATCCTGTATGCTAACATTACCTATGAAAATTTTAAAATTGTTTATATGCACATTGAACGACAAATTTATGTGACGTATAAATTTTTCTGACGTCAGACACTCAAATCAAGCAATGTGTTCGTAGATATAGATGTTTTTGTGTTCTGTTAAATTGATCCTTTTAAAATTGTTATACGATGATGACTGATGTACCCATATTTTGACTATTTTATTTATTGTGTCTTTATTTAACGCATCAAGCAGTCCAAATTTCCCCGACCATCATCCAAGATGGCCTCTATCATATCAACCTACCTATTGTGTGTATTGTGAACTTGTTCTCGTCCTGAATATGCATGACATATTTACCACTGGACGTTAAGCAACCAACAATCAATCAATCAATTTAACGCATCAGTGTAAATATAACGGAATGTGATGAGACTGTCATTTAAGTGAGATGGTCAGCGCTATAGAACCAGGTTTAATCCACCATTTTCTACATTTGAAAATGCCTGTACCATGTCAGGAATATGACAGTTCTTGTCCATTCGTTATTGATGTGTTTTGTTATTTGATTTTGCCATGTGATTATGGACTTTTCGAATTGATGTTCGTCTGAGTTCAGTATTTTTGTGATTTTACTTTTTGCACCATGATGACCTTCATGTGTTCTCAATTTGACCATAAAGTCAACTTAATAAAAAAAAAAATCCAATGAAAATGTCCAAGCCATAACTTTTGACCTTGTTCTTACATCTTTGGTATATCAGATGGGTTATCATGAAGTGGTGTGTTCCTTGCAATTTTGACCATCATGAGAATTTAAAGTTTGGTTCTTATCTCTTTTTAAGTAGCTTCAGAGAAATAGTTTTTTGCATATCTATATCCAACCACTAGTAATAAGAATGTTTGACTTTGGCGGTCATTTTTTTCTGCAGACGAAAAATGGCAAATTCTTTATTATTCAGTGTCTATTGAACTGGGACAATAACTAAAAATATAAAATTATAATGCAGGGAATCAATTTTTCATATAACTTTGTTTTATGTACGCACTAATTGCATTCTTACCACCTTGTAAGTTTCATTAAATTCTGTTGTGCCGTTTTTAAGGAGTTGAACTAACAAGAAAAGGACAGACAGACTGGCAGACTGAAACATCTTATCCCTGGCAAATTCATTGTGTTGGGAGAATAATAAAACAAGCATTAGGGTAGATACAGTCAGGTTATAGGAAAACACAGACATATATTTATTTGTTGGCCATTCAAAATTGATTCCCCAGTCTAAAAGTAGTCCTGAATGCATTTCACACTCTTCGCTGGTATCTTATGGTCCTGTAAGACAAATTTCAATCCATTTACATCTCGTACAGATGCCAGTTTGAGGTGTTTCAACGATATACCATCTTTGCTAGTTGCTTGCAAACTGGCCTTGACACAATTTTACTACTTAGTAAGCCAGAGTAGGAGTCCATGCAATTGTTGATTTGGCAAATAGATCATCAGATTTTACTAGTAAAGCAAGTTTACTGTCATATAATGTTTTTAATGAATCCACATCCTCTATTGCATTGTGGGCGAGGTAATTTTCTCCTACAAACTGTTTGACAGGAGTCTGCTGCTTAAAATTTTCTACATCATGTTTGGGAATATACTTTCTAGCCACTTTCATTGTGTCAATAAAACCTTTCACTGTTTTACAAATGTAATGACCTAATATTATTGACTGATTCTGTTCCTTTAAAAAAATGTATGAAATCAAGTAGAGCTTTATGAAGTGACACCGGTTCAACTATTTGTCCTGGAACATACATTTTATTCGTTCCATAACTGTAAGTTATACCAGTTATCTTACTGGCCTCAATCTGAATGTCCACTCTTGGAATGACATACCTATTAAAACTATTTGAATATGACTTAGCTGCTATTTGAATTATGTCGCTTTTCCTTCCCAAGGCTGTTGTTTCTAAATTTAAAAAAAATCTTTAAAAAATCTTCTCCTCTAAAACTACTCAACCAAATTCAACCTAACATCAACTAAATGATCAGTAGGGTATATAAAATAAAGTTTGTGTTTTATTTCCTATTTCGTCAAAAAACATGGCCGTCATGGCTAAAAATAGAACAAAGGTTAAAATGCAGTTTTTGGCTTATATCTCAAAAACTCCAGCATTTAGAGCAAATAAGACAAGAAGTTAAAGTATTTATTAAGTCAATGTCTACCTGTCCTGAAATTTTCAGCCGAATCGGGTAACTGGTTTTGCAGGTATAATGCCCCTGAATTGATGATTTTAAAGAAATTTTGCAGTTTTTGGTTATTATCTTGAATATTATTATAGATACAGCTAAACTGTTAATAGCAAAAATGCTAAGCAAAGTAAGATCTACAAATAAGTTAATTTGACGAAAATTGGCAATTGACCCCTTAAGGAGTTATTGCCCTTTATCTTTTTTTCACAATTTGTTCATTATGTTGACTTACTTTAAAAAATCTTCTACTTTGAAACTGCTGTTTCAATTTCAGCCAAACTTAGGCTAAATGAGTTTCAGAGTATCTAGTATAAATTTTATATTTCATTTCCTTGTATGTCAAGAAACATAGCTCCTATGGCTAAAATAGAAAATAGGAGAAAATGATTTTTTTTTTTGCTTTTGAAGAAAATAGGACGATTCAAAGAACATTTAAATAAATTGAAAAGCCAAAATAATCATTGATGAGAGATTAAACCAAAAAAATTAAGGTGAGCGATTCAGGCTCTTGAGAGCCTCTTGTTTTTTTTTTTTTATCTCTTACGATTAGACGACGTAATGAAAAACCACAATCTAACACGTGGTAAAAATTGTCCTAAGTTAGTTTGGATAAAGACATATCGTATGTATCAACCAATTCGTGATTGTGTATGTAAAATTTACGGAGTGTCATTTTTAATCTGTCCTTCTCATAACTTTGTCGGAGCAGTTTCATCGTAAGGACACACTCCTGTATATTAAGTTCATATAGAGTGAACAAGCACGCGAATAACATATCAATTGATATATGTTGACACCATACGAAGGGGCAGAGGGTATGTTACTGTTGAGAAATGGGAAATTGATAATTGGGAAGTTGAAATCATCCTGTTTATCAAAAATGTTCGTTTGAAGTCGTCAATATGTCTCCATATTAAGGAAAAGATCTGTAGTATCATTAATTTCAAGTTCAGTGGGATATATGAGATAGTATTGGTTGAAATAGAAAGTAAAAACACAAAAATACTGAACTTCGAGGAAAATTCAAAAAGGAAAATCCAAAATCAAAAGGCAAAATCAAAAGTCCAAACACATCAAACGAATGGATAACAACTGTCATATTCCTGACTTGGTACAGGCATTTTCTAATGTAGAAAATGGTGGATTGAACCTGGTTTTATAGCTAGCTAAACCTCTCACTTGTATGACAGTCGCATCAAATTCCATTACATTGTCAACGATGTATGAACAAAACAAACATACTCAAAGAGTACAAATTTAAAAAATAGGGGTACAGCAGTCAATATTGTGTTATCATCTTAATATCACTATAAAAACAACAAATGGAAAGAAGAAGCACAAAAAGGCATACATCAAATTTACATACTCATTTTGCTTTTCTTAGACTACTTAAATTATCTATATAAAGTCTACCCGTTAAGGATAGAAGGTTTTCATTGCTGGTGTAAAATTTCGCGTTTGAAATTCGCACAGGTAGACATAAAAAAAAATTGTCGTTCAAAGTATGAGGGCATACATACATGCATCACTATATAAACAACAAATGTAATAAGAAGCACAAAAAGGCATACATCAAATTTAACATACTCATTATGTTTTTTTTATATCACTTAATTTATCTTTATAAAGTCTACCCGTAAAGGATAGAAGGTTTTCATTATTGGTGTAAAATTGCGCGTTTGAAATTCGTACAGGTAGACATAAAAATAATTTGCTCGTTCAAAGTATGAAGGCATACATACATGCATAGTCACGTAAAGTTAATATAAAAACAACAGATTCAGCAGTAAATGTAATAATGATAAATAAAATAATGTGTGGTTCAAAGTATGACGGGATACATACGCTCAGTTTCACGTAAAATGTATAACATAAAAAACAGACTTAACAAAAAGAGTATTGTTATTGAATAAAATAATTTTGTCATTCATAGTATGTCAAGGTCCATAAGTAAAAGTAATATCTGTAAATGAAATAATTTTGTCGTTCAAAGTATGATGTTTTTATATAACCATAATATAGGGGTTATTCCATGCTAGAACATCATCAATGTATCGGAAAGTAAAATTAAAGAATTTCTTAAGGTGTTTTTCTTTTGGTCTTTAAGGTGGTACCTAACACTTTCCTTAAAATTAATTTGGCTCGTTTAATTTTCATAAAATTTTGACAAAGTATTTACTTTGACCCTTTTACAAAAAATATAAAAGATTCAAAAAATTTTAACCAAGCGTTTTATCAGAAAAATTACACTGGTTATATAGCAGTTTGACAAACACTAATTTTGATCAATGAGAAGCTTTACATTGCGTTCACAATGCAACGTAATTAAAACGTTTAGCTGATATTACAGAGTTATCTCCCTGTAGTGTTAGGTACCACCTTAAGAAGGTTCTTAATGAATTCTGCTTCATACGAGTAACAAAACAAATCGGCCAGTAGGATTGCACAATTAGTACCCATTGAAATACCGACTGTGGCGTAAATACGGTATATTACTATGAGCCGAAAGGTTAAGGTGAACCTTAAATCAGTTAGTACTTTATATATAAATATGGAAAGCACAAACTTTATATCAGACAGACACGAAAATAAACAGTATTTCAATGCGAAACATCAGGTTCGACCGTCCGAGTACACAGTTATTTCGTTGTGCATTTCTTTTAGACAATACATGAAAATTAAAAAAAATCCAACCTGCGCTTTCTCAATAATATTTTACAGTTTGCTGTAATACTTTTGGGACAAATTATATCAAAATTATAGCAACTTTCATCGGCTCTAACTCAAAATATGGACAAATTTATGTCCAGGGGGTCTTGAAATCTTTTGACAGCTCCAAAGTGCTATTTTTTTAATTTTCGCCTGGATCAAATCACTACTTTACTTTAAAATTCATGACCCAAATTTTATTACAGTGTCATTTCATCCCCTTACTTGCTATTTGAGGCTATATGGGGAAATAAATTTGGAAGGGGTATAAACAAATTTGGCAAGTTACACGCTTTCTACACTTGGGACTACATTCGCGTGTACTCGGACCATCATGTATTCTATTTCATTGCCTTTTAATCACTCTAATTTTACTTGCTCTTCGAAGGTTGTTCTAATACAATATATCAATTTCCCGCTTTTTAGCTCAGCGGGGCCGAAGGGCCAAGTGAGCTTTATTCATCACTTGGCGTCCGTCGTCCGGCGTAAACTTTTACAAAAATCTTCTCCTCTGAAACTACTGGGCTATATTTAACCAAACTTGGCCACAATCATCATTGATGTATCTAGTTTAAAATTTGTGTTTTTTGGACCCGGCCAACCAACCTAGATGGCCGCCATGGCTTAAAATAGAACATACGGGTAACAAGCAGTTTTTGGCTTATAACTCAAAAACCAAAGCATTTAGAGCAAATCTGACAAGGGGTCAAATTGTTTATCAGGTCAAGTTCTATCTGCCCTGAAATTGTCAGATGAATCAAACAACCCATTGTTGGGTTGCTGCCCCTAAATTGGTAATTTTAAGGAAATTTTACTGTTTTTGGTTATTATCTTGAATATTATTATAGATGGAGATAAACTGTAAACAGCAATAATGTTCAGCAAAGTAAGATTTACAAATAAGTCAACATGAACAAAATGGTCAGTTGACCACTTTAGGAGTTGTTGCCCTTTATAGTCAATTTTTAACCATTTTTCGTAAATCTCCATGATCTTTTACAAAAATCTTCTCCTCTGAAACTACCGGGCCAAATTAATCCAAACTTGGCCACAATCATCATTGATGTATCTAGTTTAAAAATTGTGTTTATTGACCCGGTCAACCAACTAAGATGGCCGCCAAGGCTAAAAATAGAACATGGAGGTTAAATGCAGTTTTTGGTTATTACTAAAAAATCAAAGCATTTAGAGCAAATCTGACAAGGGGTGAAATTGTTTATCTGATCAAGATCTATCTGCCCTGAAGTTTTAAGATGAATGGGACAACCCGTTGTTGGGTTGCTGCCCCTGAATTGGTAATTTTAAGGAAATTTTGCTGTTTTTAGATAATATCTTGAATATTATTATGGATAGAGATAAATTGAAAACAGCAAAAATGTTCAACAAAGTAAGATTTACAAATAAGTCAACAGGACCAAAATGGTCAGTTGATCCCTTTAGGAGTTATTGCCCTTTATAGTCAATTTTTATCCATTTTTCGTAAATCTTAGTTAACTTTTACAAAAAATCTTCTCCTCTGAAACTACTGGGCCAAATTTTACCAAACATAGCCAGAATCATTATTAGGCTATCTAGTTTTAAATGTGTGTTTTGTGACCGGGCAAACCAACCAAGATGGCCGCTACGGCTAAAAATAGAACATAGGAGTAAAATGCAGTTTTTGGCTTATAACTCAAAAACCAAAGCATTTAGAGCAAATCTGACACGGGGGGTCATTGTTTATCTGGTCAAGATATATCTGCCCTGTAATTTTTAGATGAATCGGACAACTCGTTGATAGGTTTCTGCCCCTAAATTGGTAATTTTAAGGAAATTTTGCTGTTTTTGGGTTATTATCTTGAATATTATTATAGATAGAGATAAACTGTAAACAGCAATAATGTACAGCAATTTAAGACTAAAAAAAAAGTCAAATGACAAAAATGGTCAATTGACCCCCTAAGAAGTTATTGTCCTTTATAATCAATTTTTAACAATTTTCATAAAATTTGTAAATTTTTACTAACATTTTCCACTGAAACTACACGGACAAGTTCATTATAGATAGAGATAATTGTAAGCAGCAAGAATGTTCAGTAAAGGAAGATTTACAAACACATCACAATCACCTAAACACAATTTTATCATGAACTGTCTGCTTCCTTTGTTTAATTCATATATGCCAAGGTGAGCGACACAGGCTCTTTATAGCCTCTAGTTTAATTGTTCTGCTTTTTTCGGTTTATTTTCTTTCCCACTCTGACGTAGTAGTTTTCGTTTTGACACCAGAACATCTCTCGAATGCTTTCATTCTTATCTTTGATGAGGTCTATATTGCAGTGTTTTTCAGTCAAATGTCTGTTTATGCTACCTTGTATTGATTTTAAATGAGCCTGCTTCATAATCGCCTCCATCACACGTCTAGGCTTGTCAAGTTCCTGAGGAGGAATCTCATGAAATTCCCGTAGTTCATTTTAAACGGAAAGCCATGTTTTTAATTTGTTGACACTTAAATTTGTCTTCTACTTGTATTCTTATTTCTCATTTGGTCGATAAATTCATCGGTAGTAATGTGCTCAACAGCACGATCTATTCTTCAATCTTCAAGTTCAAAGACATCTTGTAATGAGCAAAACGATTCTTTACTTCTTCCTCTATTTGAATGCTGTGAGGGCTCCGTGGCAAGACAATGACATCAACAGATTCCTAACATCACTGAAGAAACATTTATACCAAATCCGGATCTGGTGTACTAAAAAAATATTGACACCGTATGTTTGTGTCATAACATCGTGGCCACAAGTTAATTTTTTTCTGTTTAGTATTAAATTTATATTAAGATTCATTTTGTTACATCTTGTGATCAATTTTATTTGGCAATCGCCAATGGCAGTCAGCAGGGTTAAAGAACATCAGTTGTTCGTATATACGAGTCTAAATTGAAAACTACGTTCAAACCTATGATTGCGTTGGATAAAAACCGCGATTTTTATACGTGTGCATGTAAAACAAATTTCGTTATAGAAGGGTCTAAAAACAGCACAAACAACATTTTCCAAAAGACCAAAAAAGAGAAAAAGTATATTTAAACAATATATATCTTTGATTTACACCATGGATTTCTTTTAAGGTTAAAAAAAAAATCCTTTGATAAGATAAGAAACTACTCTTTTAAATACCAGATGGCATTTTATGCATTTGGCTTTTCTTTTTAGGTTCAATATTATATAATCATATAGACATGTAAAAATCATTGGCTTTCACAAATTTAGTTTCGAATATTCTTATTCAATGTTAATCCAGAATAATGGCATTGGACTCAACAATTTTTATGGTTTTATAGTTCATTGTGCAAAGGAAAGGTTTATAAGTACTTTATCTAACAGAAACAAAACAATGCTTGTATCACCGTCGCAGAAATATACCTATTAAAATGATTAAGTACAGAAACAAAGCAAAATCTTGGTTAGCAGAAATTGTTTCCTTTAATAATGATTAAAACGACTTGCCAGTATCGAGCAAATCCTCCCTCTATAACCCATGGTGCTTGTGGACAATGAATAAAATAAATAAACCAATAAAATACTTAAGCTATTGTTTTGCTTTACACACAGCATGAACAGACAAAGTCAAAGGAGTTACCACCAAGTGAAATAATGTGTCCGAAAAGATTCGGATGTTGGTTTTTTTTGTGAAGTTTCACCTTGTGAGTTTGGAATTTAAAATTCCGACAAATATAAAAGTAAGCTGATTTGATATGATTGTCAATGAGACCACTCTCCACCAGAGACTAATGACACAGAAGCTAACATCTATATGTCATCGTACGGCCTTCAACAACGAGAAAAAAAAACATACTGCATAGTCATCTATAGAAGGACTCAAATGTAAAACAATAATTAGCAGTTACAAGTATATCAGATGAAACCCTGAACCGCCAATTGCAGCGGTCACTGTAGCCAAACTTCCCAAAGTTAAATTATAGTGTATCAACAAATGTCATTGATTAAGCATATTTTATGTTTCATTAAGTCTGAACCATTTTAAAAATGTTCACAATTTTTATGTTTCCATTGTTACGGTGACCATTTCCAAAATTTCAGATAAAGTCAGATACCACATTGACACATAACATGTTACATTTCAATACATTTTTATTGGGTTTTATGTACCATATTCTGAAAGAAATAGCTATTTTTAAGAATTTCCAATAGAACATAATGTGATATATATTACAGTTCCCAAGGCACTGATCGTGTAGGAGGCCATTTTGGAGGTTCCATATACTGTATTTCCCATCTAAGCTTCACATGCAGTATTTCCATTAAATTCTATCAGGTTGGATTTAAATATAAAATATTTAGAATTGTCAGAAGATTTCATATGTGTGCTGTTTCCATGGAGACAAATCAAGTACACTTCACTTGATGGTCCCAATTAGAATATGCTTTCATCATAATGTTCCATTTTAATTACGGACAAAAAAGTACAAGAAAAAGAAGACAGAAAAACGAACAATAATAAGATCAGAGTCGCCGAAAAATTAGTTTAAAAGGTCCTACACTAAATTTGCTAAATGACGTCTTTACACGATATTCACATGTCATAGGATGTTGGGTGGCTACGTACAGAAATTTTAGTCTTAAATACATGATTTTTATTTTTAGTTGCTAGTGACATTGATCTAGCTAGCTGTCAGTAACTGCGAGTACTCTAAGATATGTAATTAGTATCGGTTTTGGTGTCGGGAATATATAAGTATCCTGTCACGTTCAATCTGTGTTTTGTTATATGTATTTCTGTTTTGTATCCATTTGGTGAGTTTTTCAGCCCTTTTCAACTAGATTTCATACTTTGTTCTTATGTTGTAGTTTTACACAACTTGATTGGTGCCTTCAATTTCGTTTAACCCCGCCACATTATGTATGTACCTGTCCCAAGTCAAGAGTCTGTAATTTAGTGGATGTCGTTTGTTGTTGTTAATCATTTTTTTTTCTTCAGTCATTATTTTACACATATGTGCAATCTTCCGGTGAGGTTTCAATGATATGTGTAGAAAACTGAAGAATGGGCTAATTATAAAAAACGTGTATCGCTTTTAAAGTAAATAAGTAAACAAGTCGGGGAAATACAGAAAATAAGAATAAATAGATGATGTCCCCGCTTGCATATGAAGGGACATAACTGAAGAATGGTAAAAGAGAAATCACCAAAATTTACTCAGTCTCTTGATCTGCTTTATTTGGTAATAAGCAATTATGTATAAGTTTCATAACTTTTGGTTGAAGCAGCTAAAGTAAGAGAACTGAAACGAAAAATTCAGCATTTTTCCATTGGAAAAGGCCACTACTCTATAGAACGGTTAAATAGTGAATCCACCAAAATCTAAAGTTGATAAGTGTTTTGGGGTAAGAAGCATTATGACTAGGTTTCATAACTTTTGGTCGAAGCAAACTAAAGTTAGAGAATGAAATCCAACTTTTGGTACGTAAGAACGTACAGACGGGCTATTGTTAAACTTAATGTCATCTCTGCTACGGCTTGGGGTCAAAATCCTCAAACAATCCGATAATAGCAGTTGCACAACTTCGACATATGTACAATCTTCATGTGAAATTCAAGGGAACTAGGTGGAAAGCTGTATGAGTGGTTGATTGACAAATTAGGAATCCAAGTTTCAACGGCCGGCCGCCCAGCCACCCGGCCCGAAAACCGCTCACTCCGCCCCTCTTCCCAACATTACCATAAACAGATACAGAAAAAAATATCCCAAGTTTGCTGTCTCACTGATTCATACTACTAGTATATGTCTTCGCCATTATGAGAAGGGATCGTTTTACCTTAAAGTACTAGTATATATATTTGCCACTGTCACAGGTTGTACTTTTAGCTATTAAATATATCAATGTGTACGGTGCAGTGACCAATGATCACGATGCAGCTTAGGGAAAGCTTTGTTCACAGACACCAAGTAATCTTATGAGCATTCATTTTACTGTTTGGATGTAATGGGACAGTAAGACGTTGAACAACTTGAAATATTTAATATTTTTCCCCTGTAAGATTTTTTTTTTTTTTATGGTTTTCAAGATAATTGACACAAGACTGCACACTCTGAAATGTCTCGTCTACTGTACTGACCATGCTTGATATAATGTTGGAACTCTTAAAAGGTAAGGTTTTACTGGAAATAACACATAAGTTTAACATAACAATGGTCGCTGACAAAAAGGTCATGGTCACATTAACCCTGGTTCAAATACAAATATAGTTGACCTTTTGATTATAGTTTCAAAGAAACAAACCTAACTGTGAAAACATAACATTGACCAATGAAACACAAAAATTAGGTCAGGGTCATATGTTATATGACTGAGAAATGTACACCTTACAATCATTCCATGCACCAAAAATAGATGAGGTGTTTCTTTTTTAAATATCTTAAAAAAATACGGCTTCATTGGGAGGCTCGAGGGTACAAACAAAAATCAGCAAAAATGTAAATATTTTTTAAATTTATTACACTATTAGTTGTAACTTTACGATATGGTACAAAAGCCAACCAAAAATCAATTCATTTTGGCCCCAGATGACTTTTAACATGTTTATATCTGACATTGAAAAAGCTCCAAATTATCTCTTTTTGGTGAAAAATTGTCATTTTTTTGCATTAAAATTAAAATGTTTTTCATAAGCTCATCGGTGAGCTATATTTTTATGATTGTTTTCAAAAAACCTGTACTTGACTAAACTATTGTAAAAAGAGTAGGCCCGGTAAAGACCGATTTTGGCCTCAAATTTCAGGTACGTCTGACGAAAGATTTTGACCACTTTTTAAACACTGAAGTGTCGTTTTTATTTGGTTCAATTAATTTATGTGAAAGACTTTAACTAATTTTGTCATTAAAAACGATCCGATTCAAGCTCAAATATGAAAAATCTACCAAATATGCCGAAAAATGTCACTTTTCAGATGGTTTTTGTCAAAAATTAAAGTGGCCGCATCCGTGTTCATCCTTAACCTTTATATATTTTATGTATTATTATCTAATACAACTTACATTTCAATTTTTAGGATGAAAACGAATGCCGCCACATTCGATTTACACAGAAACCGTCTAAAATTTAACTAAAATGCTAGAATTGTGAAGATTTCAGTATTTAAGCACGACTTAATGGTGCTAGCCAAGGAATTTGTTTTTGTCCCGGCCGATAAAGCTGCTAATAATAATATTATTGTTTGACGTAAATTTTACATTGAGGTTCTGAAAAAGGAAATCACCAATTCACCAACATTCCAACTGACTCCATTTTCAGAAAACGAAATCTGTAACAAACATAAACTTTTAGCCACCGCTTTACAAGCAGAGCCAAATACAATGAAAGTCCCAACTATGTATTGGCTTCCGAACCTACACAAAACCCCTTACAAATATAGATTTATTTCGTCTTCAAGCCATTGTTCAACTACTAAATTGTCTATTCTTCTTACCAGCACACTTGGTACAATTAAAAACATTATAATAAATTGTTCAAATAAGGCCTTCGAAAATAGTGGAATAAATTACTTTTGGAGTGTCAAGAACTCGTTGGAAGTACTTAATAAATTGCATGCTTATATTGGTGATTTTTAATCTGTTCAAAGTTTTGATTTTTCTACCCTGTATACCACATTGCCTCACATTCTCATTAAGAAAAAATTCACACACCTAATTAAATGGGCATTAAAAAAATCAGAATGTGAATATATATGTTCAAACTCTTTTAGGTCATTTTTTAGTAGCAATAAACAAAAAAACTATGTTAATTGGACATGCTTTGATACTATATATGCCCTTGAATTTTTACTAGATAACATTTTTGTTCGCCTTGGGGATCCCGTATATCGTCAGATTATCGGAATTCCAATGGGGACTAACTGTGCACCACTTATTGCGGACCTCTTTTTGTATTGTTATGAGTTACAATTTATGACAAAAATAAGCAAAGACCCATCAAAACAACATCTGATAAACAAATTTAATAATACTTTTAGATATTTGGATGATATTTTGGCTCTCAATAATGACGACTTCAGTATGTATATTAATGAAATTTATCCTGCTGAACTTACTTTAAATAAAGCTAATACTAATAATGACCACTGCCCTTTCCTCGATCTTGATATCTATATCACTAACGGAAAGCTAAATACTAAAATTTATGATAAAAGGGATGATTTTTCATTTCCTATCGTTAATTATCCGTTTTTAGATGGTGACGTTCCCTTGTCACCATCTTACGGTGTTTATATATCTCAACTTGTACGATTCGCTCGTGTATGTAACAATGTTTTAGATTTTAACGAGAGAAATTTATGTATTACTGAAAAATTATTACACCAGGGTTTTCGATATCACAAACTAGTCAAAACATATACTAAATTTTATCATCGGTATAATATAAAGACATCATGATTCGTAAATATAGCTCAACATGCAGACTTTTTATACGTTCAGGTATTTCACATCCAATTTTTTATGGAAATATTCTTTATAAAGCACAAAGGTGTCAGTATTCACCTCAGAAACTTACAAAACCTTTGAATAGACTTATTAAGAAGGGATATAATTACTATACTGTTGTCAAGTCATTAAAGATTGCATATTTTGGCGTTAATATTGAGTCACTGATAAGGTCTTTGCGTCGGAACTAAAGACATTTATTCTAAAAACAGTTGTTGGCATGACACGGGTTATGTTCTTCTCATATATGTTATGATGGTATGATACTAAACCCCTAACGGGAAGGATTGTGCCTGATGTTCATATGATGAAATCATAATCTTTCAGTCAGTTTAATTGAAGTCTGGAGCTGGCATGTCAGTTAACTGCTAGTAGTCTGTTGTTATTTATGTATTATTGTCATTTTGTTTATTTTCTTTAATTACATCTTCTGACATCAGACTCGGACTTCTCTTGAACTGAATTTTAATGTGCGTATTGTTATGCGTTAACTTTTCTACATTGGTTAGAGGTATAGGGGGGGGGGGGGGGGGTTGAGATCTCACAAACATGTTTAACCCCGCTGCATTTTTGCACCTGTCCCAAGTCAGGAGCCTCTGGCCTTTGTTAGTCTTGTATTATTTTAATTTTAGTTTCTTGTGTACAATTTGGAAATTAGTATGGCGTTCATTATCACTGAACTAGTATATATTTGTTTAGGGGCCAGCTGAAGGACGCCTCCGGGTGCGGGAATTTCTCGCTACATTGAAGACCTGTTGGTGACCTTCTGCTGTTGTTTTTTTATTTGGTCGGGTTGTTGTCTCTTTGACACCGTGATTCCCCATTTCCATTCTCAATTTTATCATTTCATTTTTCTATTAAGTAAACTAGGATTAAATTTTTATTTATAGAAAAAATAGCGAAATCCTATATTAAAAAAGATTTGTACCCGCAAGACAGGAAAACTAATTATTAACTGATAAACCATGAAAATGAGGTCAAGGTCAGACGAACCCTACCAACAAGACATATTATTAATCCTACAACTATTCCGTACAACCGGTATATTTGACCTTTTATTTGTAGATCAAAAGAGACCAAATACAGGAACTTAAAATTGACCAATGAACCATGTAAATAAGGTCAAGGACAAATAATACCTGATGAACATCTTACAATCATTCCATACACCAATATAGATAACTATTGCTTATAGTACAAAACCTCAAAATTGATCAATGGACCATGAAAATAAGGTCAAAGTCAGATGACAATTGTCAGACTGCCATTTACCCATCACCATCAGTTGACCTATTGCTTATAGTATCCGAGTCTTATGAGATACAGACCTAATCAGGCAACTATAAGCTTTGATCCATGAAATGAGGTCAGGGTCAGGTGAACACTGTCTGCTGGACATGAAGGCATTGCAAATAACCACTATAACACGTATAGTTATCATATTGCTATTACTAATTAGTTAGAAATACATGTTACAACAAGAATGTGTCCCTAGAATACGGATGTCCCATCCGCACTATAATTTTCTATGTTCAGTGAACCGTGGAAAGGGGAAAAGAACTCTAATTTGGCATTAGAATTAGAAAGGCCAAGTCATAAGGAACATGTGTAATAAGTTTCACGTTGATTGGACTTGAACTTCATCAAAAACTACCTCGACAAAAAACTTTAAATTGAAGTGGGACAGACTTACAGACGGACACATAGACCAGAAAACATACTGCCCATAAATAAGGCATAACAAATCTTTAAATAGATGCCAGCAGGCTCTGAACCATGAAAATTGAGATCAAGAACCATAGACATATGACGTCGACAGACAGTTAGAAACTTAGTAACATTAGGTATATTCATACAAGGTATGAAGCATCCAGATCTTTTAACTTCTGAAATATAAAGCTTCATACAAAAAGTAAACATCAATTATGCTTATATGGGTAGAAATACGTGTCTCGAGCTCCCATTCTGCAATTCTTGTTGCAGAGACAAAATGAATAATGCATTTCCCGTTTTAATCTGGGCCATATCTTCGGCCTATTTTGGAATCAATATTGATTCACTCATAGGGTCTTTGTATCAGAAATGCATTTTCAAACCAGTTGTTGACAATACGGCGTATGTTCTCATATATTTTCTGATGATATGATATTAAACCTGTAACAGAAGGATTATGCCTGATTTTCATTTGATGAAAACAAGCTTTCAACCAGTTTAATTGATATCTGGAGGTGACATGTCAATAACTGCAAGTACTAGTACATGGTAGTCATTTATTAATTTATGTATCATTGTCATTTTCATTACTTTGTTACCTATTCTGACAAATCGGACACAAACTTCTTTTAAACTAGGTTTAACAGTGCGTGCTGCTGCGTTTTATTCCACATTGGCTAGAAGTATAGGGGGACTGTTGATATCTCATTAAACACGTTTTGCCACTGCCACATGTTTGTGCCTGTCCCAAGTCAGGAGCCTCTGGACTTAGTGAGTCTATGTTTTGTAGTTTAGTCTAACGTCCATTTTTTCTGAGTTAGTAGGAAGGACTGGCCGAAACCTGCCTATGGATGCAGGATTTCTCACTATGTTGAAGACCCATTGGAGGCTTTTGACTAATTCTGCTCTGTGGTCTCCCCATTTCCGTTTTCAAATTTAAAATCAGATTTTATCTTTTGGGTAAATGGTGAGTGTTGTCCTGAGTACTATTAGAAAGTTTATGCTAGAAAAAGTACTGTACCAATGTTTAAAACAAAGTTACTGTAGTTTAGAGAACCCAGGTTTACACTAGATATTAAAAATCAACTTAATCATGTTTTGGCTCTTTTTTGAAGATCCTATGTTGTTCACATTATTGTTCTATGGTTTTTGAAAGTAATTGTTTCATTGGCACAATACCACATAGTTTTTTTTATATATAAACACTACAATTTGAATGCAGCATTTGGAGTCAAAAATGATCATACTATATTTATATTAATATAGATGCTAAGCTTAATAGGGAGTAATCATAATGAATAAAAAGATATGTGTTATATACAGGAGATGAGACCAAAAGAAAGCAATCCAACAGCGCAAAAAGCAGGAATATATCTAGAGGGTCCAATATAGTCCTAATAAAAGACAATTCACCATTTATAACAGCCATAATAGGATTCTACACATGCAAATACAGACACAGATATGTCAAGCTCTAAAATAACATTGTCTCACTAACTCCTCCGTCAATTTGAGTCAACCTGATAAAATGAGTTATGAATAAAAACAAAACCAATTATGAATAAAATGCTTGCAGCTTGATACAACCTCAGAGGTCAAAATCAACAATTGGGGACACAACATTTAAGCTTGATACAGCTCTGAATTTAGATAGCGATTGAATATTTGACACGGCATAGGTTTCTGACACAGAATGAATGTGGTCTAATGAACTTAAAAAAAAAAATTTACCCATCATGGTCCAATATCCAAAATCTAAATATATGGATTGATTTGGCATATATATATATCAAAGAACCTAAATAATTCAATTTTTGATGAAATCAAACAAAGTTTAATTTTGGACCAATTGGACCTCATGTGGACCAATTTGAAAATGGGGACCAAATTTCAAAACTTTTAAAAACATGGTTAGATTCAGAATATTACAGAACCCCAAGAAATTGACCCCATTGAAATTGGTCAAGAAATAAGCAATTTATACAAAGTATAAGAAAAGTATTGTTTTGGCAATAACTAGTGGAGGATCCAGAAATTTTCATAAGTGGGGGGGGGGGGGGCACTGACTGCCCTAAAAGGGGGGCCACTGACTGCCCTAAGAGGGGGGCCGCTCCAGTGATTCCCAATATAAGCAACCAATTTTTTTCCCCAAAAAATCCCCCTCTGATAACCCCCAAAACCATTCCAAGCCTTCCTTTTTAGTATGGAACCTTGTGATACAATTTCAGGAAGATCAATACACTAACACATGTTATTGTCTGGAAACTAGAAAAATACTTATTTTGACCACTTTTGGGCCCCTTGCTCCTAATCTGTTAGGGCCATAACCCCCAAAATCAATCCTAACCTTGACCTTTTTTTTTTAACCTTATGTTTAAATTTCATAGAGATCCATTCACTTAAACTAATGTTATTGTCTGGAAACTAAGTGTCTTCAGGGGATGCAGTCAAAGGCGACGAAATGATACCAATATATATAAAAACATGTCTTACTCTACAAGCTTGGTCAGTAAAAAGTCTATATGTGAATCTTTGGATATTTTGTTTATTTTGTATAAATAATAATCCTCAAAATAAAACTTTTTTGACAAACTTGATCTGCAAATTGTTTTTATCCACAAGTAAATTCTTTAACAATACAAAATTGCTACTTACTACATAAACAAAGGTATTAAAAACATGCACAATAGATAAGTATACCTGCAGTACTAAAACACAAATACAGATCATGTTTGTCAAATATGGCCATATAGTGCTGTATAAATATAATTTGCACCAATTTTTTTTAAAACTATGACATGATATCTTAATATTATTACATTATATGATATATATTTATCAATAAAATTATTTGAAAACTGGAATCAGTCATAATGCTTTTTTAACTAGAAAAAAAGGACTGAAAATAAAAATTACAAATGTATGAAGAACAAAGAAAGACAAATGTTATTCAATGTCTGTAGTACTATGACTACATGTACACAATGTACTAATAGACCACTTTCGAGTTCATCCGTCACCGGAAAAAACTCGTCAATTGTACACGCCTTTATCACCATCATTTGTGCGTTTAGGGACGTCGTCACTTCCCTTCCAATGTTGAGCAATGGTTGGAAAACTATAATTCTATATTGTACGAATTATTCGGCAAATTGAATTCTCAAAAATGACAATCAACACTGCTGTCATTAGGGAATTGTCAGTAAGTACCTACAGAGCAACCATTATTTCTAGTTTATCCTGCACAAAGACATTCACTAAGACGCTTGATGAACGTAAATAGTGCAGGGATACAGGCTAGCCCCTCTATCTGGTAAATGACGTCATAAAGGCGTGCATAATTGACGAGTTTTTGCCGGTGACGGATGAACTCGAAAGTAGTCTATTGTAACAGGCTCTGGATATGTGGGTTCTACATTTCTGTATTTTTTAATTTTTTGCCATTTTTCATTTTTCTTTTTAATTTAGGTGCATTATTTGCTATTCTTTATAAATTTTGTAGGTTATATTCTCTACCGGTATTCATTTCATTTTAACACCCTGTAATTCCTTCTTTTCTAATTATTTTTTTGCTAGTTTTGGTAAATTTTTCAGCCGTATTAGTTCATTATATTCTATTGTTAACCCCATCCAGACCCACCTGTACATGTAAAGAAATGTCTGTAAAAAGTGGAGAAGAGGCAGTTTGTTTTTCTCTCTATCCTTTCATGTCGTTCTCTTGTTATATCTTCTCTCTCTCCAAGTCCACTTCTCCCCCACTCTTACATTCAAGACAATCTCTCATTATGCTACTTTCCAATTGATTCTAATCTATAAACATGATAAACAATATGATATATAATTTGATCTATCATACATGTATATTTTCAATATATCGATTCTGTTTTAAGTGAATAAAAGCTTTTCAATTACTAGTCTGTAAGAAAAATCTAAAGATTTACTAAAGAAAATATACCAATTAAAGTATCAGATCATAATTATAATCTAGAGCAAGTACCCGATATAAAAATAATTACAAACATAATAATACTGTTTAAACTTATCCATGTAAAAAGTTCTGTGAAGAATTAATTCAGATCTGAATCCATCCAATAAGTCAGATGAGGATACAACTGTAACCATGGTTACTAAAACTATATTTAACATGTGTTTCCACGCCAGTGTAGTATAAAGAGCAAATTCAAAACTAGTGATCCTATATATGTAAAATGCAAAAAAAACCAAACATAACAAACAGTTATAATTGATAACAGCGAAAAAGAGTAATTATTTGTTTCCAGAAAGCAAATAATTAAGGAGGCTTATTTTCCATTCAAATTGCAACTTTTCAAATTAAATATCTGTCCCTTACATATCTATATCATGAAAAGACAAATTTCAACATGTTCAACTCTATTATTTTTACTCATTACAGAATTATGATGCAAATATTGTATTAAATAGCACCTGCTGTACATGTACCACTGAGTAAGGAAATTACATATTAAGTGTTATCATGGTTATTGTAGTTTATTTTCCCCCAAAAACAATTCAGCTTATAATTTAATCCTTGTTAATAAGCCTGAATCATGGTAATGCTCTTGGAGTTTAAACAATGCCATTAAATGTGCCCTGTTGGTACATGTAGCTTCAAATGTACATACATGTATACATGCCGTTTGAATTGAAACCAATATTTATTTTGCTATTTTAAATGCCAAAGCTCAATGCCCCTTTTAAAAGCCCGGGAGAACACTGCAAATTTATAATTCTCCTTTTATGATTATATATGCACATTTACAATCATGATTTAAGATTTTTATTGTAAAAATATGTACTCATGAACTTGGTGGTAGCCAGTAGAAAATTTAACTTGTAAAATTCATCATGTTAATGCCCCCTAACTTCAATGCATATGCTTGCATGATTTGTTACTTAATTATTCACATATACATTGTACAAATCAAATGTATATAAATATGTGATAACACAATCATGACAATACATTGTATATGTGTTTTGTATGGTACTTTGTATTTTTAAAATGTTCTATTAAAAAAAACTAGAGGCTCTAAAGAGCCTGTGTCGCTCACCTTGGTCTATGTGAATATTAAACAAAGGAAGCAGATTGAAAATTGACTACAAAGGTCAATAACTCCTAACAGGGGTCAATTGACCATTTCGTTCATGTTGACTTATTTGTAGATCTTACTTTGCTGAACATTATTGCTGTTTACAGTTTACCTATATCTATAATAATATTCAATATAATAACCAAAAACAGCAAAATTTCCTTAAAATTACCAATTCAGGGGCCGCAACCCAAAAACAGGTTGTCCAATTCATCTGAAAATTTCAGAGCAGATAGATCTTGACCTGATTAACAATTTTACTTCATGTCAGATTTTCTCTAAATTATTTGGTTTTTGAGTTATAAGCCAAAAACTGCATTTTACCCCTATGTTCTATTTTTAGACGTGGCAACCATCTTGGTTTGATGGCCAGGTCACCGGACACCTTTTTTAAACAAGAAACCCCAAAGATGATTGTGGCCAAGTTTGGATCAATTTGGCACAGCAGTTTCAGAGAAGAAGATTTTAGTAAAAGATATATAAAATTTACGAAAAATGGTTAAAAATTGACTTTAAAGGGCAATAACTCCTAAAGAGGTCAACTGACCATTTTGGTCATGTTGAATTATTTGTAAATCTGACCTTGCTGAACATTATTTCTGTATACAGTTTACCTATATCTATAATAATATTCAATATAATAACCAAAAACAGCAAAATTTCCTTAAAATTACCAATTCAGGGGCCGCAACCCAAAAACAGGTTGTCCAATTCATCTGAAAATTTCAGGGCAGATAGATCTTCACCTGATTAACAATTTTACCCATGTCAGATTTGCTCTAAATGCTTTGGTTTTTGAGTTATAAACCAAAAACTGCATTTTACCCCTATGTTCTATTTATAGCCATGGCGGTCATTTTGGTTAGTTGGCGGGGTCACCGGACACAATTTTTAAACTAGATACCCCAATGATGATTGTGGCCAAGTTTCAAATAATTTGGCCCAGCAGTTTCAGAGGAGAAGATTTTTCTAAAAGATTACTAAGATTTACGAAAAATGGTTAAAAATTGACTATAAAGGGCAATAACTCCTAAAGTGGTCAACTGATCATTTTGGTCATGTTGACTTATTTGTAGATCTTACTTTGCTGAACATTATTGCTTTTTACAGTTTATCTCTATCTGAAATAATATTCAAGATAATAACCAAAAACAACAAAATTTCCTTAAAATTACCAATTCAGGGGCAGCAACCTAACAACGGAATGTCAGATTCATCTGAAAATTTCAAGGCAGATAGATCTTAACTTGATTAACAATATTACCCCATGTCAGATTTGCCCTAAATGCTTTGGTTTTTGAGTTATAAGCCAAAAACTGCATTTTACCCCTATGTTCTATTTATAGCCATGGCGGCCATCTTGGTTAGTTGGCGGGGTCACCGGACACAATTTTTAAACTAGATACCCCAATGATGATTGTGGCCAAGTTTGGTTAAATTTGGCCTAGTAGTTTCAGAGGAGAAGATTTTTGTAAAAGTTAACGCAGGACGACGACGACGGACGACGGACGACGACGCCGGACGCCAAGTGATGAGAAAAGCTCACTTGGCCCTTTGGGCCAGGTGAGCTAAAAATAAGGACAAGTTACATACATGACATACAGTAATACAGTATATATACACAAATGTTTATTATGTATTATATGCATTTAACATGCATGATAACATGGAATTAACACCAACTTGTACATGTATGTGACATGTATTTTAAGAATTGCCACATATACACTCTTTAAATACTGTAGTTATATTTGGGATAGATCCAGCATACATTTGAATAAGATAAGACTGTACATTAATGTTTATACATGAAAGGTTTTTACTGTACAACTATATAATATTGTAACTAACATGACTTCAGTGGCAGATCCAGGGGTTGAAACCCCCCCCTTTTTTTTAATGATCAATGCATTTGAATGGGAACATATAGTTGGACCCCCCCCCCCCCCCCCCTTCTTTTTTTAAAATGGCTGGATCTGCATTTACATTGTACTTGTATAATATTTTTTTCATAAATATGTTTTCTGCAATTGATTCATAGAAAATATAGGTATAGAAATGTTCAGTAAATTTTATAAATAATTCAAACTGTGAAATAAAATCTAAATCATAAACAAAAAATATAAACTTAACAAACCTTTTAAACTACAATGAAATAGATCTACTAACACAATAAAAAATATGTACTACATTGTAAATATTTTTGTTTCAGTCAAGCAAGGCTCTGGCATTTAAAGCACCAATTCTGGTTCAGAACTTCTACACATCTATTTCAGCCAAATCTGTTTTTGTCCTTATTACTAACGTAACCATATTAAAAAGTAATTTGGATAACGCTATTCAGGAAAGGTTTTTAAATTTTGGCAGCATAACTCTTCTTATGTTCTATCTTTCCACCAATATTTTGACTCCCTAAATTTATATTTTTAGACAGGTTACATTGTACCTTCTCTGACATACATGTACATGTTCATGGCATACATGTAAAGGACATTCTTAAACATAATGAACATGTTAATTTCAACTTTAAAAAAAATGTTCATTTATTTACACACTGAAACAAAAATATTTACTAGAACAAAATAGCACTTTTTGAAAGTATGGCAAGAAAAATATAAATCATATCTGTACTCATAATTGATGTTGTAATTGTGAAAATGAAACTAATTCATAATACAATTGTACATTTACTAATGTCATGATTTTGCTTCTTTAAATGACAAGAACACATTTTGTCACAATTGACAATCACTTTACAATACATTATTCCAATAACAAAAGGAAGTACTACATGTACATGTATGTATAATATATGACTGAAAGTTAGACACATACATTTGTTATTTGGTTTAACTGTTGAATTTCTTTCAATCTGTAAATTATATCAGTTTTAATATAAATTTGAAAATATTCACACATTCACTATTAATTTGCTGTTTTTAAGTTTTAATTTGTTAATACTGTTGGTGTTTTTTTATGTACTTGAATGTTAACTTTTATATTGTAGTGATGTTACATACATTGTATGAAAAGGATTTTCAAAATTTTACTTAATCAAGCTGAGCTCATACATGTAAAAAATGTACATTATGTAGTAAAATGTATATACATGTATCATGCATGTCATGTGTATAAATATTTTTTTAACTTTTTGTGCAAAACCTAGACAAATAAAGATGTCTTTTTGGGGTACAAATGTATGTATGTATCATTACATTTGATAACTGTTTCATTGGTGTGTACATGTACATGTATATTCACAAAATGTACTTTTATCATTTTTGTTCTATCAAATAATCACTGTTCAAAAACCTTTTGTATAAAAAATATATCTAGCACATTAATAACTGACAGTAAGACATTATACATGATTATTATCGTTTATGCCACAATCCAAGATTTAAAGTTGTTAGTCTTTTCAGCTGCATTATCTTCTCCAAACCAACAGTTGTTATTTTTGTACAACCATACAAGTCAATGGAACTTAGATTCTTCAAGTTATCAGCAACGAGTCCAAGAGATTTGTCTGTAATGCGGATACACTGGCCAATATTCAAGGTGGTTAATTCATGTAACGTTTGAACAAGTCTATAAATACCATCATCACTTATATTACACGCATTAAGGCATAAGCATCTTAAACAAAATAACCCTTGAGCAATATATTGAAGAGACTGATCTCCAATCTTGTCACAAAAACTAACATCTAGAGTTGAAATTTTTGCTGTACCATTAGCTAAATAACCAATGCCCGTGTCACTAATATTATCACAACTTCTAAGATTCACTTCTTGTAAATTTGGCATTTTAGATATGAATTTTAAACCTGTGTCGGTAACACTTCCACAAAAACTTAAATTTATTGTTTTTAACTGCATTATTCCACCACTGACATGTTTTAAAGCTTGATCCGTAAGTTTTTGACAGTCTTGTAAACCCAAATGTTCTAATTCTAACGTTCCCGTTGCAGCATGTGGACTCTGTCCTGCTAAATGCCCAATGCCAACATCCGAAATGTGTCTACAACTTCGCAGATTGAGTTGTTTTAACTTTCGTAATCCCCATGCGATAAGCAGAAGTCCTGTATTAGAAATGCTACAACATCCACCTAATTCTAAGATCTCAAGATTTTTTAGACTTTGTGCAATTCTGCCTAGACTGTTATCTGTCACTTGTTTACAGAGGCTGAGATTCAATGCAGTAATACAAGGGAGATCATTGGAAAAAGCACCACCAAGGCCTATATCAGTCACATTATAACAACCACTCAAATCTAAACACTCTAAATTAGAGATCCCAGTTACGACATCTCGAAGGCTACGTCGTAAACTTAAAATTTGTACTCTTTTGATACCACGTTTTACCAAACTCGGGAACAAAGACGGGTTTGCACGTCTGAGATGGAGCTTTGATATGACCCCTCTCCAGACCATACGATTATATGCAGCGTCTCTCCACGAAACGCACACCTGGGCAGCTCGACCTTTGTCTTTTACCTCTAAATAACTAAATATAATGGTCAAAATTTCTGGAAACAGACAAGAAATGTGAGCAGAGGCCTTTTCGGCCTGTGTCTCCATTTTACATGGCTTCCTGTTTATCACGTGACAGAACGAAAAATTTCAAACCACATGATACGGCGTGGCAATTTTCATTTGTTAGTAGAAAAGCCCGGGAATTACAAAATTATTTAAAGATCTTTAAACACAATATGATAAAAATGTATTTTCGTGATTTTCCTATATCAATAATATCAGAGGCATATAGTTCAGTTCAGTTCAGTTCAGTTTCTTGTATATTCCTCCATTAAATGTGGAGCACTACCCAAAGGGTATAGTTTGAGCAACTATTTACACCTTAAAACATAGGGAAACAATAAATTAAATTATATACAGATGACTGAATTAGGTTATAATGATCACTAAATAATAGATATCATAATTAATTCATAGGATTGTCATCATAAAGTTTTTAAAAAATATATAATAATTTATATGTGCTAGGGTGTAGGAAAGTGTTAAAAGAAACAACAACTGCATATACATGTATTTACAAGAATTAAAATGGTCAAAAGTTTAAAATTACTTATAATCATAGCTGAGAGTGCTATACATATATCAGTAATAGTAATGAAAATTTCCTGTAAGACTTATGTAAAGTGGTTGGGGTTTGGACAAAAATTAAGGTATAATATATACAAAAATTTTCTTTACAGTTTAATTTCTATATGGAGATCTTGTCATTACTCTTTTTAAATTATAACTGATATCTTACAATTTTAAAGTGAGGATTTATTTTTAAAAACTAATAAGCCGTAAAATAGTTAGGATGGTATACTATTTGTAAGTAACAATTTTAAGAAGTTTACTTATACTGTACTTGTGATCAGGTTTTTTATCCTTTTTGTGCGCAGCAAGTGCATCTCATAACACATATTTCTAGCCAGAGTTTCAATGTTTTCATACACAGTTGGGTAACAGTTTATGTCCTTGCTAGTACAGTCTATTATGAGCTGCAGTAAATTCCCTTGTTGTTTGATCTTCTTGTATGTTGACGTATCAATTTCATCCATTGTCTGTTCGATTTTTGAGCAGTATTTAGATCTTATTTGCTCTAGTTCTTTGCAGTGTAGAATAAAATGTTCTAGATCTTCATTTTCCTGTTCGCAAATTGTACACATAGGGTTAACTTTTGGATCGAACTTAGCTCTTTTGGCTTGGAATATGTACGTTTGAGTACTTATTCTTGCTTTTATTTCTCCTGCCTTTACATCTTTACTATTGTTTTTTACACTTTTCCATATATTGTGAGCTTCATTTAATGGATTGTTCTGTATCTCTATGTATTTAAGTGATGTTTTTTCCATTTTTTCATTATGACATTCATTTTTCCAGTATTCCTTGATCTTTATTCCTACTAGTCTTTTCCATTCCATTTTATATAATAAAATTCGGTATTGCATGCGTTTATACCATGCCCCAATAATGACGGAAAATTAAGTATGCTAAAAAGTCAAATAACAAAATTACCGAACTCGCCGAGTACTCAGGCAGTCATAATTCTGAAGCCCTGAGAAAATGGCAAAAATCCGAAATGCTCAAACACATCGACTGAATGGATAATAACAGTTCTATTCCTGACTTCAATGTCAGTGTTATACTACAGCCTTGCTAATCAAAGAGTCATCAAAGCGCCCACAAGGAGCAGAACAATCAACATAAATTACATACAAATGATTACAAGTGATTCAATACGATCAGAGACATGTATTATATGTCTCTGATACGATTAAGACACAATGTTATATATAAAAAAATATATATTTATTAAGACAAGTAGAAGAATACAACAATTTACAGATACGATCTGACACTTTCAGATTTTTGTACCTTCCTCTCTCAATCTCTAAATCGTGAGCACTGATACGGAATTTCGTTAAGTAATTTCTATATCTAAAATTTTTCTGCAAAAGGTAATTTTCTAAGCAAAATCTGCTTTTAAAAAGTCTAAGTTCTAAGCTTGTTACCATATAGTTTATTGCCTCTGAAATCATTATTAAGCTCAGTTTGCCATATTTAATCATATTTTGATTGCATCTTTTTGCATAAATAGTTTTTTTTAACTTTGTCTTTAAATTAAGTGCATGTTTTCATTGATGCTAAAGTATTCAAATAAAGTTTGAATACTGGTATACCAGCTCTTTTTCTGCTCATCATGTTGAGATTTTGAGAGGTTGCTGAAAGCCTCTTTTAATAATAAATCATCGGATTTTTTTAAACGGATAGAGATTTAATAAAACCTCCAAAAATAGAGGATATCTGCCCAGTTCACCCATAACTGCAATATTTGTGCTTTCTAACTTACTCCAAGTAAAAATTTACAAAAGCTTAAATGAGCCTTCTCTACTGCCAGGTCTCCACATAGTTTTTTGAAATAGTTATTTAGTACGCCAGACGCGCGTTTCGTCTACATAAGACTCACCAGTGACGCTCAAATCAAAGATATTTATAAAGCTAAACAAGTACAAAGTTGAAAAGCATTGAGGATCCCAAATTTCAAAAAGTTGTGCCAAATACGGCTGAAAAATGACGAAGTTGAAATAGAACAAGGTCGTTACTTAAATATACTAGAAAATTGTTTATGCTAACACTGTCATGAGGGAATAAAAGATAAGATGTTCTTTTAACATGCATATATATATGTACAGCTTTGGTAAAATTTTAAAAATTCCTATCTTATCATTTTTTTTAGTAAGAATTAAAATATTTGAAAACCCGGCGTCAATGCCTTTTTTTTTGTTTTTTTTTTTTGGAAAAAACAGATGGACTGGGACTATAATACTAATGGAGGAGTACATAACCAGCAATGATGCATATGCACAACAACAATCTGCATTTGATAAGGCTTTATAAATTAAGCCATCGACACGTTAAGGCAACACAAGTATTATTAAAACCTTCTAGACCCAGAGGTAAACATAGAAAGCCGCTGTGGATTTTATGCAGATGAGAGCTCCAAGCTTCTGGAGCCGCTTGGTAAGCTAGAAAGGAAACAAGAACTGATAGGACACGGAAAGCTCTGACTTAACAGCTATCGAGATGACTCCTGTCCGTGCAATCTAGGACCACGTGGAGCAGGATCAGTAATATATACTAAGAACCACCTATGAACTAGCTTAAAAATATATGAAGTTAGCAGAGGATCAATACTCTTAGCGGAACTAGTAGCTAACCGTATATTGTCCTGGAACACTGCATTTTCACGGTTTCAGAGTTTAAATTCCTTCAGATAGCAAGACAGCTGTTGGCATCTTGAATCAGCGGTTCAACTGGAGGCAAACTTACTGCATCGGCTTTATCACAGACATAAAAGAAAGCATTGTGACCTTCCTGAGAGGCGGCAAACAAACTACCATATCGTGGATCTCATGCCCTGCCAAAAATAATACAAATGTCAACTTCAACGACAAGAGACATAGAAGGTAACAGCAGATATAATAGGAGAATATTTAAAGAGTTCAGGGCGCCGCTTTCAAAGATACACTTAGCCATAATGAATTCCCGCGATCCTGCGCATAGTCACGGAACTACTTAACCTAAGTATACAATGGGACGGCATAACCCAGAGAAACTACAGTACCAAGATGAAACAACTTATTAAGCTAGCACAAGAAACTAGTTGTGTCAAACTATATATTGACTTTATTTGACATCCTCATTTTTACGGAAATGTTGTTAACCATGCCCGGAAATTTAGAAATGATCCATGTAAACTTGTTGCTCCTTTAAATAAACTTATTCTAAAAGGTTACCTATTCAACACTGTAATAAGATCATTGAATATTAAAATTGAGAATGGAAATGGGGAATGTGTCAAAGAGACAACAACCCGACCACATAAAAAAACAATAATAACAGCAGAAGGTCACCAACAGGTCTTCAATGTAGCGAGTAATTCCTGCACCCGGAGGCGTCCTTCAGCTGGCCCCTAAACAAATATATACTAGTTCAGTGATAATGAACGCCATACTAATTTCCAAATTGTACACAAAAAACTAAAATTTAAAAAATACAAGACTAACAAAGGCCAGAGGCTCCTGACTTGGGACAGGCGCAAAAATGCGGCGGGGTTAAACATGTTTATGAGATCTCAACCCTCCCCCTAAACCTCTAGCCAATGTAGAAAAGTAAATGCATAAAAATACGCACATTTAAAATTCAATTCAAGAACAGTCCGAGTCTGATGTAACCAAAGAAAATAAACAAAATGACAATAATACATAAATAACAACAGACTACTAGCAGTTAACTGACATGCCAGTTCCAGACTTCAATTAAACTGACTGAAAGATTATGATTTCATCATATGAACATCAGGCACAATCCTTACCGTTAGGGGTTTAGTATCATACCATCATAACATAACATAACCCGTGCCTTTTTCAACTGATGTTTATAGTTCGTTCTTATGTTGTACTTTTATACCACTGTCCCAGGTTAGGGGGAGGGTTGGGATCCCGCTAACATTCAACCCCGCCACATTATTTATGTATGTGCCTGTCCCAAGTCAGGAGCCTGTAATTCAGTGGTTGTCGTTTGTTTATGTGTTACATATTTGTTTTTCGTTCATTTTTTTTACATAACTAAGGCCGTTGGTTTTCTCGTTTGAATTGTTTTACATTGTCTTATCGGGGCCTTTTATAGCTGACTATGCGGTATGGGCTTTGCTCATTGTTGAAGGCCGTACGGTGACCTATAGTTAATGTTTGTGTCATTTTGGTCTTTTGTGGATACTAGTAGTTGTCTCATTGGCAATCATACCACATCTTCTTTTTTTTATATTTAAGATCAGGATCATAGAAATGAAGATAACTTGAGAAATCGGGTGGCAATAATTTAGATAAAAACAGTCAGAAATGAAATTTTGAATAAGATCATCTTCGGAATAGAGTTATGAGGGTGGTATTTTTGTTTGTGCAAGCACCATCACCCTCCCTTTCAAAAGGGGCGGAGGTGCTTCCACGGAAAAAACGTGAAATAAGACATAATTTTACGTTGAACGTGAAATACTTTCTGTAATGAACGGTTGCACGAAAAATAAATACTTTTATGAGTCACTGTCTTCTTGTATATATTAACTCTTTGTTTTATTTGATATATTTCCGATTTAGTATACACATTTGTGATAATTGGGTTACGGCTTTTAAAAAAGCTTTTCATGACGATCCCTGCCAAGTGTTTGAATTTTATTCGAAAAATACCGAGCACGGAAAATAAGAATTTGAAAATCACGATGCACGTATTAAAAATTGAATAAGCAGAACACGTTAAATGAGGCACCCGTCTTGCACGAGAGAACGTCAAATAAACAAGTTGAAAAACACGTTGAACGTGAAATAAAAAACGGCGATCACGTTGCACGAAAATAACCCTTTACCACCCTCACGTTATGTACAGCTGGTTTATTATGCATTTACGTTATTTAAAGTTTATGACTACTATACAAGTACTTGATATCATAAATATACAATCAGTGGCGGATCCAGGAATTTTCTTAGTGGGGCCCCACTGACTGACCTAAGAGGGGGCCCGCTCCAGTCACGCTTCAGTGATTCCCTATATAAACAACCAATTTTTTTCCAAAAAAGGGGGGAGGGGCGGGCCCCCTCTCCCCCCTAAATCCGCCTTTGACAATTCTTTGATAATGTTAACAATGGTTAACATGGTTTATACATAGTTAGCCGGGTACGATGTCCGTAGTAACTAAAGAGTCCAGCGTTACAAAAAAGGGGTCATGATTTATTGAAAAACTTTGATGAATGATGTTCTAATGCCGAATTGTCTCTGCAGTCTGAAACTAGTTGACTATGCTCCACTGTAATTTGGAACCGATATTATCAAGATGCTTGATTTCTTGATTGACAACATATTTGTTACGTTCGGAGGACGTGTTTTTCAACAGACTGTCGGCATCCCAATGGGAACAAACTGTGGCCCTCTACTTGCTGACTTGTTTCTTTATTATTATGAGGCTGACTTCATGCAGGAAATTCTTAGGAAGAAAGATAAGAAGTTAGCAATATCCTTTAACTCTACTTTCCGCTATATAGATGACGTTCTTTCACTAAACAATTCAAAATTTGGTGACTATGTGGATCGCATCTATCCCATCGAATTGGAGATAAAGGATACGACAGATACAGTTAAGTCGGCTTCATATCTTGACTTACATCTAGAAATTGACAATGAGGGTCGGTTGAAGACAAAACTTTACGACAAAAGAGATGATTTCAGCTTTCCAATTGTGAGAACTTTCCATTTCTAAGTAGCAACATTCCAGCAGCACCTGCATACGGGGTATATATCTCCCAATTGATACGATATTCCCGTGCTTGCATTTCCTATCATGATTTTCTTGATAGAGGGTTACTGCTCACAAGGAAGCTATTAAACCAAGAGTTCCAAATGGTGAAGTTGAAATCATCCCTTCGTAAATTTTACGGACGCCATCACGAGTTGGTTGACTGTTATGGTTGGCGTACTAAATTATAATCCTGGTACCTTTGATAACTATGGATTAACCGTTTCACAAATGGTATCGGATATGTTCCTTACGTCGTAACTACAATCCCCTTCCCTTTCATGAATTTGACCTACCGAATTAAACTATTTACTGGATTTGTAATCACATAAGCAACACGACGGGTGCCGCATGTGGAGCAGGATCTGCTTACCCTTCCGGAGCACCTGAGATCACCCCTAGTTTTTGGTGGGGTTCGTGTTGTTTATTCTTTAGTTTTCTATGTTGTGTCATGTGTACTATTGTTTTTCTGTTTGTCTTATTCATTTTTAGCCATGGCGTTGACAGTTTGTTTTAGATTTACGAGTTTGACTGTCCCTTTGATATCTTTCGTCCTTCTTTTGTTGTCGCTCTTCTGTGTTATGTAACAAACTAACGAACTTCCTTCTATTATTCACAAGTCAAGATATCCGTTTGGTTTGACAAACTGCCGCGGCTAGGTTGAAGTCTTGTTACCGTAGAAAAACACTTATCTTGACTTATTCACATTTTAATAATGCATTCATTAATTCAAGGACGTATAACAAATATATACGCTCCTTTTTAATTGTTGTCCCATAACGCGGACCTGATTGAAGACACTATTTCTCTTCGACTCGCGCGGACGTCAAAGAAGACACCTGACCATATCAAACTACAATGTTTTCACGGAAACAGTGACCGTATCCAATCCAAATTATAGTAAAACCGGAAGTTGTTTGGAGCGGGTGAAAGAGTTTAAATTTTTGTAAGCAGATTATTTACATTTTTATCGATCTTTTTACATTATAAACAAAAATCTTTTGTTGGATTACTTCACGTACACCCTCATAATACTTACAAGTTTAATGTTTTAAGGAAAATGCAAAGAAACAAAGCTTCATCAGGGATCCGACTAGTCCAAATAATTATGACGTCTTGAAACTGAAAGGCTATTATAATTTTTTTCTTTGACGCCTTACATCAACGAAGTAAGGCGTCAAAGAAAAAAATTATAATAGCCTTTCAAGACGTCATAATTATTTGGACTAGGATCCGACATGTTACTTTTTCACGAGACACGACTATAGACACATTTCATTAACCTAAATTTAACTGAACTTACATTGGTAAAGTTTTAGTCCTAATGGTGTTAATAAATTATTTGGTGATATATGTAAATGAATTGTAAACCTATTTTAAAAAAGTGATCCATGTGTAAGAGGGCAATAATAGGGTGCAAATAATACGTGTAGTCAGAAGCAAATGCTCCTGTTGGAGGAGGGAGATAAATACTAGGTAACAGGTCTACGTTTTATAATGTTACATAAATAAATAAAACAAAGCCTAGAGGATGAAAAAGTTTGTTACCTGGAAAACTAAACTGGTCTGCCTTTCTATCTATAGCTTCGCACCAAAGGAACAGGTTGGAGCCATTGTCACATTGGCATTAATTGGTAGAGTCTTACAAATTCAATGATTCCCTAATAAAATTGGCCAATTTAAAGTAATAGGAAATTGACCTCAAATGTTAAAACTGCGATGCTGCAAAATAAACAAGTGTCTGTTAATTAACCCCATGGCAGTAGCACAGATAAATGACCAACGAGCGTGTTAACATGTTCTTGACAAACTGAGCCAGTACGCATCTTTTGTTCCCTTAAGAACTTAGAAGGGTAATAAATGGGCTAACTTTTCTTTGATTTGCTATCAGTATAATACATAATTAAACATAGCCCATGATGTACTAGTCTCGTTGAATTATTAAATCCCGTGGTCAGATTTCTGACCAAGGGATTTAGACCATACCTGTTGTTAGTGTAGCGATAAGTAAACACAACAGGGGTCCAGTTTACCGAAGAACTGGGTCGAAGACAGCATTCACTATGGTTTTTTTCTGATCGAGGAGTATCAATCTGCTTTATCACCCTCTCAGCTATGTCATGTATGTGTAATTTGATATATAATACCAGAGACATATTGTATCATATGTCTCTGATAATACTGATTTTTTTTTATCATTATTCTCTTTTACTGGTGAATTTTGAATTTGGAAGTCTTTTACTTTTAAAATGTCTGATGTCACTTTTAAAAATGTTACCAAGCATACCAAGGATTTGCATCTTCAAGTAATTAAAAATAACTTGTACAAGTAGTACCCCTGACTGACTGTTTTAGTCGAATTAGTAGAGCACTGAAAAACTATTTAGTTTACAGCACATCGAAAAATGCAATGATCATTTCAGGGGCATATCCAGCTGTTTAAAAAAGGGGGGTTCCCAACCCAGAGTACAGGGAGGGGTTCCAACTACATGCTCCCATTCAAATACACTGATCGTTCAAAAAAAAAGGTGGGTTCCAACCTCCGTAGATCTGCCACTGCATTTCTTGTACATGTTATATAACATTTAATTGTCTTATGGTTTTACTTTAATTCAGTGCGAGAAGGTAGATAAAGTCTATGTCAAATTATGACAACTCAAGTCAAGTTTTGTATAAATGTCTTCCATACATGTTTAATCTGTTTTATATTATGTATTTGTCAACTTTGTAAAATAAGTCATAATTAACATGTTAAAGTCTTCAGACATAAAACGAAAAGGCCGTTGGACCTCTATTTTATAACAAAGAACGCATGAGTGACTATCAATGTGTAGAAGTTATATTTAGGTACAAAAAATGTTCAAAAATACCAAATTCTGGTCCTATCAGTATTTTCACTCCTGAAATTTAGAAAACTTGTACATGTTTGAGTTTTAATATAAAAACAGTATTTTTTTAGTTGAACAGGATATTGCACATGTTGTTTATTAATTAATGGTTTGTATGTAAATACGTTTATTTTTGGCTTTATTAAATAATAATCTCATTGTTATAACCTTTTACTGTCATATTTTGATTATATGATGAGGTATGTTACATAAAAATATTAATTATGACCTATTTACATCTTTAGATGTCAAAAACAACTCAGAAAGATCTTTTGTTTAAATTTCATCAATAAAAAATCAAGAGAAATATTTAATTACATGAATTACATGATTTTAATAGTAAATTACAATATTGTACAATATACATGATATTCATTTTTAAATAATTTTATTAAAATCAAAATTACAGACAAAAATGGTCATAGCATCTATGTCATTTAGTCTCTGATGGAGAGTTGTCTAATTGGCAATCACATTTATTCTTTATAGGGAATATTTTTTGTCTCACCTATGACTTTTGTTGAATCGAAGAAATAACCGACATATGTGTAAAGCACTATCATTCATATGGTTGAAGATGTAAATGCTCCAAACCAAGGTAATTAGAGACCTTATGTTACAAAGTTTCCTCTGGTTGTTTGTCCATTGTCCTTGACCTACTTTAATGGTTCAGCGACTGATTGAAAAAAGGATTGTTTAGTCATGTAAAGGTTATCTTTTATTACTTAAGAGATTATCACATGTGGTCACAGGTACTTGTGGACAGCATAATACCCTTTGGGTGCCCCTGAGTGGGCCCCAATGTAGTTTAATTTTTATTTTTTTCTTAAATTGTTTTCACTTGGAATATATATATTTCCAAATTACTGACAAACACCATTTGACAAGTTTGAGGTATTTGTAGGTTGTCTGTGTATAAGTTGACAGGCAAAAGTTATGAAAATCTAGAATTTGGTTTTTAAAAAGGTCAAAGGTAAAATTTCAACTCTACTTTCGCTTCATCCAAATCAATACTTTCACTTTCAACAATTCCTTTGTAAATTTGACTTTATGTCATCAGAAAAAGTTGAAATTAAAAAGACCTGAAGAAAATATGATTATGAGGAAGAAATATTGTTAATAGGAATTTATTTTAATAGACTACAAAAAAAAAAGAAATAATTCGTTGAGTCCTAAGGTAAGAATTTGGCAAAACAAATATTATTAATATAATCTTAAATGTTTTATGTACATTATATGTATTTCATATCACAAAGTTGACTAGTATTACAATCACTCATATTTTATTATGGTTCTAACTCTTGACATATTCTGCCTTGTTCATAAAAAGTTATTGATCATCACACTATCATAAGTTATTCCATTAACACATCTTTTAAAGAGAGATTAAAGATCTCTTTGACATCAGTTTTTTTTCTTTTTCTTTCTGCATGTACATCCATGACATATTTGTACTTAGAAATGGGACCTTGCTTGTTCAGTCAGGAGACTTATTGAAATAAGTGATTTTTAAATCACTTACATGTATTTAAGTAGCGAACTCAAAGTTTTGTCACAAATTGTGATTTTATAGTTCTACCAAAATTTTAAACACATAGGTATCAATAATATCTTTTCATTAGTAAAAATGAAAAAAAAAAAAAATTCCCTTCTTTTAAGTAGCAAGGTTTATGCCTTTTGATGCTATCATTTAGCTGAAAATTCTATTTTAGTTGAAAAAATGCTATAATAATGGCTTTACATAATGAACTGATACTTTCTTAACAGATTTTCCCCAGCAGTGGGAGTATTTTTCCTGTAAAGTTTAAGGTTGCATCTTTCAGATTATGTAATAAAATTTTATTGTTCGTGATAAAAATTTCACTGATCAGGGGTGTTGAAATTAGTGGGGGTTATTAAAATAATGATACTTAAAGAAGTGATAATAATTTTGGGAAGGAGATTGAGGTATGATACTTGATTTTTATGTCACTATCCTAGATTCAGTACAAGGTATCAACTGAAATGACCTGGTCATCCTAGACAACACAAATGTTGGTTCTGATAATTTTAGAAACACAATAAGTCCTTGGATCATTAGTATTCTATATGTAAAGCTACAATAAAATTAAATCACTCCTTCTAGTGATTAATTTGTACTACTTAAATGGGTGATTATTAAGGAAAGACAACTCTTACTTCCAACCTATTTGGAGATTATGTTACTTGAATCAGTGATTTAGAAAATCACTCGTTTAAGTAAGTCCCCTGACTGTTGTTGACCAGCAATATGTCAGCAGTTATAAAAGTTACATACTACATGTATTTTTGAGAAAGCTGACCCCGAAGTTTTATATATCTGTAATCAGTTGTTCATTCTGTTTGGAAAATAACTTAATGGAACTATTAATCAAAGTCTAGAATTATGTAAATGAGGAAATTGATTTGAATATTACATACACTTGATACACATATATACAAATGCATATACATGCTACTTGTAGGTATTTGTTTGAAAGATATAAAGCAAGGAATGAAATTTCAGTTTAGTCCCTGAAATTGTACCACAAGGTTCCATATCACAATGGGAAGGCTGGGATTGACTTAACCCTTTCCTCCATAATGACGCTTTTTGAAGCCACCCCCTTTACTCCATAATGACGCCTATTGACGCCTATGTAGTGCCTCAGTCTTACCTCCGAAAAATCTGTATCAGACTTAATAAAATTTGTATCTAATAGAAAAAGGATATTCAAAATAGCAATGCATTGATATTTTAAACCTGATGATTTTAAAAGAAAAAAAAATCCTATGTGAATCAAGTGTGTACAAAAAAAATGTCAATGGAGGAAATGATTAAGGGTCAATAAAATCTCAGCCTATTACAGCTATTTTACTATATTGTATAACAGAACAGTTTTATTATCTCATTTACAAATGTAGACTATGATCCTAACTTAATTGCCATTCTTCATGGGTAAAAGTCTCCCTTTTATTCTATTTTGTAAAGGCAGAGATTAAGACTTATACATTTAGGCTTGGGGCCTCCTCTGCCACAATATGGAAATTAAAAATAAGCACTGGGCATTTGGGGCCCCTGCTCATCTTTATCCCTGAACAGGGAGGATATTTAAGTCTAATAATTTTGAAAAGTAGAAAACCAGTTTAGTTTCTGGTTTTTAAAATAACCTAGCTAAGTAGAGTTAGCAATGCATGAATGGCTGATCTATGAGGGTCCTTCCATTTGGTTTACAAAAAACACATTTAAAATTTGGAATCTATAAAAAATACAAGAAATTGCTACTTGGATGGAGAGTTGTCTCATTGGCACTCACACCACATCTTCTTATATCTAAGAATATTATTTAATTCTAAAAAAAAAAATGAAATTTATAATATTTGTAATATTGGTAATTGTTTTCTGAAACTAGGTCTGTTACTGTAGGCCATGCATGGCTAAAGTGATTAGCTTGTTTTATATTCTTTTCTGAAACTAGGCCATGCATGCCTAAAGTGGTTAGCTTGTTTAATATTTTTAAAATATAAAACAAGCTAACCACTTTAGTCATGCTTGGCCTAGTTTTAGAAAAGAATTGCATATTTTATTAAATATTATATTTTTATTTTTTTTAGATTTAATTAATACTCTTGTATTTTATATAGATTCCAACTTTTAAATGTGACCTATTTTACCATGTGCATTCATGTTTGACTGTATGCATACATATGTACTATACCTAAGGCCCGAAGTGACCTTTTAAATAAAGTACATAAAATATGATATACATGTTAACTACCACATACATTGTACCATGGTCAAATCTAATTGACCTAGAACAATGCTAGTTTTGTTTATTATCATTTTGCCCTAACAGGTGTTTGGCCGACTTTCTGCTCAACTAAAAAAATGTTAATTAGGGTGATTTACCGTTTAGTTACATATCTATTTTCTGTCAATTGAAACATTTAATTAGATTGTCAGCCATAACAAATTAGCTAGTTTGTTTTTTTGGATTGAATGTATAAAGTGAATGTAATATTTTATATTATACTGAAAAGTTTTTTTGTATTGTAAAAGTAGAAAGTTGACTCACCAAAAGATTGACTAAATGTTCGATATAAAAGCAGGTATGGAATTTAATATCGTCATTGTATTTTTGACTCTGGATTTATTTTTGATATGAAGTAAGCTTCTAATACATTGGTTTACTGATACATACGTACGTACATTGACATATATATATGTTGAACAAAAAGGAATATTAAATGCATTTGAAAAAAATACAGAAATGGTTTTGAAAGTTTACATCAATGCTATAAATTTTGTTAATATATTTATATATATATATGATGAACTTTGATTTAATGAACAAAATCTTGAATTTAAATTTTACATTTTTTCCTCAAAGTTTTATGACACAAAATGTATGAAGTGTTTGGTAAACATTAACTAACAATTAATGTAATTAACTACTTGGTCGTAATTTTAAAAGTCAATAATGATCTTTCATACTATCTTGTGTCAGTAAGAAATATATCATCTTTACACATTTTATAATTATGGAAAAAAAGACGTTAACGATTCAAAGAATGAATTTGTTTCTATTTTTTCATCTACCGAAAATTTCCTGAGGTGACAGTTTTATGTCATTTTTGTAAGGATAAGTTGAAGAAAATTAAGATTAATGATGAAAAAAGATGTGAAGACATAGTTGTTAAATTTATGACAGTTTTGTTTTACTTTTTAGTTCACACTACAAACAATTAAATGTGATATAGACGACCTACTGTAATGGAGGAAGAGGTTGATTCTGACCGTCAAAAGTAAGTTTTTTATGTATTTTTTAAGAAAGTCATGATATTTTTTCATGTATTAAAATTTAAATGAGATGTTAGCTATAGGTAATACATTGTTATCATCCATTTGACACATATACTAATTACCTGTTGTAGTTTAAAGTAAAATTATCATGTTTATGAATTTTTCAATATTTAACAGTACAGTTATTCAAAATTTTATTTGAAAGGATGGTTGACCTATATTTCATAGTTGAATGATTAATATTTAGTTGTGAGGGCGGGCTGATGATTTTCCCCCCCTTAGGAAAAGTTCTGGATCCGCCACTGGACTTTGAATATTTTGCATAGTGTACAGCTTAATTATGTATTGAATGTTTTACATAGTTAACATACTAGTTCAAATGTATTGTCATTTTAATTTCAACATTTGCAGTATACTATCAAAATAAGGTATTAAAGGCAAGACATATTTATCATGTTTATGTCAACAGTTTGTTTACATTATTGATTTTGAAAATGTTTTACTGTCATGTGGTTTTGCACACTTCTGGTATTATAAAATTACATCACTTTTTACAGTTCTTATATTCATAACTCTAGTTTTAGAGTAATTTTCTATTTCACTCATTCTTATGCCCCACCTATGATAGTAGAGTGCCGTCTGCCTGCCCCGTTTCAGGTTGAAGTTTTTGGTCAAGGTAGTTTTTGATGAAGTTGAAGTCCCATCAACTACAAACTTAGTATACATGTTTCCTATGACATGATCAATCTAATTTTATTGCCAAATTAGATTTTTGACCCCAATGCAATTTCACTGTCCACTAAACATAGAAAATGATTGTGCAAGTTTCGGGTTAAAGTTTTTGGTCAAGGTAGTTTTTGATGAAGTTGAAGTTCAATCAACTTGAAACTTGTTACACATGTTCCCTATGCCTTTTATAGCTGACTATGAGGTATTGTCTTTGCTCATTGTTAAAGGTTGTACAGTATCCTATAGTTGTTAATTTCTTTGTCATTTGGTTTATTGTGAAGAGTTGTCTCATTATCAATCAAACCTCATCATTTTTTATGCCCCATTTATAGGCATTATGTTTTTTGCTCTGTGCATCTGTCGATCTGTTCGTTTGTTTGTCCATCCGTTGGTTCGTCTGCCCCTCTTCAGGTTAAAGTGTTTGATGAAGTCTTCAGAAGTCCAATCAACTTTAAACTTAGTACACATGTTCCCAATGATATGATCTGTCTAACTGTAAAGCCAATTAAGAGATTTTCCCATTTTCAAGGTCCACTGAACATAGAAAATGTTAGTGGGGATGGGGCATCCATGTTCTGGGGACACATTCTTGTTTATGTATGTATTTTGAACTCATTAACTTTGCATCATATGCTACAATGTATATATATCTCCTCTTTTCCAGAAGTTACAGAACTGCTGTGAGTTATGATGAACATATGAGTAGCCATTTTCACTCATGGAAAGAAGATTTCACGGAAAAACCAGAGAGATTTACTGAGACAATAAAAAGATGTAAAAAATATGGCCTTCTAGAGAGATGTAAACTTGTACCTGTAAGTATGAATTAAACACCAATATATTCACTTCTAACATGTCTAAGAAAATTACATATGTTAATTAATGTCAAATGGTATTAATGGGAAAAATCAATCTGTATCGCTTTTTTGTGTCTTTTTCTTAAATTTTTTTTTTTTGAGAATTTTTCATATCATGCTTCTTGCTTGATATAGAAAATTTGTCAGAAACTAAAGATGCACAGTTGATGCACATGCCATAAACATAAACAATGTCAAAGGGAGTAAAGTGGTAAACAGATTTCCAATGGTCTTCCCAACTCAAGGATGTTTTTCTGTCACATCTCGTCTCAGGGCTGTCTCCCTTCAATGAGATTGTAGTTGAAATCACCCTCTTGTTTGAAAAACCATCATTTATCTATAAGTCTGCTTTGCATCCTTTCACCAACAGAATTCAAATACTCATGTTAAATCCTGCATGGTCTTTCATTCTTTTTAAAGGAAGACCCCAACAGGTATAATAGTTTCTGATCTTGTCACTTATTTGCATTTTCAAGTAGCCTGGCATGGAACCTTGGTTCCTAAAATTTGGAAGCAAAGGCCATAAATAACAATAACTGGAATGTTTAAACATGTGTTATTTTTTTTATCAGACCTGAGAAAATCTAAAAACTAAAAACATTTGCAGAAAATTTTAATTAAAATTTTTAAAACAACATCTACTCCCCCAAAAAATTATTTACAATTTCTATCAGTTAGGTTTGTTCTTTAGAAATGAACATTTTATGTCAGATTTTTGTTTGTTTGCAGTCTAGATTAGCAACAGAAGAAGAAATGATGGTTTATCATACCAAAGAATTAATAAATATCTTAGAAAAGTCTCAATTCCTGCCATTAGAAGAAATGAGAAAGTTATCTCGACTGTATGACTACCTCTACTTTCATAAGGTAAACATTTTGATCAGATAAATTAAAGGAAATTAGTTTAATGGCTCTAAAGTGCTAAAAATGTTTAGTATTTGACAACATTATTAAAGGAGCACTAGCTACGATATATATAAAAAAATAAAGTATGATTTTTTTTAGATTAATCATTAACTAAATCGGAATAATGAAATAATAATTTGCTTTTAGCAATCAATTTGCTTTAATTTTGTTGAAATAAGCGATTATACATAATTTTTGACTGATTCACTTGCAAGTAAATACGTCATCATCATTCTAACCGGTATTCATGTGTACTTCGATTTAACCCCCTAGCTAGAGACTGACAACGCATGCATTGTACGTGAACTGGTTATTTAAAGAAAAAAATGTCAACAATGAAAGTGAAACTACGGTAAATCATTTGATTACTAATTCGATCCACATAAATCATTCTTATACGGTTGAAAACAATGAGAAACTTATATTTTAAATCTAAAAATTCAAATCAAACAGACCTATAAAGATCCTATTGCACGTGCTGGTTTAACCTATTCATATCTTTATTTGTGTTTACATCGCTTATATGGTCATCTGAGGTCAAATCGATAGTTAATTAGATGGCATCTGGATTTAAATACACACGCAACAAACCTAAATATCATCTACCCCATGCTCTGTAAACTGTTTATTTTAAACGTTTGATAGATTGGATAAATGTTTTACATTGTTATTAATCAAATATGAGAATTTGAGTCAAATTGGTGACCATGAATTTGACAGCTAGTGCCCCTTTAATTATCTGTTTAATTATCTGATTAAATGTATGTAGCATAGGTTTTCTTGTCTGAGATGTCCTGTTTTACTGTAAGTAGTAGATTTTACTGTAAGTAGTAGATTTTACTGTAAGTAGTAGAAAAGGGTTGACCAAATTTCAAAAATTGATGAACTGTTTACATTGGTCAAGGTTTATAAGGGTCTTACTCTTCTTTAAAAAAATGGTTTAGATGAGGATTCTTCCCTAATAGCTTATAACATTTGTTAAACTTCAACAGTAACCATGGTAACACAACTATGTTTAAGATATAGAAGTTCAGACGAGACTGTTGTCAGAAAAGAAAAATAGAAAAGTGATTACTATTAGAAATTGTAATAGCTATTTGAAGTTGTTTTATAATATGTTTATTTTCTGGAAATATTACATATTGGGAATGACTTCCTTTTGAACCTCTGTTATTGATGATTTAAGCATAGACATACACAAAGGGGGTGGGTGGGGTGGGGGAGGGGTTGTAAAAAGATGTCTTTATACCCCCCTTTTGACTGGGGTGAAAAGTAGAAAATGAGGAAATGAACATATCTTTAACCAACATTCATTTTTGTAAAATGAGTCGACCTTATATGTGGCCAAGTAGGCCAAAAGACACTTTAAACTCCTTAAAATCATTTTGTCAATAGAATTCAGTTACAATTAGTTTTGATGGATTACTGGTAGATTGAAGTTGGCTACTAAGGACAAAAGTGCTTATACAAAGATATTCTAGGAAAAAGTGTCAATTTTATGTAGTTCTTTAGACCTTGAACAGTACAAACTAATTTATTTCATGGAGACAAATGAGGAATACTTAATTATTCTTTTGACACTAGATCTCACCTGACAGTGTCTGTTTAAAGAATTCAGGTTAATAGGTCAATTTTTCATGCCTTTTGGATGCAGGTTTGTTTTACCATATACATATTTAAATATTATCTGTTTTAAGCAAAAGTAACATTTTATATTTTATGATTGATTGTTGGTGTTATAACGCCACTTGTATGTGCCACTTTTGGGCTATTTTGTGGCGCTCAGTTTTTATGGGTGGAAGAAGCAGGATATCCCAGAGAAAACCATTCACCTTCAATAGGAAAACTATCTTAATCCTAGTCAATTAAGATTGGAGTCGAGTGCACCTGCATGAGCAGGATTTGAATTCCCATCCTCAGTGTTGCCTGGCTAGTGATTACAGTAGAACTACTTGGACCACTTGGCCAACAAGGCCCCCTTATATTTAATGAGATGAAAAAATCTTTAGTTTCAAAAACTACTTTTTAAGCTTTAGTTTTGGACACTTAAGTGACAAAAATGCAAGCAGTAAAGGTTTGAATGAATAGACATATTTGTAATGAGTGAATATCTGACAAAATCTTAAAATAAAAATGATCAAACATAATCTATACTCCGATAATTCAATTTGCCCTGTTTATATTGAAGTGAGCTGCATATTATTTTGTATCAGACATATAAAAATCAGTTTTAACCTACAATCAAATAGATATAGGTTACCCTTAAGATTTAGGTACTATTCTGGTAACATGCCAAGTGGAGGTGTTAGCCAGGTGTAAACTATGTTTATTTATTAGGTTATTCAACTTACATACATGTGATAGTTATGTTTTACATTATTTATTTGTTGCCTATCATGTAACACTGACATTATCAAGATGTCATCTAGTTATGGCATACATTGTTACATGTTTATATTTCCTACCGTTTTCTCTTTTCTTAAAATGCTATAAAATTTTTGGTGACATACTAATACATCATTTAGTCAAAAATGATCAGAGTATATTTACCGGTAGTTTAAAGCAAGAGCTTTAACGTGAATAACAAAGATAGTAACCACATTAAGTTTTATTTTTTACCCTTTTCAAAAGTTCTCAGTAGTCAATTCTCTAGATAGCTTATTATACCCCCCGCTTTAAAATAGTGGGGGTATACTGTATTATCTCTGTCTTTCAGTCCATCCATCAGTTTGTCCGTTCCCTGAATATCTTTCGTCACATCTTTCTCAGGAACTACATTACAAGGATTTATGAAATTTGGTTTTAGGGTTTATATAAGTAAGCTTTATTGTGTGTTGGGTTTTCAGATTCTTCACTCAACAACCTGTTTACCGAAAACACTAGTATCAACTAACACATGATAGTCAAGTTGAAATGTTTCCTCACATTTTTCTCAGGAACTACAATACAAGGATTTCAGAAATTCAGTTTCAAGGATTATATAAGTCAGGTATACCATGTGATGCATTTTCAAATTCATCTCTCAACAACTTCCTATTTACTGACATATTTGGGGAGAGAATCATCAGTGAGCAGTTGCTCACAGTTTCACTTGTTCTGGTTGGCTAATCAGGAATTGCAGTTTGATTTTGAAATGTATGATTGTTATATTGATAGTTGAGATTTTGTTTTCAGGATATATATAACAATGCAAGGCTTGCACTAGGATGTACCATAGATTTAGTGGAACAGGTTGTAACAGGAAAGGTTAGTTCATACAAATTATTTTAAAAAAGTACAGAATTTTATATGACCAAAAAAACTAATTTCTGTGCATTATTTTACTTCTATGTCATTTGGTCTCTGGTTGAGAGATATCTGATTAACCATCATACCACATCTTCTTACTTTTATATCAATTTTAGAATATTTGGCTATAATGTTTCCTACAAATTTTTGGAAAATAATTTACCCTACAATTGGAAAAAAGGTATGTAGGTACATTATAAATGACAATGAGAAAACTATTCTTACATCATAAAATACTGGGAAACATCCAATGTACTATTAAAAGCATTAAAATTTTAATTGAATCTCTCCCTCTACAATTGTAGAAAAAAGCTCAAAGGTTAAGATTGGCCAATGGGTCCAATTGAAATTGTATCTACTTGCTGTGGATGTATTGTTATTCGTTGGATAGCAATTTTTGGTGGGTGTCATTGATATAGGTGAACCACAAATTCAAATGTTCAACGAATAACATATTTTCAATAGCATATGTATGCAGAGATGGGCAAAACCATGAAATCTAATATCCACAAAAATGCAAGTTGTTCAGAAATCCACGTAAATTTATACCCACAAAAATAAATGAATCTACAGTAATCAAAGATAACCACAAGTTACATCTTTTATTGGACTTCTTCAAGCATTATCAACTATAATACATATAACCTGTGTTAGACTTCTCTTAAGTTCTATGATATGTTTTGTGATATAGAACTGCTAATCTTTTTCAGGTTTTAAATGGATTTGCAATTGTTAGGTAAGTTTGAAAATTATCTAGATAAAATTGTATGGTAAACTTTATTGGGTTGTTTTTATAAACAGCATTGCAAACTGATGACTCAAAGCATTATACAGATGATATCTTGTGGTCATGCACATTTTGAGCATTTTATCTTACCCAGACTCAGAAATCAACCAAACAAAATACTGGATCTGGTTGTTCAAGTTTTATAAACAAGAGCCCAGAAGTTAAAATAGGGTTGTTTTTCATGATATCTTATATCCCCTCTGCTCAGCTATTCATAAAATTGCACATTATGACTGGATTGATTGATATTCTTGCTGATGAAATTCATAATCAATAATGAAAATGCTATTATTCAATATATTATGATATATAAAAATATAGTACATGTATACCGCTATTGTCCAAAGACTATACATTTGTCAGAAAAAATTGACATACCTTTGTATTTATTTTTATTTTTATGCCCCACCTATGATAGTAGAGGGGCATTATGTTTTCTGGTCTGTGCGTCCATTTGTCCATCTGTTCGTCTGTCCATTCGTCTATCTGTCCTGCTTCAGGTTAAAGTTTTTGGTCAAGGTAGTTTTTGATGAAGTTGAAGTCCAATCGACTTCAAACTTGGTACACATGTTCTTTATGATATGATCTTTCTAATTTTAATGCTAAATTAGAGATTTTACCCCAATGTCACGGTCCACTGAACATAGAATTGATAGTGCCAGTGGGGCATTCATGTACTGAGGACACATACCTTTTGCGTCGTATAATGGTATCATGTTGTTGCATCGTTGTCGTCTGCGTCGTCATCATCATCTGCATCATCCTAAGACACCTTAGTTTCCAGACAATAACTTTAGATTAAGTAAATGGATCTCTATAAATTCTTATCAGATGGTTCAAAACCACTGAAGGAAGGTTTGGATTGATTATGGTCCCAATAGTTTAGGAATTAGGGGCCAAAAAGGGGGCCCAAAATAAGCATTTCTGTAGTTTTCAAACAATAACTTGTGTTTAAGTGAATGAATCTCTCTGAAATTATACCACAAGTTTCCATACCATTAAGGGATGGTTAGTAATGACTTTGAGGGGTTATGGCTCAAAATGTTTTGGAATTAGGGGCAAAAAAGGGGGAATTAGGGGCAAAAAAAGGGGAAACTATGTTTTTCTGGTCAACGAACAGTTAAGACAATTTAAAAGCAGTATAAGGGAGGTAATTCGAAAACAGTTAACATATAATGTTTGGTATATTGGGATTTACCTCCCTTACACTTCTTGCAAATAATGTATAAAGAAAATGTCAGGTTTTGCAAAGAAAGGGGTGTGGTAGTAATTTTCAATTTTTTTCCCCAAATTTCTCTAACTCCAAATTTTGGAAAAGTTTGAAGAAGTAATCTTTTTTTGCACAATAATGCATAATATATTTGTAAGATCTTGACATTTGCTTTGTGTCAAAAACTCATACTATGTCAAGAATTTGATCACATGAACCCAATTTCAGAGCTGTACCAAGCTTGAATGTTGTGTCCATACTTGCCCCAACTATTCAGGGTTTGACCTCTGCAGTCGTATAAAGCTGTGCCCTGCAGAGCACTTGGTTTTTATTGCGCAGTCTTTTTAAAGAGGAAAGTACATGTTGAATTTGTTTTACAGGTAAAAACTATTTGTTATTATGATTATAGAATACATATTAATTTTAATATTTTACAGACCACCAGGTCATCATGCAATGAGTAATGAATTCAATGGATACTGCTATTTAAATAATGTGGCTACAGCAGCCAAGTTAGCTATCAAGAATCATGGTCTGAAAAGGTAACATTTATATCTAATAATTAATGTGGTATTGGTGTCTTCCGCATCTTTGATTGTAAAAAAAACCAGTGAATCTAAGGTCCAGATTTTGTATCAAGTTAGCAAAGCCAAATTAGCTATCAAGAATCATGGTTTGAAAAGGTAACATTTATATCTAACATGTCTAATAATTAAGATGGTATGGGTGTCTTCCTCCATCTTGGATTGTAAAAAAAACCCAGTGACTCTAAGGTCCAGATTTTCTATTAAGTAAGCAAAATTTGATGCAGGAATACAGATATTTAATGTGAATTGTCATTTGAAAGAACCAATTTATAAGAATATAACTTACAAATTTTAAATTGACATTTTATGGGGAGGTAACTCTAAAACAGTGCATTTTCTGAAGGAATCTTCCCAGAATTTTCCTATTTTGTATTTTAGCCTGAAAAAACGTATGGTGACCCTATCTTTTCTCTTGATATTTTCAAAGCATTGCTTGAAAGCAATCTTTTCCTAATATATTTTACTATTATATCATTTTGTTTAGTTTCTAATCACAAAGTGGTGTTTTTTTCCTGTACATTCCATACAAAATGTGTCATTTTGTCATGTCCTGTAGCTTGAGAAAATGTGCAGTGACCTATCATTTTTATTATATTTTTGAACATATATCAATTGATACTACGTTTTGGCAAAGTATGAAAAAATCCTATCATTTTTATATTAGACTCCCATACCACCTTTATCTTTAGAAGTAATAGTCCCTGAGCAAACACACACAATAGTTGTATTCTATTTAGTTTATATCATTCAATAAGACTGACCTCTTGTTGTCATATTAAATTAACTGCAGAACAAAACCCTTCAATTTATAAATGAAAATTTATAATCTAATGTACATAATGTTATAACTTATATTTTGTTGGTGTTGCTCATAGGTGTTTCTTACTTGTTTTTCAAATAAATCAGACCATTGTTTTCCTGTTCGAGTTGTTTCACACTACAAAGAAGTAATTTTGGGGCTATTTATAGCTTGCAGTTAGGTGTAAGCCATGGTTTCGGTGTTGAAGGCCGTACTTTGACCTGTAATTGCTAACTTTATATAGATTGTTACTTGGGTGTAGAGTTGTCTTATTGACAAATCTACCACATCTTCTTATATATTTTGGTGGTATGATTGCCAATGAGATAACTATCCACCAAGGTTCAAATGAAGCGGATGGAAGCAATTAAAGGCAACAGTATGGCATTCAACAATGAGGAAAAAAACCACACTGTATAGTCAGATATAAGGCCTAAACATGTAAAATATGAATCAATTTAATTGAGAAAACTAAAGGCCTAATTTATCACACATATTGGAATTATTCATATAAGTTTGATAAGCTTTGTTCACATATATATACCGGGTATATATATATTTTCTTTGTTTATGTTGACTTTGTCATCTTTTAGACTCCATTAAATATATTTGTAAATATAACATGTATAAGTGCCTATTGTAGATGAGGATTTATTGTGTGTTCTTATTTCAGGATTTTGATACTTGACTGGGATGTTCATCATGGTCAGGGAATACAGTATTGTTTTTATGATAACCCAAAGTAAGTTGACTTATTGCTGCAGAGAAACATCTTAATAGAACAGATTAACTAAGATGAGTCATTGAAATTGAAAATAAGCAGATGTTGTTTAATTGCCCTGATACAACTTTCCACCAGAGACCAAAGGATGATCATCTTGAAAATGCATGAAATGTTTGTCACTGGAGATTGGGCAACCAACAATCAATCAACCAAAGTATGAAGATCTAAACAGAGAATGGAGAGATATTCTGTCAATCAACCAAAGTAGGAGGATCTAAACAGAGAATGGAGAAATATTCTGTCAATCAAACAAAGTAGGAGGATCTAAACAGAGAATGGAGAGATATTCTGTCAATCAAACAAAGTAGGAGGATCTAAATAGAGAATGGAGAGATATTCTGTCAATCAAACTGTTATTGGATTTTAATCTTATTTATCATTTAAAACAGTGTTAATGTACTCAAAATGGTTAACATGTTTTGAAAATCAGTACTGCAATAGTAAAGGAAAGATTTTGCCCTGCCGTGTAATAATTTAAGATTTGATTTCATTAAAATTTATGAATCCTTTTTTTTCTATTTTTAGTGTGTTATATATCTCCATGCATAAATATTTAGATGGGAAGGAATGGCCATACTTACGAGAGTCAGATTATGACCACACCGGTGAAGGGGATGGAGTCGGATTCAATGTTAATATACCTTTAAATGTGGTCAGTATATATCAAATTAAGAAACGTAGAAAATGCAATGGGTTATTGTAATGAACAAAATATAGTTAGTGGTTGTAGACTGAGATTTGTATACCTTACTTAAAATATACATATAGATTCTTACATTGATACCCGTGGATTATCGGATTTATCCAATCGAGATAGTTAAATTATCAATTTTAAAGTCCGAGCCGCCTCGGCGAGGACTTTAAAATTTATAATTTAACTATCGAGATTGGATAAATCCAATAATCCACGAGTAACTATGTAAGAATCTGTTTCTCTAATGATTAAAAAATACATTTTCTTTTTTGTTAACCGAAAAACCCCTTCGAGTGCCTTTCACATTGCACGAAGTTGTCAATTTCATTAACACCTGTTAGCATATTTCGATTCATCGTGTTAGTTAAAAAGGTCATTACCCTTAAAATCATCCAATGATCTTTTGAGATCACCAACAACCACACGTTGATTAAATTTTTTTATACAATGGGTTCGGAAAGGGATAAATTTCCATAGAATTAGAGAAATTCTTTAATCTCATTGAGATGTAACGTAGCAACTAGAGAAATGCTGATATTCAACACTGAAATTTCTCTTATGTTAGCTGTATGTATTACTATGAATATTAATGTGATTATTTCAAAAATAGATTTAAAAAGAATTGAAACTCATTTAGTCTGTGCATCAGTTTGGTCGTTTGTTTCACAATGACTCCCTATTTTGAACACATGTGGGCTCATAAGATCTGATATGATTATGTTCCAAACCATAGTTTAATATTTTTAATATATTTATTTTACATGTGCACACTTGGAGTTTTTTATATTGTTTATATTACATATAGGGTGTGGTAATTGTGATTACATGGCTGTGTTTCATCAGACTATTTTACATGTGCACACTTATAATTTACACATTTATGTATGTTTATATTACAGATAGGGTGTGGTAATTGTGATTACATGGCTGTGTTTCATCAGACTATTTTACATGTGCACACTTATAATTTACACATTTATAAATGTTTATATTACAGATAGGGTGTGGTAACTGTGATTACATGGCTGTGTTTCATCAGATTATTTTACGCATGCACACTTAAATTTAAACATGTTTTAATATTTATATTACAGATAGGGTGTGGTGATTGTGATTACATGGCTGTGTTTCATCAGATAATTTTACCAATAGCTTATGAGGTAAAGGGTCTTTTATTTTAATGAATAAGAATTAAAAAAAAATAATGTTTGTTATACTATTTGATTTTTTTTTTATAAAATAATGATTTTATTTGGTAAGCAGAGGATATTTAATCAAGAAATCATCATAGATTCAGTAATTTTGGTTGGATAACAATTTTTCATCATTTAGTTGGAACAGGTGAAGCACAAATTTAAATATTCCACGAACCGCAAATTTTCTGTAGAGTTGTATGCAAAACCATGAAATCAATGAAAGTACAGGTTTTCATCAATCCATGAAAATTGTTTCTCACAAAAATAAATGAATCCTCAGTAGAAATACTGTTGCAGAGCATTTGTTTTTTGACAGACAAGTCACTAGTTTTGGCATTTGAATGTTTGCATCCGCAATTTTAGTGATTAGTAGCAATGTGTCTGCAAATAGTTTTTTGTCTTGAAGCTAAACAGTAAAGGCCTTTTTTCTCATACAAACTTTGTTTTGTCCACTGTGATATATAAATTATTACCTCAGAATGACAATATATTCTGTTACAATGGAAACTAGAGGCTCTCAAGAGCCTGTGTCGCTCACCTGTTACTGCATTTACTGATGTTGGCCATCTTGGATGGTAGACAGGGTCATTTGACACTTTTTTTAATTAGATACCCTAGTAATGATTGTGGCCAAGTTTGGTTAAATTTGGCCCATAGTTATAGAAAAGAATATTTGTGTACAAGTTATAAAAATGACGAAAATGTGTTCAATATTGACTATAAAGGGCAATAACTCCTTAAGGGATCCTCTGACAATTTTGGTAATGTTGACTTATTTGTAGATCTTACTTTGCTGAACATTATTGCTGTTTACAGTTTATCTCTTTCTATAATAGTATTCAAGATAATAACCAAAATCTGCAAAACTTCCTTAAAATTATCAATTTTAGGGCAGCACCCAAACAACGGGTTGTCAGATTCATCTAAAAATTTGTGAGAGGATAGATCTTATTCTGATGGACATTTAACTTATGAAAGATTTGCTCTAAATGTCTAGTTTCAAAGATATAAAGCAAAAACTGCATTTTAGCCATGTCGCCATTTCTTTTGGTAGGCTGGGTCATTGCACACATTTTTAAAACTATATACCACAATGATGATTGTGGCTGAGTTTGGTTTAATTTGGCCCAGTAGTTTCAGTTAAGAAGATTTTTGTACAAGTTACAAAAAATGAAAAAAAGTTGTTAAAAATTGACTATAAAGGGCAATAATTCTTTGAGGGGTTGACTGACAATTTTGGTCATGTTGACTTATTTGTAGGTCTTGCTTTGCTGAACATTATTGCTGTTTACAGTTTATCTCTATCTATAATAGTATTCAAGATAATAACCAAAATCAGCAAAATTTCCTTAAAATTACTAATTCAGGGACAGCAACCCAACAAAGGGTTGTCCGATTCATCTGAAAATTTAAGGGCAGATAGATCTAGACCTGATAAACAATTTAACCATGTCAGATTTGCTCTAAATGCTTTGGTTTCAAAGATATAAGCCAAAATATACATTTTACCCCTGTGTTCTATTTTTAGCCATCGGACACCCTTTTTAAGCTAGATACCCCAAGGATGATTGTGGCTAAGTTTGGTTAAGTTTGGTTTAGTAGTTTCAGAGGAGAAGATTTTTGTAAAAGATTACGGACGCGGGACGACGGACGTGGGACAACGGACGCCAAGTGATGAGAAAAGCTCACTTGACCTTTCAGGTCAGGTGAGCTAAAAATGAAATTTAGTAATCCATTGCATGTCTGTTCAGAAAAAGCTCAAATATTTTTATAATCAAACAAATCTTTAGTATCCTGAAACATCATTACAGCACACATAATTTTTACTATTTTCAGTTTGATCCAGAGTTAGTAATAGTATCAGCTGGCTTTGATGCAGCTTTAGGTTGTCCAGAGGTAGGTCTTTCTTAAAACATCAGGTTATTGAATAAAATACCGTGATATAGCCTTTCTGTGCTTATGCAGTGTAAAGCAACCAACAATCAATCAATCAATTGAATAAAATACCATTTGTTTAATCTTCTTATATTTGGTTTTATGAAAATTAGGTAGGTTGTTACTGCCAGTCAAAGATTGTTGTCCTACAGTCTGTCCATTTATCTGACATCTAAGCATGTTTCACCATTAATCAGGTATACCTTCACCAATTCTAAATACTGATATACATGTATACTCTATTCTTGATGATGACTGTACAGTGACCTAAAGTTGCATAAATCTATGTCATCTAGACTCTGGTGGATAGTTCACTGGAAATCATACCACATCTCTCTATTTTAATAAAGTACCTTTAAATATTAATTTTCAGATCAATCAATCCTTCCAGAGTAATTATTAAACTAAAAATTCAGAAACGGCAATCTTTTATATGTCTTAACACCTTGTACATTTTGTATAAAACTGTAAATATTTTAAGATGTAACATACACAAGACTAACACACTGTATATGATTAATATATGATAATGGTTGTATTTTCAGGGTGAGATGGAAGTTACACCTGTATGTTTTGCTCATTTTGTTAATTTAATTTCATCGCTGGCTGGTGGAAAACTTTGTCTGGTGTTGGAGGTAACTACTATGCTAGACTGTCAGTTCTTGCAACTATTTGTTGTTTATTTATATATACTCCAAAGTAGATTTTCAGTATTTATTGGTATTGTGATCCATTTTGATAAACTCATCTATGTTTTTGACAGTTTTGTATATACAAAGAAAAAGCTTCTGAGAAGATACCAAGGGCAAATACAAATACATAAGTCAAAGTAAAAAGACAATACTTTGCCCAGAAGAAAAACAATGGAAGGCCAATACTCCACAAAATACCATTAAAAAAAAAAACTTTTTCACAAAATGTTTTCAATACAAGGTTTTAATGTACACGTTTCAATACTTTATGCTTAATAAATCTTAATCCCCATATGTAGAAATGGTAGTGCTTAATTATTTTCAACCCAAAATCTATCCTTATGAAGAAAAATACAGATAATAGAAGTAAATGGTTCACGTATCATACCATTCCAAACAAGACTGTTAGATATTTAGGTAGTGCTGACAAATTTCTTATTTCTTTTTTGATTATTCTTTTACAATTACCCTTTTTGTCACCATATGACAGTCAACAGTTTACTTGTGCAAACGTGAAAATTTGAATTCTAATGAAAAAAAAGAGATAAAATTCTTCACATTGTGCATGTATATTCTGTGATGAATTTCATTCTATTACAATGTCAATTATGAAGGTATTTGCCATGTGTGTTTACTATTTTTTCCAGGGAGGTTACTGTATAGACACACTAGCTGAAGGTGTAGCCTTGTCATTGAGGACTCTACTAGGAGATCCATGTCCCATGTTAGAACCTTTGGGAACACCACATCCAAGGTACAGTATAAAGTTGTATTTATTTTTCATTATGGACCTTGCTAGGAGATACTTGTTCATTGCTAGACATCTTACCAGAACCCTTTCAAAGTTGCAATAATTAAAATCCCAATTGTGTTCATTCTTGAAAAATCTCAAAACTAAATGCATGCAAGAATTTCTGAATTTACAATGTACATGAACCTTTAATACAACTTTTTCATATTTTCTTTTCAGGACTAGGGAATCAATATTAAATGTGATTAAAACATTACGACCACACTGGAAATGTTTACAGTTTCAAGGACATTTGTCAGATTCTGTAGTGTCAGAATTCAAGGGTGTACTTGATTGGCCTCCTCAGTAAGTAAGATTATGTAGTGTCTGAATTCAAGGGTGTACTTGATTGGCCTCCTCAGTAAGTATGACATGTATGGGTGTGCTTGATTGGCCTCCACATCAGGTATGAAGTAGATAGTATATAAGATTAACAATGGATTAACAATGGTATACATAATAGGTTTCATATTGTACAAATCTATAAGTGGACATTTTCAAAATTAGTTTTGTCACTCTTTTTCTGCATTTACTTAAATATTCCATACTTAATTTCAGCAAATAACATATATAAGTAGCACATGTGATAAAAGTTTGAAACATCAAAGTATTATATTTTGTTAGTCCTCCTAGTCGATGTAGAATTATAATTGCAGCTTTGCAATGTGTAACTTAGCTTCCCTTTTCTCATATTGTATTATACCATTGTCACACCCAGAACCTATCCATAGTTGTCCTCTAGTATCTATGTCAAGTGACATTGGGCATCTGATCCCCTGATCTGCCATTACTCTACATCCTAGCTGGTCTCCTTCAGAAGATAGGACATGCAAAGCATGCGTCGTTAAATCAGCAACTATCACATGACCTGCTGATGTTGTTACAATATCCATAGGGTTTAATGAACACCCCTCTACATTAACCTGAGGACTTCCATCATAGGTCCACTTAACATGTCCCTCTCTGTTCAAAACTACCACCCTCCCTTGAGTTTTAGAGAGCTTATCCAATACCAGTAAGTCATTGTTGATATTTGATGTCACTCTGGCAGGTACTGTAAATAGTCTATGGTTATGTCTGTCAAATTCATAAGTTTGTTGTTGTATCTTATCCATACCAAAAATTATGACTTTTCTCCTGCTTGCTTCAGTTAGGTTGAATATAGCATTCCTGTCATTGTTTGGTTCAATGACACCAAGAACAATCTCATTGTGCCTTGTTACATGTATGCCGTGTGGAAAGAGTGGAGCTACTGATAGAAAAGGTTGCAATCCTGTGTGTTCTAATATGTAGACACCGTTGCTACTGTTGTTCCATATAGTAAGAAGGACGACCCCACTGTGTTTTTGTCATGTCATGAACTGAAGCTCCATTCAAAGTTTGGATATCTACCACGTCTTCGTCATTGATATGTATTCTATTTAAAGCTGGTATCAGAATGTTTGATATCAATGCTGTCTGATTGTCCAGTGTCAGCACTCTGTCAACACAGATTAAATTAGTAGAATAAGTCTTTATGGCTTGTATGTTGACCTCAGGTAACAATGCCATCTGATGCACAAAAAAAGCTGAAAAGAGAAAAAAGAAATAGTGAAAGTGACATTAATTTTGCATATTCTTAAACTGGTGTTGTGTCATTGATATAATGGGATAAAAGAAATGTATTTCAAATGTTAAGTAAAGTTGTTCTGTTGTTTTGCCCTTTAAAATGTTCCAAATTATACCAATATTTTGCTTTACAACAATGTTTAATGTTTTTATACGACCGCAAATTTAGAAAAAATTTTCGTCGTATATTGCTATCACGTTGGCGTCATCGTCGTCGTCGTCGTCGTCCGAATACTTTTAGTTTTCGCACTCTAACTTTAGTAAAAGTGAATAGAAATCTATGAAATTTTAACACAAGGTTTATGACCATAAAAGGAAGGCTGGTATTGATTTTGGGAGTTTTGGTCCCAACATTTTAGGAATTAGGGGCCAAAAAGGGCCCAAATAAGCATTTTCTTGGTTTTCGCACTATAACTTTAGTTTAAGTTAATAGAAATCTATGAAATTTTGACACAAGGTTTATGACCACAAAAGAAAGGTTGGGATTGATTTTGGGAGTTTTGGTTTCAACAGTTTAGGAATAAGGGGCCAAAAAAGGGCCCAAATAAGCATTATTCTTGGTTTTCGCACAATAACTTTAGTTTAAGTAAATAGAAATCTATGAAATTTAAACACAAGGTTTATGACTATAAAAGGAAGGTTGGTATTGATTTTTGGAGTTTTGGTCCCAACAGTTAAGGAAAAAGGGGCCCAAAGGGTCCAAAATTAAACTTTGTTTGATTTCATCAAAATTGAAAAATTGGGGTTCTTTAATATGCCGAATCTAACTGTGTATGTAGATTCTTAATTTTTGGTCCCGTTTTCAAATTGGTCTATATTAAGGTCCAAAGGGTCCAAAATTAATCTTAGTTTGATTTTAACAAAAATTGAAACCTTGGGGTTCTTTGATATGCTGAATCTAAAAATGTACTTAGATTTTTGATTATTGGCCCAGTTTTCAAGTTGGCCCAAATCGAGGTCCAAAATTAAACATTGTTTGATTTCATCAAAAATTGAATAATTGGGGTTCTTTGATATGCCAAATCTAACTGTGTATGTAGATTCTTAATTTTTGGTCCAGTTTTAAAATTGGTCTAAATAAAAGTGCAAAGGGTCCAAAACTAAACTAAGTTTGATTTTAACAAAAATTAAATTCTTGGGCCTCTTTGATATGCTGAATCTAAACATGTACTTAGATTTTTGATTATGGGCCCAGTTTTCAAGTTGGTCCAAATCAGGATCTAAAATTATTATATTAAGTATTGTGCAATAGCAAGTCTTTTCAATTGCACAGTATTGTGCAATGGCAAGAAATATCTAATTTCACAATATTGTGAAATAGCAAAATTTTTTTTAATTAAGAGTTATCTTTCTTTGTCCAGTATAGTAAGCAAGAAATATCTGCAAGAATTTTTTTTAATTGGAGTTATCTTTCTTTGTCCAGAATCAACTTAAATCTTTGTTATATACAATATACAATGTATATTCACTTTTTACTACCAACTGATAAATTTAAATAATCTTTACCATTCAGTGATAACAAGCAGTTTTTTTACATCTTAATATTTTATGATGTATTTAAATGAGTAGTAATTGTTGCAAACTCCATTAGAATATTTTAATTGAAATTAGTTTTGGAATAAGGGAAAGGGGGATGTGAATAAAAAATTGGGTTCAATTTTTCTCATTTGAAACTTCATATATAAAAAGAAAATTTCTTCAAACATTTTTTTGAGAGGATTAATATTCAACAGCATAGTGAATTGCTCTAAGAGAAAACAAAAATTTTAAGTTCATTTGAATACATTCATTCTGTGTCAGAAACCTATGCTGTGTCAACTATTTAATCACAATCCAAATTTAGAGCGGAATCCAGCTTGAATGTTGTGTCCATACTTGCCCCAACCGTTCAGGGTTCAACCTCTGCGGTCGTATAAAGCTACGCCCTGCGGAGCATCTGGTTATATATGTTATTAAGACTATAAATTTTAAGATTCAACATTAAAAAAAATAATTTCCTTATGATCATAATAATGCCATTCTAGGCAGAAATTGAAACTGACCTTTTAACCTTTGACTTAATTGGCAAATACCAAGAGAAGAAAAACTGGTTTATCATTGCTTTATGTGACTTACCTAAAGTATGTAATATTGAAATGAATCTTAGTATATGTGATTATCCTAGGTGCAAAGTTCTATATTATTATCACCGTTTTCATTTTACATTGTATTTCTGTTTATCTATTTATCATCAGACAGAAGGTCATCATCGAAGATATCTAAAAATAAATATATTTTATCCCTGATATGATATGCAACTTATTTATACATATATCAATGTACTTTACTATTGATTTTGGTACACTAAACACCTAATGTTTTTTTTAAAAAGTTGTTGTTTTAAAATACACAAGAAACTAGAAGGATTTAGCATTTAAAAAGCTCTAAAAAGTGTTGATAAATAGAGATTAATAGTGTTATTACCCTTACAGTAGTAAAGATATAAAGATATATGTGATAGAGCAGTGCACAGTTAATGCATTAAGAGACATGTGGATACACATCAATGAGACAGCAACCCACCAACAAAATAAGCTTTAAAGAAATTGATTTTATATCACCTTTAACCAATGTTGCAAAATACAATGTTGATTTTCTAAGGGACGACATCAAAAGTTCAATGTAGGATAAAAAACTTAATTCACTTAGTTTTTTCACTGACCCCCCCCCCCCCCCCCCCCCCCCTCTCTTAACTTTATTTGGGAAAAATTGATTTACCAATAGGGATATATGTATTAATCAATTTTAGATAAACAAAACTTGCAGAATTTTAACCCCCACCCCAAACTATTTGATTTAAGTTTTTTATCTATATAGTTCTTTTGATGTGGTCCCTAACCCTGTGTTCATTGTGGCTTCTACAGAGACTTTGAAGGAAATTAAATCTTACCAATTGAAAGTAGCAATTTGTATTTTCTGGACCGTTTGCTTTTCAATTCTATCAATTCAACTTTTAGATTGAGATAAAATATTCTGTGTCAAAAAGCTTGTAGAAAAAGTTTAGTTTCTTAAGTCAAACTTATAAAAGCTTCTTTGTGTATAGGACTATAGGTGTATGCACTGCAATTGTATGAAGGGTGATAAGATATGGTCTTTGTTTTAGAATAATTGATTGGTTATTTAGCTGCACATTTTCTTAGATAAATCTATAATGATAATCTTACATTATTTTCAGGAGGGATGTCAAATTTTACACCAATGAGAGACCCCGTACCTTCTCCCTGAGTCAAGAATGTTATAATCCTGAATACTTAGATGCAGAGGAGGAGCTAAAACTGAGAGTTGCTGAACTGATGAAAAAGCCTCTACAGCCCTGTGCACCAAACAAGTAGTGTAGGACTTTCTAAAGTTCTGTTTTAAATAGATGGGGGATGAAAAGATAAAACAGGGGAAATAGAGATAAATCTAGATTTGCAAAAGAAATTTGTTAAAGACTATGATAATATATGTTTCTATTTAAATGTAATACTTAATTTTGTTCCTTAGTTTGCATTCATTGAAACTAGTATCATTTTCATTCAAAAACTATATGTTCAAATTTCTTTCATTGTACAATTTTAAAAGGGTATAGGGCCATTTGAGAACCAACATTGTAGGACATTTTAGCGACGGAATTTGAACCATACCTGGATTTTCAAAGAGGATATTTGAGCAAAATTTCCCATGAAATTTAAACATGAGTTGAGAAAATCTTTTAGAAATGTAAGAAAAAAGTAAAATCACAAAAATTCTGAACTCCAAGTCCCTAATCAAATGGCAAAATTAAAAGCTCAAAGACACCAAGCAAATGGATAACAACTGTCATATTCCTTACTTGGTACAGGCATTTTCTATGTAGAAAATGATGGATTGAACTTAGTTTTATAGCTAACTAAACCGCTCACTTGTATGACAGTGACATCAAATTCCATTACATTGATAAAATATGTGTGAACAATATAAACTGAAATGATATTTTAAAATGACAAAGATACAGCAGACGACATTTTTTTATAATCTTAATCACTAAACAAACAAACAAATATGTAACAAAGAAGCACAAAATGGCATAAGAAAAGAGAGTTAAGAAATAGTCAATAGGAATGGGGAATGTGTCAAAGAGACAACAATCCGGCCACTGAGCAGAAAACAGTCTTTAGTCTTTGAAAATAAATAAACAAATTTTGTTAAACTGATAGAAAAAGTCATTATTCATGTTAAGTCGTAAAGACTAAGTAACTTTTCATAACAAGTATAATTTAATGACAGAATTTGTTTCAATAAAATTACCACTTTAGACTTTATAATATAACTGTTATCATATGTAGTTTCTTGTTTACATTTCAGAGTATGCTTAGGCTATTCAGAACAGTCACTATTACATAAAGATATAAGTAGTGGGTAAGTCTTCCTTGATATACCAATCATACTTACTTAGTATAAAAAGTGTCTGCATAATATTAACAGAAATTTTGTAAATTAGAAATAGAAAAAAGCACACACAAATAGATTAAAAAAGTTATAAAGCCGTAAAAGAATTTGTACAAAATTGTTTTTTGCATTTTCTATGCAATCAAATATAGTAATATATAAACAGCAATTCAACAAAAATTTCTGTCTTAAAATTTTAACAAAGTTTAATCATCTTTACAATATGATAAGCTCTAATAGAACAGGGAATTGAATGATAATTGTAAATTAAAAGAATGTACCTTCACAGAATCTAATGCATTCTGGGTAATATTTTTGAAACCACACTCCAAATGATAATAATTGATTAAAAATGTCCTAAACAAAGGAAATTAGACTAATGATCTGGTGTTAATAATACTTTGGAGTACAAAGAACAAAATTACCCATAATCCTTTTGATTCTGAATTTGAGAATTAAACTGAGATAATGAAAGAACTGAGATATATACTGCATTTGATTGGAATTTTCATAGACAAATCACTCAAATTCTATGACTATGATTTATTGAAGACTTATATTTCAGAGGCTTTGAAGAATGTCCAGAAAGATTACAACACCTCTGTAAAACCTTGAAGAATAAAGGATTATGGGATAGATGTTTAATAATACCGGTATATTTATTATTATTATACATGTTATATATGCAGTGGTGATCTTCAAATTCTTGACATTAACGTTTGAGAAGATGAAAAACTTTTAAATTATATTTCAATCAACTGATCTTATTGGTTTATTATAAAACTTCTCACCTCCAATACAGGAGATCACTCAAAATTTGTAAATTGATATTTATTGCTCCTCTAACAAACAGTATTTGATAGTATGTGGCTTGAAATTCTGATACAGTTTCAGAATTTATTGATATGTCCTCTGTAGACTCGTTAAGCTATCACATCTTATTATAACTTTTAAAATGTAAATTCAGAAATTATTGTGAGGTTTGCATTAATGTGAATAATGTGACTGAATTTGTATAATAAGAACATGCATTCTCATATCTCAAGCATATATATAATTTATATATGCAGCTTTTCATGAAATTACAAAAATACATCTCTTATTTTAGTCCAGTCTTCAAAAATGATATCCTGTAAATTCACAAATTATTGTGATGTTTTTCTTATTGCAAAAAATGTGACACAGTTATAATCACAATTATTTAAATTCGCATTTTGAAAAATTTTATATGAATTAAACAGTATTTTACTCAGTATGGTAAAAATTAAAATCACATTTTAGTCTAAAATGACAAAATTCCAATAATAAATGCATTCAATAATTTCTGAATTTACAGTAATGAATGCTTGCAATAGTTTCTGATTTTACAGCACCCAATATTTTTCAGGGAAGAAAAGCTACAGATGATGAATTATCACTTGCTCACAGGTAATACATCAATGTTAAAATGGTTGTTCCTCTATCCTCTATATCTTCCTCCAACAGTTGGAGTACACCAACCTTACTATAAAAATGTTGACAATTTGAAAATATCTGAAAGTTCAAAACTTGAAAAGGGGGACCTTTGGGGTAGAGAGGTATAAGAAGGGCATGTTCAGTTATGAACACTTGTCTGTTAACTCTGAGGTTGTGAGTTTCAACCCTGCTCAGTCCAAGGTGTTTTGGATTTAAATCTTCATTCACAAGGATTGCCAGTTTTCGTTGTGAAGGTCAATGGTTCTATCAAGGTACCTAGGCTACTCGACCAATAGAAACAGGTTGGAATGAAACACCAACAAATAAACTTTCATTACAAATGTCAGTTAGTAATAAATCCTGCAAATTATTTTGACTTGATTTTGAGAAGAAAAAAAAATGATTCAGTACAAAGATAAACAATTATAGTATTTCATTATGATATTTATAATTAGTGTTGGCAAATTGAACAATTATGCCTAACCGGTTAACCGATTAATCGTTCGACCGATTAACCGGTTAACCGTTAGTTACATTGATGTTCAAAGTCTTATACAAAGTACTACGAATGACTGGTTTTATGGTACAATAAATTGACATTTATCCCAGGGTATTATAACACAGTAATGCAAACACTAACACAAATATGATTTCAATATGTAATAAACTAAAAACAAAAACAAATTTATAAGTATGTACATTAAGAAAGAACAAAAGAAGAGTTATTCACATTTTTCCTCTGGTACATAGTTTTTATTCAGAAATATTATCTGGTCGATAACAGATGAAGATAATCGATTTCTCAGTTTAGTGACAATAAGACCCGTGCATGAAAATATTCGTTCTGACGGAACAGAGGTAGCTGGAATACTTAAATACTGTCTAGCTAACACAGAGAGTCTAGGAAATTTACAATTATTTTCTCTCCACCACTCGAGTGGGTTTGAATCTTGCACAGCACGCTCCTTGATGTATAATGACATTTCTGATTCATCTTGAAAGGACGTATCGTTGTCGGTATCAAACAATAGAAAATCCAAAGATCGTTGGACTCTTTGTTTCTTGGCTGGTTGCTTGTCAACTTCAGTTTCAAGGGTTTTTGATGACTTTGTAACTGCGGGCTTTAATGGCACATCGTCTAACTTGGACTCTAACATTTCAATGGCGATTTTTTTTTTTTGTTCTGGGGAGAAAAAGTTCTATGCCTCGGGTCAAGTAAGGACGCTAAAGCATGCTGTGTAGATGCAGTTTCAATATCATACGGTTTAAAACGGGTGATGAGTTCTTCCGAAATACTTGCTTTCATTTTATGCGCAAGAGTACTATCCTCTTCAGAGTTTTTTAGGTGTTTTTTTTAAGAGTCCATTGACAATAGAAAGCATTACAGAGGCTGAGACATCCTTTTCCAGACACATGTATGTTGTAACATGAGACATTTGCTTCAATACTGCGGAAATTTCTACCAGATAATCCCACTCATGATCTTTGAGAAGCATATGTGTGTCACTTTTCTTAGTAACAGTTGTGTCGAGCATTACATCCGTGATTACTCTGCGTTGTTCACATAGGCGTTCAATCATTAGCTGAGTCGAATTCCATCGCGTAACTACGTCTTGTATAAGTTCGTTCTGTCGTAGTCCGAACAACTTTTGTCTTTTCCTCATTTCAGCTGTTATTGTAGTCGAATGCTTAAATGTCCCACTATCTTCCGAGCACGTGAAGTAAGTTTGACAAAAGCGGGTATTTCCAAGCATGGTTTAATGCAAAGCTGAATGGTATGACCAAAGCATCTCATATCGTCAAAGTCACATTTCTCTGATGCACAATTCATGTTCCTAGCATTGTCATTTACAGAACTCACAATTTTACCGTCCAATTCAAACTCTGAAATAGTAGATTTCAGCCGTTCAGAAAGATTTTCGCCTGTATGGCGTTCAGGCATTTCACGAGTAACAAGCACATTTGACTGTAAATTCCAGTCTTTGTCAACGTGATGTTCTGTGACTGTTAAAAAGCTTTTTGTAGCATTCGATGTCCATGTATCAGAAGTAAGGGATACGCTGTCAATGAGATTTAACTCTTTAATCAAACTCTCTTTTTTGTCACTATACGACTTTTCTATTCTGGATTTTATAGTGTTTCTAGACGGAATTTTAAATTCAGGAGCTATTATCGACATAAGTTTTGAAAATCCTTTTCCCTCAACAATGCGAATAGGTAAGTTATCCAATACAATCATATCCACTATTGAATTTGTTATAAGTTCAGATTGAGAAGACGAAAATCTTCTAGATCTGGGTGTCTGAACAAATTCTAAAACCGATGACTGCTTAACTTTCTCAGGCGTTTCAGATAAGTCATTGGGATGTTTTAACTTCAGATAATTCAGCATATTACTTGTACCACCAGTATAGACTAATTCCATTTCACATAGTTTGCATTTCACTATTTTGGAGTCGGCATTACGTTTGAAAAAAGACCAAGCCTTAGATGACGGAGGTGGCATATTTACATGTACGAACACACAATTTAAAGTCAAAGTGAAGAAATAAACTTAATCGTAAAATTTATTCAGCTTACAACTGTTCAAAACAAACATATGCTAATTATGTTTACATTATACTTGCCCGGAGCTGACAGACAAGTTGTCTATGTGCTAATTAAGTAATAAAATTTAAATGTTTTCAAGGTTAACAAGATTAATCAATAAACTGATCAATTGATCTGTCTAATCAAGTAACACTCTATTCTTACAATCATTTCACATTATTTACTAATGATTTCAATACACATTTTATCAATTTTATTAAAATTTAAAAAAAGGTCCGGTTAACCGGTTGGCGTTTTTGGTATTCGGTATTCGGTCGAATGACCGGTTAACCGGTTAACCGTTGACAACACTATTTATAATTCATGTATATAAAAGTTATAGTATAGTCTGAAATAATAGAGGGAAAAAATGTTAAACCCTATGTTAAATTTCAAGAAGACATATACTTTAAATTAATATAGTTAAATGATTAAATGTTTGCAAATTGTATTTTTCAGTCCCGACTTCATCAGACAGCTGAAGAAAACAGAGACAATGGAGGATGATGCTTTAATCATATACCAGTCTTCTTTTAAATCTGTCTACTTTTGTCAGGTAAATTGTGATACTTTCTATTTGTATTGTTGACATTATTGTTTCATCAACTTAATGATAGAAACAGTTCCTGACCAATGTCAAAGAACTCCTTTGCAATCTAGCTTTATTTTGTGCAGATTTATTTCTTTACCAAATAACAATAATAGTCAAATTCCTGAAATACAGGAAAAAAATGTATGTATAAGATATTCATCACATTACATAAGAAATAGATATTATATAAAATAATTGTGTATTTTAAGAAAAAAAGTTTAATAAAAGTAAATTAATTTTTACATGTAATGCAAATTTTCTCTTAAAAATCTGAAAGTAAAACGTGACAGAAGTAATAGGCAATATAATAACATTCAAGTGCAGAAACTAGAATAATAATTATTGGCTTGAATATAGATAAGCTATTTAACAATTGTACAAACAAATTTATGTGTACAGCACACATATTTCAGACGTTTGAGGATTTTTATATTTCAAAATTTTCACCTGCAGTAAACTTTTAGTGAATTCTTCATAGAAATATTTTGAGAAACACAAACTGAAGTTAAGTTTGTCTGTTTCATTTACAGGACAGTTTCACAGCTGCTAGTTGGTCTGTTGGGACACTGCTTTCAGTTGTGGATGATGTTTTAACAGGACAGGTATGTTTTACATGAGTTCTGAACCATTGAATTCATGGGTTCTGGTTTCAGTTGTACATCATGGTTTAACAGGCATATAAGTAGTCATTGGCCAGTTTTATATCACTGAGTATAACTGCATGGATAGTTTAGCGCACTAGGAAAGTTGTCACTGCTCACTTTTACTACAATAAGTTTGACTATTGGTCAACTGCTGTCTGTTCTCAGGAGCAGTTTGACAGACCAATTGGTAAACTTTTGTCAGTTAAGAATGATCCACAAAATTTTAGTGGAGCTTAAAGTTGTTGTCCTTATTTTTGTCCAACACTAATGATTTCAGGACAATACATTGTATGCTATGGATTTTGACTGAATAAAATTGCAATATTGCTTCCCTCAATGAAGATTTTCACTGTTATTGCTATTACTGTTTCAGAGTTATGTCCTTATATAATGGTAAATTTTATGGTGTTTTCAAAGTATGCTAACTTTTTGATAGTGCAAATTAAGTAAACATTTTTACTTTTAAAGTCAATATGCTGTTTAGTTTGGGAAGCCTTTGAAGGTTATTGCAACACACATATTTTTTTGACAGTGTTGTGTATATTTTTCATATTGACACATTTTGTTAGTGTAAAAATGGTATATTCATGCTTGTTTAAATATTTATTTTCAGTCTCAGAGTGGTGTTGCCCTAATTAGGTAAGCAAATGACAAATGATTTTTATACGACCGCAAATTTTGAAAAAATTTTCGTCGTATATTGCTATCACGTTGGCGTCGTCGTCGTCGTCGTCCGAATACTTTTAGTTTTCGCACTCTAACTTTAGTAAAAGTGAATAGAAATCTATGAAATTTTAACACAAGGTTTATAACCATAAAAGGAAGGCTGGTATTGATTTTGGGAGTTTTGGTCCCAACATTTTAGGAATTAGGGGCCAAAAAGGGCCCAAATAAGCATTTTCTTGGTTTTCGCACTATAACTTTAGTTTAAGTTAATAGAAATCTATGAAATTTTGACACAAGGTTTATAACCACAAAATAAAGGTTGGGATTGATTTTGGGAGTTTTATTTTCAACAGTTTAGGAATTAGGGGCCAAAAAAGGGCCCAAATAAGCATTATTCTTGGTTTTCGCACAATAACTTTAGTTAAAGTAAATAGAAATCAATGAAATTTAAACACAATGTTTATGACCACAAAAGGAAGGTTGGTATTGATTTTGGGAGTTTCTGTCCCAACAGTTTAGGAATTAGGGGCCAAAAAGGGACCCAAATAAGCATTTTTCTTGGTTTTCCCACCATAGCGTTAGTATAAGTAAATAGAAATCTATGAAATTTAAACACAAGGTTTATGACTATAAAAGGAAGGTTGGTATTGATTTTGGAAGTTTTGGTCCCAACAGTTAAGGAAAAAGGGGCCCAAAGGGTCCAAAATTAAACTTTGTTTGATTTCATCAAAATTGAATAATTGGGGTTCTTTAATATGCCGAATCTAACTGTGTATGTAGATTCTTAATTTTTGTCCCGTTTTCAAATTGGTCTACATTAAGGTCCAAAGGGTCCAAAATTAAACTTAGTTTGATTTTAACAAAAATTGAAACCTTGGGGTTCTTTGATATGCTGAATCTAAAAATGTACTTAGATTTTTGATTATTGGCCCAGTTTTCAAGTTGGCCCAAATCGGGGTCCAAAATTAAACATTGTTTGATTTCATCAAAAATTGAATAATTGGGGTTCTTTGATATGCCAAATCTAACTGTGTATGTAGATTCTTAATTTTTGGTCCAGTTTTAAAATTGGTCTAAATTAAAGTGCAAAGGGTCCAAAATTAAACTAAGTTTGATTTTAACAAAAATTAAATTCTTGGGCCTCTTTGATATGCTGAATCTAAACATGTACTTAGATTTTTGATTATGGGCCCAGTTTTCAAGTTGGTCCAAATCAGGATCTAAAATTATTATATTAAGTATTGTGCAATAGCAAGTCTTTTCAATTGCACAGTATTGTGCAATGGCAAGAAATATCTAATTTCACAATATTGTGAAATAGCAAATTTTTTTTTAATTAAGAGTTATCTTTCTTTGTCCAGTATAGTAAGCAAGAAATATCTAGTTGTAAGATTTTTTTTTATTTGGAGTTATCTTTCTTTGTCCAGAATCAACTTAAATCTTTGTTATATACAATATACAATGTATATTCACTTTTTACTACCAACTGATAAATTTAAATAATCTTTACCATTCAGTGATAACAAGCAGTTTTTTTACATCATGTATTTAAATGAGTAGTAATTGTTGCAAACTCCATTAGAATATTTTAATTGAAATTAGTTATGGAATAAGGGAAAGGGGGATGTGAATAAAAAATTGGGTTAAATTTTTCTCATTTGAAATTTCATAAATAAAAAGAAAATTTCTTCAAACATTTTTTTGAGAGGATTAATATTCAACAGCATAGTGAATTGCTCTAAGAGAAAACAAAAAATTTAAGTTCATTTGAATACATTCATTCTGTGTCAGAAACCTATGCTGTGTCAACTATTTAATCACAATCCAAATTTAGAGCGGAATCCAGCTTGAATGTTGTGTCCATACTTGCCCCAACCGTTCAGGGTTCAACCTCTGCGGTCGTATAAAGCTACGCCCTGCGGAGCATCTGGTTAAACATTAAAACAATGACTTATGTTTTTTAAAGTGCATCAAAAAGATGTTAAGCTTTCAGTCTCAATTGTGTTGGGCCATACAAACTCAATAATGTTTGGTTTACACTGTGACATCTCAAACATGTCAGGCCATTCAGGTGTGATTAGCCCAGAAAATTCTCACATTCAAATTTAAAAATAAACTGGATTCATTATTATTCTTTGAAGACCCATTTTCTAGGATTTCATAGGTATCCAGGAATCACAAATTCTAATGTACAATGAATTGCATATTTTCCATAGGAATATAAGCAGACCCTTGCCAAAACAACGGTTTCAAATATTCATGAAAAATAAATTGGTACTCATGAAAATAAATGAATCCACAGTTATGAATTATTTTTCTCCATAATACATTTAATAGCAATTGGTAACTTAAGAAATAATTCATGGGGGCTTGAATATATCGTTATTTTACCACGGGTTGGCCCTTTATGACAAATATTTTACCCTGAGCGATAGCGAGGGGTAAAATATCGTCATAAAGGGACAACCCGTGGTAAAATCTAGATATATTCAAGCCCCCATGAATTATTTCGATTCTAATAGGACAAATACGGCAATTTTTTGGATCGGAGAGCTCTAGATGGAGGCCATTATTTGCCGTTCCCATAAATTAACGCACTTTTAGATTGGCGTAAAAGAACGGAGCAAAAAGAATTAGTGACATGCTCAAACTATTCACAAAACTTATTTAGATAGATTTGGATGAATTTTAATGAAAACTAAGTTATATGTCTTCTATGTATATAAAAAAATTGGGCTTAAACTGCATTCTAGCATCGTTTGTTTACGTTTCCTTGTTGTGATGTTTTTTGGTATCAAAAGCATGTTTTTTCCCTTAAAATGCTTAAATTATAACGTCATCATTCTATGACGTCGGGTACTTCATTCATAAAACAACATATGACGTGGGAGTACGATCGGAACAGCCAATGCAATATATTCATATTTTACCACAGGTGTGTACTCAAAGCGTTTGAAGCACGTCATGTTAGAATAGAAGACATTTTTATTTTCAATATTTCTAAGATATATCTGCACTATATTTCCATTGGTATTAAAAGATCTATTAATGATGACTATACCTCATTGCAGACCTCCAGGACATCATGCAGAGGCCAATACTACAATGGGATTTTGTATGTTTAATAATGTAGGCATTGCTGCCAAATACGCTCAACAAAAACATAATGTTAATAGGTAAGTTTAAAAAAAAACATGCACAAAAAAAACCAGAAATACTATATCAATTAGTACAGCGCTGATCATCTAGTTATACATGTATATACAAAAGCGATAAAAATAAAGGTAAATGTCTGTACTAAGTCAGAAATATGACAGTTGTTTTTCATTTGTTTGATGTGTTAAGCTTTTGATTTTGTCATTTGATTAGGAATTTTCTGTTTTGAATTTTCCTAGAGTTCGGTATTTCTGTTTCAACTCTTTTCTAAGATACATTATTTCATTTTTACCCCAAATGCCACCTTTAAATCATCCTTTTATATATACCTGACCCTTTTGAATAGCTTAAAAGCTATTGACATGCCTGAACTTCCCATGAGCTGTGTTAAGTTTCCATAAATGCTTGCAACAAATTTAATAGGGGTGAAATCTGTGTTTTTGTTTTATTAAGGGTAATGATAACCATATTATTTGTATTTCAGAATTGTGATTATAGACTGGGATATACACCATGGTAATGCATTACAGACGCTATTTTATGATGATACAAGGTAATAGTGGTATGATATAGGAAGCAATGTTAATTATATGCAAATATCTTTGTTTCATTGATAAATGAAATTAATGATATGAACATGGAAAAGTACTTTCAATGTTTATAGTTAAAATTTACTTTAATTGATCATATGTAATTTTAAAATATTTAATTATTGCAATATTCATTATATTTTCATTATTAAGATAATTACAATATACTGTTTTAAAAAGTGTTAGATACATAAAAAATCTGTAATTTCAGTGTTTTATACATATCACTTCACCGGTTTGATAAAGGATCATTTTATCCGTATGGAGAGGAAGGATACCACAAGTGTGTGGGTGGAAAGTCTGCTCAGGGATACAATGTCAATATTGCTTGGAACGATGTAAGTCAAATTTTATGCGTGGATTAGGTTAGAGAATTATAGGCAATGTTTTAATTAATTTTAAAAGTTTGATAATTTGAAAGTTTTATTGAATATTGAAAAGATAAAAGAATGATTCCTGTTGATTTTAATTGTTTTTAACAAGGTTTGTGGGACTTAAACCATCGCAGTCGAGCCTACTTTTTGACTCAGATTTAATGCAATTTTTCACATTTATTGCACAAAAATTTGACTATAAAATTCTCTGTTTATGAGCTGATAGTTGCTTACTTAATAATTGAGATCCCTGCCAACAATTAATGTTTTTTAGATAAAATGTTTTTCATTAAAATTTTTGGGACAGTTTAATATGAATATGTATGTGTATTCCTTATTTCTTAACACGAGTACTATAATTATAACTTATAAAAAATTATTGTACTGATCAATATGATGGGTTGTTATTTATTTTAGGAATCCAAGGGTGATTCAGATTATGTAGCAGCATTTCAAAATGTAATCCTTCCTTTATGTTATGAGGTATTTATATATTGTTTATTTCACATTTATGAACCTTTAATTATTTTAATAATTCAGTTTTTTGTTTTTGTTTTTTATTCATACTGAAAAATAAAAAAAGATTCAAGTGTTTTTAGCTCACCTGTCCCGAAGGGCCAAGTGATATTTTCCCATCACTTTGCGTCCCTCGTCCGTCGTCGTTAACTTTTACAAAAATCTTCTTCTCTGAAACTACTAGGCCAAATTAAACAAAACTTGGCCACAACCATCACTTGGGTATCTAGTTTAACAATTGTGTCCGGTGACCCGGTCAACCATCCAAGATGGCCGCTATGGCTAAAAATAGAACATAGGGGTAAAATGCAGTTTTTGGCTTATAACTCAAAAACCAAAGCATTTAGAGCAAATCTGAAATGGGGTTAAATTGTTTATCTAGTCAAGATCTATCTGCCCTGAAAATTTCAGATGAATCAAACAACCCGTTGTTGGGTTGCTGCCCCTGAATTGGTAATTTTAAGGAAATTTTTCTGTTTTTGGTTATTATCTTGAATAATATTATAGATAGAGATAAACTGTAAACAGCAATAATGTTCAGCAAAATAAGATTTACAAATAATTCAACAGGACCTAAATGGTCAGTTTATCCCTTTAGGAGTTATTGCCCTTTATAGTCAATTTTTAACCATTTTTCGTAAACCTTAGTAATCTTTTACTAAAATCTTCTTCTCTGAAACTACTGGGCCAAAGTAAACAAAACTTGGCCACAATCATCATTAGGGTATCTAGTCTAAAAATTGTGTCTGGTGACCTGGTCAACCAACCAAGATGGCTGCCATGGCTAAAAATAGATCATTGGGGTAAAATGCTGTTTTTGGCATATAACTCAAAAATTAAAGCATTTAGAACAAATCTGGTAGGGTGCTAATTGTTTATCAGGTCAAGATCTATCTGCCCTGCAAATTTCAGATGAATTGAACAACCTGTTGTTGGGTTGCTGCCCCTGAATTCGTAATTTTAAGGAAATTTTGCTGTTTTTGGTTATTATCTTGAATAATATTATAGATAGAGATAAACAGTAACACCAATAATGTTCAGCAAAGTAAGATCTACAAATAAGTCAATACGACTGAAATGGTCAGTTGACCCCTTTAGGAGTTATTGCCCTTTATAGTCAATTTTTAACCATTTTTCGTAAATCTTAGTAATCTTTTACAAAAATCTTCTCCTCTGAAACTACTGGGCCAAATTATACAAAACTTGGCCACAATCATCATTGGGGTATCTAGTTTAAAAATTGTGTCCGGTGACCTGGTCAACCAACCAAGATGGCCCCCATGGCTAAAAATAGAACATGGGGGGAAAATGCAGTTTTTGGCTTATAACTCAAAAACCAAAGCATTTAGAGCAAATCTGACGGGGTTAAAATAGTTTATCAGGTCAAGATTTTTCTGCCCTGTAAATTTTAGATGAATCAAACAACCTGTTGTTGGGTTGCTGCCTCTGAATTGGTAATTTTAAGGAAATTTTGCTGTTTTGGGTTATTATCTTGTTTAATATTATAGATAGAGATAAACAGTAAACAGCAATAATGTTCAGCAAAGTAAGATCTACAAATAAGTCAACACGACGGATATAGTCAGTTGACCCCTTTAGGAGTTATTGGCCTAATATAGTCAATTTATTACATTTTTCATAAATTTTTGTAGACTTTTAGAAAATATTTTGCACTGTAATAACTGGGCCAAGTTCATAATTGTAACAACAAGAATGTTCAGTAAAGTAAGATCTACAAACACATCACCATAATCAGAACACAATTTTGTTATGAATTTATCTGTGTCCATTGTTTAATATGCACATAAACCAAGGTGAGCGACACAGGCTCTTGAGAGCCTCTAGTTTTATGACCTTAAATGAATGTGTTTTTTATAAAGTGCATCAAAATTTGTTAACACTTTCAATGAAATTCCTATGAAAGGTTGCCATTGAAGTTCAGCAGAATCTCTGAATAAAAATGGCCTCATACCAACAAACTGGCAAAAACAAAGAAAAGAATGTAGCTGAACTCAATATCCTGTAGATATTGTATATATAAAAATAAGAAGATGTGGTATGATTGGCACATAAGACAACTCTCCATGTCAAACATGTTTTTACACAAATAAGAAAAGATTAGAATGATCTCAACCAAATGTTACTTTCCACTTTCCATCATAATTCATTACAAATTCTTTATTGATTATCATTATTATTCTTTTCAGTTTTCTCCAGATTTGGTTTTAGTGGCTGCAGGTTTTGATGGTGCTAAAGGAGACAATTTAGTAAGTGAATTTTAAGCATAATTTGAATTCGTTTAGTTTCCAATATTTCTTCCATTTCTGGAGGTTGGAGAAAAAAAAATCAATTCTAATGAATTTATTAGGTTGCTTTTATTAAAGTACTTTAATAGCAATCTGTAATTCATCAAATATCTAAATTCTTGGTTACTCTTTACCAAAGAAAGTCATTAACAATTATTATCTCAGAAATGAATCCACAATTGTTTGAAAGGACCAATTTCTAATTAATTTGTCAGCCATTGTAGAAAACAGAACATTTTAAAGTAACTTTTTGTCAAATTACTTGGTAACATGTTTATTTGCATTTTTTTCAGGGAAATTACAGATTATCACCAGAACTGTTTGGTCACATGACTAGTATGTTAAAAGGGCTAGCTCATGGTAAACTTATTCTGGCACTGGAGGTAAGTTTGGTTAGACAAATAGACGGCTCATACATTGAAACTTTTCTTTACTTCAGAAAATGGACTGAAATAAAGCAATTTCTAGTGGAATATTGTCTAGCACTGATTTGCTGGCCTCAATTTTCCTTTAGGAACTTGTTCCTTACTCATACTTTTGTCTAATTGTAAGTTGAGCAATCCATTATCTTGCATTGGCTCTCTAAGTATGTTTAACGAATTTTATTTTTAATTATTACAAGCTTTATTACAGAATTGAATGATGTGTATATTTGCAGTGATGAGTAGTGGCCATCTATATAAAAACTGAGGCTACCATATCAAAAGATTATAAATTGAAGCTATTTTTGATTCAAATTGTAAAGTTATACTTTGTAATTCAAATATCTACTTAAAGAGAGGCGAAAAATACCAAACAGACTTTCAAACTCATACATAGAAAATAATCTAACAACACTATGTATACAAAAGAAAGGACAAACAAACACAACATAGAAAACTAAAGACCAAGCAACCAGATCCCCACCAAAAATTTGGGTTGATCTCAGGTGCTCCAGAAGAGTTAAGAGTAAGAGATCCTGCTCCACATGTGAATCCTTATTTTTTTAATGAACTTGAAATATAACTTAGATATGACATTTATATATTTGTTTATTACAGGGAGGATACAATTTAGAAATGACATCAGAATCAATGGCCTATTGTATCTCCACACTGTTAAGTGACCCTCTGCCTTCTTTATCTTCCATGATACCAAGTCAAAGGTAAGAATGTATAAATGTTGCTATGCCTGTAAATAATGTCAAAAAATTTCAGACATAGATGCCCGCCAAATGGCAGCGGTAGCTTATTTATTTGTATAAAACTTAGGTAAAAGAAGAAAGGTGCACTTGATAATCCTTATCTTGTAAACAGATGTCTCATACTTATGTACTTCTAAACTTTTTATGTGACATTTGTCAGTTGTCTATGATTCACCAATCCACCCAAGTTCAAATGAAGTGCATGGAAGAAATTATTGTAACAGTACAGAAAACTAACTGTCTAATTTTTAGCAATAGAATTTTTAAAAAATCAATATGACAAACTCTGAACCAACTGCAACCACTGAACTACAGGCACATAGAATCGTGCATGTAGGAAACTATAGCAAATGTACAGCCTTCAACATTTAGAAAAACCCATACTCTATAGTGGGTGTTTTTTGGTTTACTTCCAGTGACAAATATTTCATGTTTTCAGGTCGTGAACAAATAAAAAAAACATGAAATAGGTAGGTCTTGTAGTAGGAGTGGAGTCCCTAATGAATCAAGGTCTAGAAAATGAGGATATATTGTATAGGAACATAAATTCAGCCCGCAGCTGTCCACATATTAACTCCTAAAAGAAGTGCACAGTTTTTAGGTTATTTTCATGGTTCAATGTCTATATTTGTTGACATATTATAACTGATATGCATCCTATCAGTTTATGAAAACAACTCAAACACAATCTTATTGATAACATAGCAAATTTATCTTTAAACATATTATAAATGTATGAATCTTTATTAATTCACTATTTTCTTTTCCAGTGCTGTGACAAGCATTTGTGACACAATAGATATACAATCAGAATTTTGGAAATCCTTACAATATAGAGGTAGGTACTAGTCATGTTTTTAAAAGTTGTTAATGAATAACAATGGTTAAAGTAATGATTCTTTGTAATCATGATAGCGGGAGGCTGATGAGACTGGTTACACTGTGACAGGTTTTACTGTTTATATTAAATATAATCCAATGTCGTTTTAGGAATCAGTGGCTTTATAAATATAAATAACATGATATTTTTAGTCTAAAAACCCATATATTTAGTATTTTGTTCTTTCCCACCATTCATTGAAAATTTGAGGTCTTAAGATGTTAAAGAATTCAAAGATTTTATGGTGAGTTGAATAACACCTGTATCACTCAGATTACAATTCTACCTATACATCTAAGTTTGTATTTAGCCTATTAAATACTTATTTAGCCTTGAGAATTGAAAGGTCAGTTTCCCATTCATACAATAGAAGTTGATAAATTTGGCTTCATGCCATTTACCTTGTCCAAAATTAAGGCCACTTTATTGTTATTGTGATATTGTTAAAGTACAAAAGAACCCTATATTCTGACCAATACTTAAAATTTTGTGCATCTTGATTTAATTCTTAAAAATCTGTTAATGTTGAGTTTTAGGGGTTATATAAGGTTTTCTCTAACTCTATGGAAATTTATCCCTTTCCGAACCCATTGTATAAAAAAATTTAATCAACGTGTGGTTGCTGCTGATCTCAAAAGATCATTGGATGATTTTGAGGGTCATGACCTTTTTAGCTAACTGAATGAATACGATAACAGGTGTTAATGAAATTGACAACTTCGTGCAATGTGAAAGGCACTCGAAGGGGATTTTCGGTTAACAAAAAAAGAAAATGTCTTTTTAATCATTAGAGAAACAGATTCTTACATAGTTACTTGTAAATTATAGGATTTATCCAATCTCGATTGGATAAATCTGATAATCCACTGGTATCAATGTAAGAATCTATATATTAAATTGCATATTTCTTTACATGGTAGTTTTTTTTTCAGATATAAAAAAAAACTATCTGCTTGACTGTTATAGAAATAGACTATGCTTGCAGGTTATCTATTACACTGTCTTGTCTTTAGTTTACACCAAATCTGACAAATCATTATTTAGTTGCAAAATATTTTAAATGAGACCTGAAATTTAAAAAGTGCATTGAACAATGTTGAAGGTTAAAATAATCATATAAACTAGAATGAAGAAACATCTTGATCCCAAAAAAACATCATCAACCAGGATATAAAATTCCAAATATTAATTTATCATTGTTTCTTATACTAATATCAGTTGAAATCTCAAGCCACTGTTTTTGATGTTTACAATTTAGGTCATGTCCCAACAGAAAATCAATAAATATGACATTACAATGTACTCTTAGCACAAACACATAAGGTCACTGTGAAATATACAACTAGGGCAAGAAACATTCAGTTATACCAAACCAGTTTGACCAGATGTTTAGTTTAAAACCAGTTTTTTCTAGATGTGTCCTATATATTGACAATGTAAATGACATGAGGACCTGCATGGGTTTTTTAATATCTGTATTCTTTAAATTTTTATGGCATTTTCCTTTTAACATGTTTAATAGCCTTGAAAATAACTCTCATTCTGTAAAATGTTCATGAAAATGATTTTATTATATAGTCTTTTTGTTACAAGATTATTTATCAATTATGTACATTGATCATTATATTATCAGTATTGCATTACAGTTACTAAAGTTACCTTTTCAAGTTATTTTGCACATTTATTATTTATACTTTTGCACCACAGTATTCTCTTTATTTTATTTTATTGTTCATTTTCTATTTTCTCTATTTTTTGTTGCTATTACATGTATTCTCTATACTGTAAACCCCATTCTGACCCTCGTAGGTAAACTTCTATTGTATGAATGGGATAAACTGACCTTTCAATTCTCAAGGCTAAATAAGTATTTCATAGGCTAAATACAAACTTACCTGTCAAGGTAGAAATGTAATCTGAGTGATATCGGTGTTTTTCAAGTGACCATAAGGATATATAAATATATAAAAAACATTAGAATTGATCCCAAACTTCACCCAAAGATGATCATTATGATCCTCAGATTGTTTTGTTGTAACATCAGTTTTGAAAATATGTTTTCATGTATAATTATTGGGATATGAGTTTTTCAGGTCTTTGAAACATTCAGGCATAATATTCAGAGTTTATTTTTGTCAAATGGCATTAAATGTCCACGATTTCATCATTCAGCATGAAATGTGGTTTAAGATTTGAAGGAGTAATAAATGATTTTGTATAATAGCAAAATAAATTTAAAGATATACTTTCATTATTAGATATTACTTTTGTTAGAGGCAATTAAATTCATCTCTTAAAAAAATATATGTTATAACTCTTGGTTTTTAAAATATTCTGTTCATACTCAATGGAGTTTAGCATAGCTATGTTCTGAAGCAATTATGATATGCATACAATGGATTAAATATATAGTTCACAGCATTAATTATTTAATGAATATTTTCAGTTGACCTACCAACAGAAAAACAACTTGAAATCATAAAAGAACAGAAAGAAAATTCAATGAGAGAATTTGAAGAACAGGAGAATGAGGATAAAGAAGAAGACAAAGATTGAAATTCCCACACTGTCAACACAAGATCTTAGCCAAAGATTGTTTCACATACCTCAATTCATTTAATCATTATTTATATTTCTTTTTTGTTGTTAGTTATTTATATTCATCTTATATACATTTTAGGTAGATCATGGCTAAGACCATAGATAGAATATTTCATATGCTTCCAAACATTGTTTTTATCTTGTCTTTCCAAATTATACTATATATGTATGTGTTTATGTCCCTGTGCTTAAGGTATAGTCTTTGTTTTGTTAAAATTATATTTTATTTTGTATAAAAGAATTGAGTGAAATAATGTGAACAGACATTGAAAACAGGTCATTGATAAATCATATAAATATGTTTTTTTTATAATTTTTAAATATTCAGTACATGTATTACCAAATTGACAAGAGTGAAAATTTATACTGTACCTTACATTAACCATTTCAATTAAAAACTACATGTAACTTAACTATTGTAGATAATGATACCACACAATTTCAAAATGGAATATATTTTGTGCTTATTTTGAGTTATATATTATCAATTTCTAAATTAAGATTTAGATTCATTTTTCATGTCATATAAAGTTACCGGTAATGAGTAGTGATAAAATTCAGAATGGAAATCTTTATTCTAAAACCAATTTGCTAAGAACGTTTTTATGACCAAATGTGTTGATTTGAGATTGCTATTACATTAAAAGTATATAGTAGTGTCATACAGATTGAGCTTGTGTTTAGCTACAGATGACATATTTTTCCCAAAATAAAGGCCTTTTGATTCATAAAATTTCATAAGATTGTACCTCTGTTAACATTTCATGTCTTGCCAGCTGGGATGGACTTGGTGTTAAAGTCTTGTTGATTTTTTTCTTATGATAAGTCTACCAGCTGGAGCATTCCAATCCTACTGACAAATCTAGCTTTGCATTTGTGCTTCCTCCATATCTTATATTTGTCAACTTCTTCATGAGGTGAGCCTGATCAGCAATGATGTGGAAAAAAACATTTTCTATACCTTGGTATCAGTATTCTCTCTACTTTCACTTTATCAGTATTACATCCAGTCATCAAAGTTTACCATCCTGCTTATTGATTTTAGAATCATAGATAATCAGTTAAAATTGCACAATATTTTTTTTATAATCTTCATAAGTCGTTCAGTGAATGGATTAAAAAATGTTGAAGCTGCAGTGCAGAGAATATTTAGGTGAGCCTGATCAGGAATGATATGGGAAAAACACATGTCAAGGAATTACTCAAATTTTCTACGAATTATATAATTATGTTATAAAATTTGAATGTAGCCATTGCCATGAAAATGAGAAAAGATACCGTTTTATTCGCTGCTAGACCCTTTTGCGAAATAAACAATCACAAAACATACATAGTCATCTGACTACTGTAATCACTAGCCAGTCAACACTGAGGTTGTGAGTTCGAACCAGCTCTTGCAGGTGCACTAGACTTCAATCTTAATTGATTATGATTACCAGTTTTCCTGTCAAAGGTCAGTGGTTTTCTCCGGGCACTCCAACTTTCTCCACCAATAAAAACTGACCGCCACTGAATAGTCTAAATACAGTGTTTAAAAGTGGCTTTAAAACACAGAAAACACAAAACACAAAAAAAAAAAACACATGGTCATCTGAATGTATTTATTTAAATTTAAAAAAAACAATCATTTCTATGTATCATTAAATATTTTTATTATGTAATGTGTCAATATGTCCATCTACTTCTTCTATCATATCATTTTTTTACATAAATAAGGCCGTTAGTTTTCACGTTTGAATTGTTTTAAATTGTCTTATCGGGGCCTTTTATAGCTGACTACGCGGTATGGACTTTGTTCATTGTTGAAGGCTGTATGGTGACATATAGTTGTTAATGTTTGTGTCATTTTGGTCTTTTGTGGATATTTGTCTCATTGGCAATCATACCACATCTTCTTTTTTATATTGTCCTTTTAGTAACATTGATCATCTTCTGTCTTTATAAGGAGTGACATTATAAATAATATTTTCCACTGGACATTATAGGACCAACAATCAATCAATCAGTCCACATCTTTCATTGCGAGCTCTGTATTTTGAATTATAACAAATCCTCATTGACCAGATTTGTTTTAATTTAAAAAGTTATATTTTTGCACTTATCTGTTTTCATCATTTTATGCAGCATTTTTTCTTTTCTTTTTTGCAGTTTATTTGAACATGAAATCCCTCTGATCAGTTTTGATTACAGTAAATAGGGCATAGAAATAATTAAAAAAAAAGAAATATTGAATAATTTTATCTTTCACCAGATTTCTACCATTTAAAATTATTTCTAAATAATTGTGTTTAAATTCAAATAACATCTTATAGAAGAGTGATTATTGTATCATCAGTTTGGTAAAAATGAGAACTTTCTAATGAAGCTCAAGTCATTTTCTGTTAAATGTATAATTTAATAGTTGTACTGTTTCAGTAGTATTATAGTGCAATCAAGTGTTTTCATCTGAGTGGATTTATGATTTTTTAGATATTTTTAACATAGGTAAATTTGTCACGTGTTGTCATTTTAACATTATTTTATACCATTAGTTGAAATCAATATTTGCCTAAAATAACGATAATGTGGTTTGTTTTATTTTTTGTGGGTAGAAAATTTGTTAATTCAAGATAAATTATTGTTTCTTTGATTCTTCATTTCAGGTTTTTTGTGTTTTACAAATTCTGCATAAACACATAAAGGAAATTTGGTATTGGTTGAATATATATATTTATAGTTTACAAAATCCACAAAATTAAAACCCTGGCATAAAATTGAAACTACAGTTGAAATGCACATCATTAGGTGTTATTGACTCTTCACATAAGTATTAGATTTTCGTTCATGTCTTTATAGGTGGAAGTCTAAAACTTAAGTCTAAAACTCAAGTTTCATATTCTAGACCAAACACTGACATAATCTGTTAAGTTTTACATAACATGCTATCATTTTGTCAGTTTGAAAGTAAATTTTCAATATTGATCTTTATATATTTTTACTAATAAGGCCACACTTAAAAATATTTTGGTTTGCCCAAACCCTACCCAAAGGTTGAGACAGTGGGTAGGTAGGTAGGCATTTTCTTTAAAAAAAAAAAAAGAAATTGTAGTATCAGAAGTTTATTAGTTTTCATGCCTATTTAATTAAAAAAAAACTTCTTCAAATCAGGACAATAAAAGAATTCGAGTAGGCAGCTTTTTTCTGGGTAGGTAGCGTTTGGGCAAACAAACCTATTATTTGTTATGGCCTAAGGTTATCCGGGTGTAAATAATTTTTAATAGTTACACATCTGAGTATTAGATCTGAGTATTAGTTTATGTTATAGTGCATTTTATCTCTTCATTACTAGATTTTCAGGGATTTGTTTTGTTTTTGCATATTAAATAGAAATGTCATCATTGTCTACACAGGGTAAACAGTAGCTAATTGTATGAGCAGTCCTGACATTGTTGAACAAGGAATTTTCCAGGAAGAGAAATTAGGAGTCATCTTAATTTTGTATGTTGAATTAAAAAAAGTGAATTAGGAAACATTTGTATATTAGATCCAGGATAAAGATAGAAAAACAAATTTTACTAATGTTATTTCTGGAAAATTCTACTTACTTACTGTTGTATGCTGAGAACTGTGGATTCATTTATTTTCATGAGTACCAATTTTTCGTGGTGTAAGGAGAACTTGCATATTCATGGATATTTGATTTCGTGGTTTTGCCGAAGTCACATACAAAGCCTATGTATAATTTGTCAATTGTTAAACTTTTTATTTTCTTGTTTTTCTGTACCAACGAAATCCATGAAAATTGGTATCCAACGAATTATAATGAATCCACAGTACCTTTTTGTGCTAGAAGATAGTTCCTGATTATTAAAGATCTTTATAATAAATTTTTAAGAGTGCTTCTTTTGTTGATTTACTAGATAAAAAAGGCTATATAATTGTAGTATTACAATAAAAAATAAACAATAAATTTATACACCTTACATCTTTTTTTGTCTTTTTTCCAAGGCCTCAGTGGTTTTCAGAACTACTGAATCACTCGCCTATCAAAACTAAGGTTGTGAGTTCAAATCCTGCATGTGGCAGATGCAATCTTAACCAACTAGGATTGTCAGTTTTCTTACTAATGATTGGTAGTTCTAACTAACATTCCAGCTTCTTTCATTAATAAAACTGACCACCATGAAATAGCACAATAGTGCTGATAGTGGTGTTAAACACCAATCAATAAATCAATCTTTTTTCAGCTGTCATGAACAGGATAGTTACTATTTGTAATTTACTCACTCACAAGAGGGTTAAATATGGTGATTATATTTGCCTGTGAATAGTAATTGACATCTTTACAATATAATACTACCTTTTATATAATCCATGTTGTTTTTCATTTTACAGTTGACATTATTAGGTATATCTCTAAAAGTGTCTTATAATTGTATACTAAAATTGGAATTGGCACTTGTATTTGTAGTATTTGTATTTTTATACCCTACCTAGTCCGTCGTCAACAAGTCACACATTTTACTCAAAAATGTTTTAACCAATATGCATGAAACTTTGGTGAATTGTTTATATCTATTGATGTGAGTTCCATATCATTTAAAAAAAAAATAAGATTTACTGTTTCCGATTTTTTGGGTTTTGTTCATTTGAAAAGGGGGAACTTTCCAGTTTTCCGACAATAACTCAAGAATGCTTTCACCAACTTGCAAGAAATTTTGATAAAATGTTTATATCTATTGACATGAACTCCCTTTTGATTTTTATAAATTTTTAATTTTATGTTTCTGAGTTACAGGGTTTATTCATAAAAAAGGGGGACTTTCCAGTTTTTGGACAATAACTAATAAATGCTATCAGTAGTTTTCTTTAAAGTTTGGTGAATTATTTATATCTGTTGATGTAGGCTCCCTTTTGAATTTTATAAATTTTAGATTTTACATTTCTGAGTTATGGGGTTTTATTGTTGAGCCTGTGACTTTTGTTTCAGTAAGCTCAACATAAGGATAGTGATCCAGCATCCGCAATAGAGGTGATGGCAGCGTTAGCCAACTTCTTTAAAGCTTTACCCCTTGATAACATTGTCAGGTGGTAGTGTATGGGGGGTGTAAAATCCTGACTATTGAAAAACAAATAAAAGATAAAAAAAAACCCAAAAAACCTCTTAAAAGCTCTATATTTAAGAAGGTGGAAGACCTGGATGCATCATACTTTGTACATAGATGCCTCATGTTACGAAGTTTTTGTCTGTCACATGTCCAATGTCCCTATCCTTATTTTCATGGTTCAGTGACTACTTGAAAAAAAGTTAAGATTTTTTGTAATGTTAGTTTCTCTCTTATGAATAAAAGGATATCTATATTTTGTATGTGTGTTCCATTGCACGGTCCTCATGCCTGTCAGCCAGTTTTCACTTTACCTTGACTTCATTTCATGGATCAGTGAACATGGTTAAGTTTGGGGGTCAAGTCCATATTTCAGGTACTGTAAACAATAGGTATAGTTTATTGGCTGTTTGGATGGACTAAGGTGTACATGTCAAACTGACAGGTGTCATCTGACCTTGACCTCATTTTCATGGTTCAGTAGTCAGAGTTAAGCTTTTATGTTTTGGTATTTTTTTTCTAATACTATATGCAATAGGTCAACTATATTTGGTGTATGGAAATATTTTATGATATGCATGTCAGTCTCACAAGTTTAATTTGAACTTGACCCCATTTTAACGATTCATTGCTCAATGTTAAGTTTTTGTGTTTTTGTCTGTTTTTCTGAAACTATAAGCATTAGGTCAACTATATTTGTTGAATGGAAGATTTGTAAGCTTTACATGTCTGCTTGGTATTGTTCATCTGATCTGGCCCTAATTGTCATGGTTCATTGGTCAATGTTTTGTTTTCTTGGTTAAGTCTGTTTCTTAGAAACTATAAGCAAACGGTCAATTATATTTAGTGTATTGAATGATTGTAAGATGAACATGTATTTCTTGTTTGGTTTATACGACCTTGACCTCCTTTTCCTGGATCATGATAAGTTTGTGATAGTTGTAGTAATGATTTATATTTAGGACTCAATATAATATCAATGATTAGTAAAGAAGGCGAGATATTTCAGCATGTGCACTCTTGTTCATTAAACTAGAGGCCCTTGAGAGCCTGTGTCGCTCACCTGTTTTTACTGATGCTTTGGAAATCTAGGAATAAAGGGCCAAAAACAAGCATTTTTATAGTTTCAAGACAATAAAATCAATGCTATATACAATACAACATTCATTTTACTACCAACTGATAAATCTTTACCATTCAGTGATTACAAGCACTTTGATTACCGTTCTAGGGTTATGCCCCTTTACAAATGGAAAAATTGAAGAATTTTTTAGTTTCTGTTCTCTTAATCAGCTCTACTTTTACAGTTCTTGAGTTATGTCCTTTTATAATGTTTCATGCTAGTGGGGGCATCATCTGTGTCCCTTTGGACACATTCCCCATTTATTTATTTATTATTTTAGAAGTAACTATTAATTAATATTAATTTTAACCATGACTGTATGACATTTTATGATGTATTTAAATGAGCAGTAATTGTTGCAAACTCCATTAGAAATTTGAATTGAGATTATTAGACCACATTCATTCTGTGTCAGAAACCTATGTGTCAACTATCTAATCACAATCCAAATTCAGAGCTGTATCCAGTTCAAGGCCTCTAGTTTAATGTATGTTGTGTCCATACTAGCCCCAAATGTTCAGGGTACGACCTCTGCAGTTGTATAAAGCTGGGCCCTGCGGAGCATCTGGTTAAACTAAATACCCTAATGGGCCAAGTTTTGTTCCATTGGTCTCATTAGTTTCAGAGAAGAAAATGTTTGAAAAGATTACAAAAATTTACGAAAAATTGTTAAAAAATGACTATTTAGGGCAATTACTCCTTAAGGGATTGACAGACAATTTTAGTCACGTTCATTTAGTTGTGGACCTAACTTTGCTGAACATTATTGCTGTTACAGTTTATCTCTATCTATAATAATCATGATAATATTCAAGACTACAAAATTTCCTTAAAATTGCCAATTCAGGGGCAGCAGCCCAATAACAGGTGGTCGGATTTGTCTGAAAATTTAAGGGCGGATAGATCTAAACCTGATGAATATTTTTATCCCCATGTAATATTATCTCTTAATGCTTTAGTTTCAAGAGATATAAGCCAAAAACTGCATTTTATCCCAATGGTATGTTTTAGCTATGTCAGCCATGTTGGTTGGTAGGAGGGGTCATCAGACATATTTATTATGATTGGATTCCCTGGTGATAATTGTGTCCAAATTTGGTTAAATTTGACCCAGTTAGTTCATATACATTTTAAAAGTCATCTGGGTCAAAACAAATTGATTTTTCTTTTGGTTTATTGTTGTACTATATTGTACTTTGACAGAGTAACAACTAATATTGTACCCTCAAGCCTCCTTAATGACAAAAAAACCCACTCTATTTTCAATCTTTGTAAGCATGAGCTGCTTTGAAAGTCTTTCTCTGTAATTGATTTCACTTTTCAATCTGAAATCAAAGTTTTGAATAAAAACAGGAGGTCATGCACAATCTACAACTAAGTTGAGCTGAAAAAAAAGAGATCTCCAAAATTTTGGCTCCTATTACAAGAATGTACTAATCGACTGACTGAGAGAGGTAACAAAAAGAAGAGGGTGAAGGGATATAATATATACAGACACAACTTGCATAACAAGAACAAGTTTATTTCTAATAAAAAACAAGAGTGCACACACTGAAATGTCTCGCCTTCTTTACTAATTCTTGATACTATCTTGATAGACCTAAATATAAAGCTTTATTACAACTGTCACATAAACTCAACATTAACCAAGAAAATGAAACATTGATCAATGAACCATGAAAATGAGGTCAAGGTCAGATGAACCATGCCAGGCAGACATGTACAGCTAACAATTCTTCAATACAACAAATATAGTTGACTTATTGCTTATAAATAAAGAAAAACAGACCAAAACACAAACACTTAAAACTTAGCAATGGACCGTGAAAATGAGGTCAAGGTCAAATAAAACCTGCGTAACCGACATAAAGATCATAAAATATTTCCATACACCAAATATAGTTGACCTAAGGCATAAAGTATTAGAAAAATAGACCAAAACTCAAAAACTTAACTTTGACCACTCAACCATGAAAATGAGGTCAAGGTCAGATGACACCTGTCAGCTAATCATGTACACCTTACAATCATTCCATACACCAATTATAGTAGACCTATTGCATATAGTATAAGAAAAACAGACCAAAACACAAAAACTTAACTATAACCACTGAACCATGAAAATGAGGTCAAGGTCAGATGACACCTGCCAGTTGGACATGTACACCTTACAGTCCTTCCATACACCGAATATACTAGACCTATTGCTTATAGTATCTGAGATATGGACTTGACCACGAAAACTTAACCTTGTTCACTGATCCATGAAATGAGGTCGAGGTTAAGTGAAAACGGTCTGACAGGCATGAGGACCTTGCAAGGTACGCACATACCAAATATAGTTATCCAATTACTTATAATAAGAGAGAATTTAACATTACAAAAAATCTGAACTTTTTTTTCAAGTAGTCACTGAACCATGAAAATGAGGTCAAGGATATTGGACATGTGACTGACGGAAAGTTCGTAACATGATGCATCTATATACAAAGTATGAAGCATCCAGGTCTTCTACCTTCTAAAATATAAAGCTTTTAAGAAGTGAGCTAACACCGCCGCCGCCGTAGCCGCCGCCGCCAGATCACTATCCCTATGTCGAGCTTTCTGCAACAAAAGTTGCAGGCTAGACAAAAACCAGTTTCATGATATAACAAAATATTTCATTCTACAGTATGTATTGGCATGGTAAACAATCAAACCTGTAAATTTGTAATCCAAGTGACTTATTGAGTAAAAGAGACTATAAAAGTTAACAAAATATGTGTCAAAAGCCCGACACACTATCATTTTCTATGTTCAGTGGAACGTGAGATTGGGGTAAAAACTCTTTAATTTAGCATTAAAAGTAGAAAGATTGTTTCATAGGGAACATGTGTACTAAGTTTCAAGTGGATTGGGCTTTGCTGAGCACAGCTGGATACGCCCCCAAAGGTCCAACCGTGAACAGTAAGGGCAAAAATGGACACAATATTCAAGCTTGATACAGGTATGAATTTGGATTGTAATAAAATATTTGACATATTACTGTGGATTCTTTATTATTTGTTTGACACCTATTGTCGTGTATTTCGTGGGTACAGGTGAACCACGAAATTAAATGTTCAACGAATAACAAAAAAATCTATAGGTTTGAAAGCATACTTCGTAAAACCATGAAATCAAATATCCATGAACATGTGAGTTGTCCTTACTCCACAAAAATTTCTCCATGAAAAAGTCGGGTCGGTTGGTCGGGAAAAAAAAAGAAAAGAAAAAAATATCTTTCAAGACATAAAACTGATATGCAAAATAAATATATATATTTCACCTTTCTAATAATATGTTTGTCTTACTAGTTTGTCATCATTCTTAAATTTTGTTCGATGAAATAGTATTTCTCAGCTGTAATAAACATTGCATGACGTTGTCTAATAATTTCCCGTTAAAAAGGGGTGCACGGACAAAGACGAAATTAAATCGTCTTTCACAGACAAGAAAAAGAGATTCATGTCCCTGGCTCTTAATTAAAACTTGGTGAATAATAATAAGCACAAAAACTGAAAAAGACAAAAATGTAAAAACGTCGTACGAAAATCAGTTTTAACACACGTGTCAAAAACGCAATAGACTCGTCCATTGGAAAAACCAGAATATCGGGTTAAATACTAGTTGTCATGCATTCCTGGTTTTTATCCAAATGGACGATATTTTTTTATTATCTATGAAAACAGGAAAATTTCAAATGATTTGTTAAAATTCAGTACTTTAACTCGATGTCTTGAACTTCCACCTGTCCATATTTGGACAGGTCTATTTCTATGAGAACAGGCATCTTATGGACTGTGAAATAAAGGAAACGAATTTATTGTGTAACTGGTTTTAAACACAGGTTTCGTTCCGCAAAATTATTTGCGCAAACAACATTTCAAGGTCATTAATAATTGATTTGTGTATTTTTAGAAACGTAAACTGAAAGTTTCATTTTTTTACAAAAGAAAGTGTCATCACTTCTGTAAGTGATTTATGCATTTCCTTTCATATAAAAGGATATTTTAATTATTTTTCAGGGATAATGCATTTGTTAGGGTCGGCGAGAATAAAAAAGCATGAAAACTTAATTTTATTTTTATTCTGGAAATCAGCAAAATCGGGTCGGCGGATCTGTAAACCAACAAATTAAAAAATCCTGGCCTTAATAATTAAGTTAAAGAAATTGAAATTGGTTATATGAGTTGAATTTATATTCAATTAAAGATTTCTTGCTGTTTTGCAATACACTGTGCTGTTGCGCAATACTTAGTAAATCTGTTGTCAGACTGCAAAACAAATTAAGTTCAATTAATTCCCTATGTCATATTAGAAATGATTGAAATCAAAAGGGAGCTTACATCAATAGACATAAACAATTCAGCAAAGTTTCATAAGAACTGCTGAAAGCATTTTTTGATTATTTATCCAAATACGGGAAAATCACCCTTTTGAAAGAATAAAAAGAAATGTAAAAAATAAACTTTATGAAATTCTAAAGGGAGCTTACATCAATAATAAATAAACAATTCAGCAAAGTTTCATAAAAATTTTGAAAGCATTTTTGAGTTTTTGTCCAATAACGGGAAAATCCCCTTTTTTGAATAAAAACCCTTTTACTCTGAAATATAAAATCTAAAACTTATAAAAAATCTAAAGGGAGGTCATGTCAATAGATATAAACAATTCACCACAATTTCTTGCGAGTTGGTGAAAGGATTTTTGAGTTATTGTCTAAAAACTGGAAAGTCCCCCCTTTTTTAATGAATAAAACCCTACAACTCAGAAACATGAAAATCTGTTTTCAAAAATATTTTCTGATGATGCTATGTTCAATCACATGATAAAGGTTAAAATAAAAACAAACATTATATAAGATGAATAAATTTTGACTAGATATCTTTTTACTGGCACCTAATAACAAGTGTACTGGCACATGATAATACTTAAATTAAACAATCCTAAGTAATTATTTACAGTAAAAAAAATATGACTATATATAAAGGTAAATAATATAATCCTAAAATAGTCAAAATACGTCTGATTTTTCTCCATGTTTTTCAATTTAGTTATTAATATCTAATGATGTAACAAGATAATCAAATATCATAATTAACCAAGTTCTCATCATTCCATCTAAAATATTCTAAGATGTCTGTTTGATCTCCTCTTGTATGTACCACATATTTGAAGAATATTCTCCTGAATTCTATCATCACAAGACAATCTCAGTCTTTTTCAGAATTACCATTTAGATCTGTTAACACTACTTAATCTATTTTATGGCAAACTCTTTTCTTCTTCTTCAATGAACCAGCAAGCAGTGAATTGGGACATTTTCACAGTCATAATGTGGACATCTGCTAATTCACTCCAGAATTATCCAGGTTCACCCAAACCAATTACATCTGAGGATGTAGTGCCCTCCTCATTAGGGTCCTCCTCCAATCCCTCATATCCAGGTATACTACACCCTGTATAACCTCCATGGTCTATACAATACTGTATCAGTGACTGCCAGTACTCATCCTGAAATATAGGTCATCACAAATAGATTAATGAAATATAGGTATTCATATAGCTAAAACTCAGTTTATGGAACAACTCTTTTAAAAAGGAGAAGTTGGTTGATATTAGCAACAAAAGAGCAATGCATCACTGTTATAGTCAGTAACTTTTCTGAACTAACTTTCTCAGTGCAATCTCATATGTTCTTTATGTTATACCTCTGATTGAGATTTAAAGTTTGTGAGGGTCAAGAACTAAACAAAATAATCTTTAATTCTGCCATATGTTTAGACACATATCTCAAATCAGGAACCCTGTCAGAGTTGATTTTATAGATATTAACTTAATCCTGTAGAAAATGTAATTTCTCGCTACATTGAAGACCTGTTGGTGACCTTCTGCTGTTGTTTTTTTATTTGGTCGGGTTGTTGTCTCTTTGACACATTCCCCATTTCCATTCTCAATTTTATTGACTATCAATTTTAACTCCTCTATCTATTTTTTGGCAAAATGTTCAAGAGTTAATTTAAAGCTTCACATATTGTATTTAATATTCAGATTTTTTTCTGCCAATGGATAGGGTCTCATTGACTTATACACCTGGCCTTGCAGTCATAAAACTTTACTCAACTCAAAAATAGTTCTCATACTCACTGCTTGTTTATATTCTCCATTGAGGTCTTTCTCAAGAATCACGGTCATAAACCTCTCAGTCCTAGAAAGTTTTTCTTATTCATAAGGGGCCTTAATCCAATCCTCCTATTTCCAGTTACTTACAATTGTGACCACTGCAGACAACCAGGAGCTGGCAGCAGTGGAATACGATATAAAGGAAATAAACAAACAGAGAACCCTGTGGGAAACTGATGAACAGGCCTTTCAAATCTCCCTTGTTCTGGAGAACGAGAAAACTTTGTTTGGCATAGCAAAGTGGGACAGGGAGATAGCAAAATGAACGCTATCAAGAGGAGGGCCTGGCAAGAAATTGCAGATTTATAAATTAAATGCATAAATGATGGTTTTTGGAGTACAAAATTTTCAAGCACAAATTTGTATTTGGAGAACATATTTTGTACTCAGAGTACTGAGCAAAGTTTTATGACCAGTCATATAGTTTTCGAGCATGATTTTTGTACTCAGACTCGAGAATCAACCAATCAAATTGCTGGATTTCATGTTTCGAGCATGATTTTTGTGCTCCGAGCACTGAGCAAAGTTTTATGCCTTCAAGGCCAGGTCTCGTTGTATAATAAGTTTATTCACAACACTTGTGGTGAGTATATTACCTGTACAAGTACATATGGATTCCCTATAATGATAAGTAGTGACTGTGCTCTGGTGATGGCCACATTAAATCTCTTAGGATTACTTAGGAAACCCAGTGTATGTTTCTTGTCAAATCCTAGCATCTTCTCACTGGAACGAACCTGTAAGAATAATAGATAACTGTGAACATGTGTTACTCAAATCAAACACCTTTTTGGAGCTCATGCTGAAGCAACACATTGGACATAAACAACTTTAGAGCAATTAATTAACAAATTTGTGTACAGGCTTGTAAGCAGATTTAGGCAAAACCAAGAAATTAATTATATAACAGAATGCAATTTTGCATTAATTCAACACAGGTACACAAAAAATAAACAACTCTACAATACTGTAAATTCAGAAATCATTTCAAAATTGCAGAAAATTGACCATACTAGTCTGTGACCAATATGGACAATGATGTCTTAAATTTATTTAGTTCAATTGTGCATTTTTAAGCTATATATTTTGAGAAGATGACCTAACTATCTCCCTTATGCAAAGCTCTGATTCCTTTCACGGATTTGGCTATACTTTTTGAACCTTTTGGATTATAGCTCTTCATCTTTTATATAAGCTTTGGATTTCAAATATTTTGGCCACGAGCATCACTGAAGAGACATGTATTGTCGAAATGCCCATCTGGTGCAAGAAAATTGGTACCGTTAATTTTATTAAATCTATCCATTGCTACATAATTTAAAGACAGGGGGTTTGATTTTCATTGACAAATAAAGGTATAAAACTAACAGTAGATATAATGATAACTTGTCTTTCTTGTCCCTGGAATTCCTCAACAGAACCAATCTTAATGGAGGCCATACCAAGTTTATCTATCAACAGTCGAATCTTCTCTACCTGTGTAACAATATAAATGAAGACTGAATTACTGTAACCGACAAATCAAGGGTGTGAATTTGGACAATATTTTGATAGTTATATTCTTAATAATAGTTTATAGATCATGCAGATGTTATTTCACACATGTTCCACTTCAGATGTTACATCTGTGTTATAGTTTGGTTGACAATAATTTTTTGGTCTTTCAATTTTATTATCACAATCAAATTTTCCAAGACTTTTTGATATACACAATTCAAAATCATACAATACAACCACTGGCCAGGAATTTTAGAACAAGAGAAACTAAGGGCTCTTAAAGAGTCTGTGTTGTTCACCTAGGTCAATGTGCTTAATCAACAATGGATTCCTTCTAAAATTGTTGACAAGAATACAATTCATGACAAAATACTTATTTTTGTTGATCTTGTATTGCTGATTCTTTTGTCTGATTATTTTATCTCTGCCTTCTTTAATTTTTACTCAAACACAAAAGAGGTAAAAAAAAGTCCTGGCAATTACTTCTTTGAAGAGTGACACTCTACTAGCTGCATCAGCAAAAGTTTACTTGTTTGTAGATCTTGCTTTGCTCATCATTTGGTTATTTAATGTTTCTATAATCTATTAAAATTTTATAATATAAGGCAAAATGCAATAAAATTGAGGGAAAAAACATCATTGAAATGCAATAGCTCCAATAATGAGTTGCCTGAAAAATTCTTCCAAATAGTCTTAAATGTAGATCTTGTCTTGCTGATTATATTTGCTAGTTTAAAAGTTTTTATTTATCTATAATATTTTAAGATATAAGGGGGTCTCATTGGGGGGTTCCGATCCCGGATCCCGCTTACTGTTTTGTCAGATTCCCGTATCCCGCTTACACTATGTACATAAGCAATTCTCATTTTTTTTTCATTTCCCACGTCCCGCAAGACCTTATTTCCCGTTTTCACGACACAATAATTTGATTTTCCCGTGTCACGCTTACAAAAAATCGGCAATCCCGCATCACGCTTAGACCCCAATGAGACCCACATATAAGGCAAAAACGCAAAAATTGGTAAAATCAAAGGGCAATAACTCTAAGTAGGGGGTCAACTGATAATTTCAACCAGGCACACATTTTATAGATCTTGTCTTGCTGCTCATTTTTGCATTTTAAAGTATGTCTCCATCTATTTTTGTTCTGAAGGTAATTGGCAAAAAATATAAAATTTGTCATTAAAGGGCAATAACTCCTATAAAAAGTTGTCTGACAGTTTTGATTTTGGATGAGCAAATGTTAGAGTTCAACATTCTGAACCAATTCGCTTTGTCAGAATTTCTCTATTAATAACAGTTTTCAAAATAATAGACAAAACTTCATTTTCCCCTTATGATCTTTTATTAGCCATAACGACCATCTTGGTTCTCGGGCCAGATCTTTAGACATACATTCACCTTTCATGCAGGTGAGCTAATAAAAAAATAAAAATAAAAATATCTAGAACATCCAATAAAGGACACTTCCTATATGAAAGGTGATAGGACATGCCACTGGAATAGGTTACCTTTTCAAGCTTGGAAAAAGTTTTAGTTGGTCAGGAAAGCTATCAAAAATATATGATAAGATCAATAAGTTTCCAGAATTGCTAGGTCTGTCATCTTTCTTGCATGCAGGTGTTCCTGTCTATGGTTTTACCGTAACCAACCAATTTTTCTCTTTTGACACTTCGGTAGTCAACTCTTATATTACACACCACATGAAACCCAAACAATATGGGAAAATTTTACATCTTTTCCTACACACTATACGAAAAATTAAGGTATACATATTTTAAAATCTAAATTATATGAAAAGGGTGGGGTAACAGAAACCCAGCGGCACCCCCTAACAATTAAGTATTGAAGAAGCCCCCCCCCCCTCCTTGAGCCTTATATATATATATCATTTTCCAAGGAAAGTTTATCAACTTGATTGAAATTATACCTAAAATAATCATTTAAAATATTGTTTATAAAGTAGGTATTTATATTTCCCATATACAACAATAAATTATTGAACTAGAAACAGAAAAATTGAAGCATCAGTTACTTTCAACATACAATAATGTAACTTAACAAGAATAATATCCCTTATTTCTTTTTTCAAATCTATTTTTAATTTAGAGATGTAAATGCAAGTTTAATAATAAATATTATTCCAATAAGTTTATTTAAAGTTCAAATACTAACAGATATTTTGATTATCAAGGATTTGTAAGTCTTACTATACAAATCCTTGGTTTAATCATTTAAAAGTAAGCCAAGGAAAATTACTTAATAAAATTCAAAATCTTAAATATAAAAAATATCATGTAAACAAGTAGAAATGATATATAGTTCACAAGATCAATATAATTATAAATAATATGTCATACCATTTTTGCTGATCATGTATTTCTAATTTTACCTATACTGATATCAATTGGTATAACCCATAATGTTATCATATTGCTTGTGTTAACCAAACCAGAACAGTTCATTCACAAACAGGGGTTATTTAAATTCTTGTCTTAACCAACTTTAGAGCATCCACATTTTATATAACAGGGGTTACAACTCTATTATAAAAATATTTTCTCACTATCCTTTCTATTTTATGCATAAATAAAATTTCGTTTTTCTTTTAAAATTAAATTAAAACAAATTGAAAATAATATAAGAAATCTTTTATTGATATAAATAGGAGATTATAATGTTAAAATACTAAGTTGAACCTTCTATTTTTCATAATGGTATATCTTCTTTGCGTTAACCAACATGATGACATGCCAAAATAATTTTATTTTAAGAATTCTGGAACTTTTTTGTCGGAAATAAATCGTTACAAATAACTATGTTGTTCGTGACGTCATTAGATGGGACAATTATTTTGAGAAAGATGAATGGAAAATAGCAAATCCATAGTTTGATTATGAAATAATGGTGAAAATGTGACAATCTAACTTTGCGATAAAATTAATATGAATTTTTTTTTGGAATTATTATTCATGTAATGTGAAGGAATTCAGGAGATATTGAAATATATTGTTACTATGTATTTTCTAAGGATGTATCTATTCGAATTAGTTCAACATACAGTTGTTGCAGAATTAAAAGTAAGTAAATACAATAACTTTTAACAGTATGTTGTGTAAACAATAGTAATTATAGTTTAAAAACAAATAACTCTGTGATCCTGGTCATACATTATTGTCTGTAACAAAATTCACTGAGCATCTGTTTTATCTATCTTACAATTCTTATTACCCCCCCCCCCTCCCAACCACTAATCATTTATATAAATGGAGTTGGGAACAGCAGAATATTGCAAAATAAAAAAGAACTTTCTCAACACAACCAAATTGTATCAATTTATCATAACATTTAAATATTTAAAAGCTTTAAACCAAAAGCATTAATTCACAAAACAGCCAAGACCATTTAAGGCCAATTTTGCCTGGGAGAGTTGCAAAATTAGTGTTTAATACAATCATATAAACTATGAACACTGCATCATATGAAGAAACAAAACTTATCATTTTTCTAACCTTTCTAGTTATTGTACATGTATTAGCTCTGATTTGCCATTAAAGCCTAATTTGAAATTGAAGCTAAAAAAAGGGACCTTATCAACCAACTCCTTTAAGGTGTGTATTATCGTAAACATTAAATAATAAAAAGCTAAATTTCAATTGAATATCTCAAAGCTTAGCTTTTGATATAAAACAGAAAACAATTCTTAGACATAAAGACAGACGAAGAATTGAATCTAGAACGTTGAAACTAATATTTCCCTTATGATATAAAGAAGAAGGTGTGGTATGATTGCCAATGAGACAACTATCCACAAAAGACCAAAATGACACAAACATTAACAACTATAGGTCACTGTACGGCCTTCAACAATGAGCAAAGCCCGTACCGTATAGTCAGCTATAAAATCTTTTTTACTATGGTAAAACAATTTCTTCAACTTGTTGATCATAGTTTTTTTTAGCAACAATCACCCGAAACCAGGTTACATCAAATTGCCAAAATATATACAAGTGAAAAGGTGGAAAGATATTTGTGTTAACTAAACCAGGTCAATGTATACAATGAAGGTGTTCCAAATTCTTGTCTTAACCAACTTATGGGTTATTTCCATTTAATCAGAAGGGGGAGAAACTTCTTAAAAATTACAGAAAAATTATGTGCCAATTTTATTTACATTTATTTGTTGCTTTAAAATAAAACAAATGAAATGTAAATAAAAATAATAATAAAGATAAAGAGATAAAAAGAAATTTAAATGTTGTGGACATTCATTTTTCACTTAAAATTTTGGAACATAATCATAAATCTTATGAGCACCCCTATCAACTGGAAAATGTATTCTTCTCCTTGTGTTAACCAACATGACGATGCCTTATTATAATCTATATTTGGTAACATAGAACTTTTCTGTTCTTAAAAAACTGGTATATATAATATCAGTGCTTGTGACGTCATTAGAATAGATCAACATTTTTAAAGGAGAAAGATATATATATATATATAATTTAGTTTAGTCTAATTACATAATTAAAAATTGTGTATAGTATTTTGAAAGTATCTACTCAAATAAACCTATGGTTTTATCAGTTCATTGAGCATCTGTTCCAAAATTCCTACCCTGATCCCCCCCCCAAAAAAAAAATAATAAAGAGAGGGAAACATGTCTTTTAAAATGACTTTTAAAATGACTACATGAATAAGCATGTTACTCAATAGAAACTCAAACCCATTTTAAAGTGAGATGAAACATTTCAGAACTGTAAAGCCTGGATGTCCCTTTTTTAATGTACAGTGTAGTTAAATTACTGTCTTATTGACATATACTCCGCACTTTTTCTTATCTTCCTTATACCATAAACAAAAACTCTAAACTCAATATTACTACAAATATGCCATGTTCTAGTGCTCATTATATAAAGGGGTTGGGGTTGGAAACAGCAGTAGATAGCAAAATAAAAAGTCTTTGCTAAAATCAACTGAATTTATGATTTTGGACAAATTACCAAAACATTTGAAACCCAAAGCGCTAATATACATAACAGCCAATACCATTTAAGACCAACTTAGTGAAGATTCCGTTTAAATGCAATTATATAAATAAAGGACTGGGGAAAAAAACAAAGTCAACATTGTCTGCAGAAGTTGTAACCTGCTTTTAAAATACAATAGGAAATTTATAGATAAAATGTGTCATTAAAATCATGCTGTTACCATGTTGTCCATCAGCAATTTTCTTCATCATATTTATATCTAAGTACACAATAACTTGGCTATCAAAGACAGAAATAAATATTTGGTACTTTTTGTAGGTACATGTATTGAAGGGAAAACTGAAATTAGATGATTTTCTAAATATGTCAACGGACAGTATTTACAAGAAATTTAATTTTTGTCAAAAATTACCTTTCCAAATTTCACACACAAATGAATATTTCAAAGTTTACAATTTTGGTATGGAACATTGTGGAACAAAAACAGTTCCTCAGAACATAAAGTCTGTCACAGAGGAAGTATTAAATATATAGAACAGTGAAACTAAAATACCTTTCATAAACCTTTCTTAAGGGGCAAAACAACTTCTTCAAAATGATCAGTTTATTTCAGTAACTATCACCCAAAACCAAAATAACATATTAAATTGCCAAAAGATATACAAGTCAAAAAGTGGGCTGATATTTATGTCAGGTAAATGTGTAAATAAATACTGATGGGAGGTGATTCAAATTCTTGTCTTAACCAACTTATGGGCATTGTCCATTCAATTAGAAGGGGAGTAACTTTTTAAACTACAGAAATTTTATGTGTTGTACTTAATTACATATATTCATGCTTTAGAGTAATCATAAGAAAATATATATGAAATGAATAAAAGTTGCAAACATACAGAGATGAAAGGAAATTTAAATATTGTGGATGTTCATTCTCCATTTAAACTTTGAAACTTTTATTTTAAATCTTCTAAACACCCCTATCAACTTATGGTTTCTTCTCCTTTGCGTTAACCAACATGATGACGCATTAGATTAATCTATATTTGGTAACATGGAACTTTTCTGTACTAATACTAAACTGGTATATAGTATATCTATAATAGTGATGTCATTAGAATAGAACAATATTTTTAAGAGAGAAAGATGGATTGTAGTATTGGATTTGTTATTATAATCTTCATGAACTGTGTGCTGCAGCCAAATAATGGAGTAAGTTTTAATACTAAATTCATAACCATTCATAGTAATTTGATTTAGAAAATTAAGTTCAATAGGAATGATCAACCCTTTTTTGCACCTAATTCCAAAGCAGTTTGGGCCATAACCCTTTTGCAGTATGGAACCTTGTGGTTCAATTTCATAGAGATCAATACACTTATACACAAAATATTGTCCAAAAACAAGAAAAAAGCTAGTTTTGGCCAGTTAGGACAATAACCCACAAAGTTAATCACAAGCTTCCTTTTGTATTGTGGGACCGTTTGGCACAATTTCATAGAAATACAATCACACTCAAGTTACAGTCTGGAAAACAAATGTCTTCAGACAAATACGTCAACAATGCTGTCAAAGTCATGTTATTAATCAAATGGCTGTAAAAATTAGTGGTCATATATATAAAAGTTTTTAAAGTCAAACGATGACATATGCCAAGTGATGGCAATAGGTCATGATCAGACAGCAACAAGAAATGAGTAATTTAAACAAGAGGATCTCAAGAGCCTGAATCGCTCACCTTAATTCTTTTGGTTAAATCTCTCAGCAATGATTATTTTGGCTTTTCAATTTATTTAAATGTTCTTTGGATCTTCCTATTTTCTTCAAAAGCAAAAAAAAATCATTTTCTCCTATGTTCTATTTTAGCAATAGGAGCTATGTTTCATTACATACAAGGAAATAAAATTTAAACTAGATACTCTGAAACTCATTTAGCCTAAGTTTAGCTGCAGTTTCAAAGGAGAAGATTTTTTAAAGTAAGTCAACATGATGAACAAATTGTGAAAAAAGTCTTTAAAGGGCAATAACTCCTAAAGGGATCAACTGACCATTTCAGTCACGTTGACTTATTTGTAAATCTTACTTTGCTGAACATTATTGCTGTTTACAGTTTATCTCTATCTATAATAATATTCAAGATAATAACCAAAAACAGCAAAATTTCCTTAAAATTACCAATTCAGGGGCAGCACCCCAACAACAGAATGTCTGATTCATCTGAAAATTTCAGGGCAGATAGATCTTGACCTGATAAACAATATTACCCCTTGTCAGATTTGCTCTAAATGCTTTGGTTTTTTAGTTATAAGCCAAAAACTGCATTTGACCCCTATGTTCTATTTTTAGCAATGGCAGCCATGTTTGTTGATAGATCAAAACTTCGGATACAGTTTATAAACTATATACCCTAAGGAACATTCAGTTAAAATTTGGAAGTATTTGGCCCAGTAGTTTCAGAGGAGAAGATTTTTGTAAAAGATAACTAAGATTTACGAAAAATGGTTAAAAATTGACTATAAAGGGCAATAACTCCTAAAGGGGTCAACTGACCATTTCGGTCACGTTGACTTATTTGTAAATCTTATTTTGCTGAACATTATTGCTGTTTACAGTTTATCTCTATCTATAATAATATTCAAAACTACTGGATAGGTAATAACCAAAAACAGCAAAATTTCCTTAAATTACCAATTCAGGGGCAGCAACCCAACAACGGGTTGTCTGATTCATCTGAAAATTTCAGGGCAGATAGATCTTGACCTGATAAACAATATTACCCCTTGTCAGTTTTGCTCTAAATGCTTTGGTTTTTGAGTTATAAGCCAAAAACTGCATTTGACCCCTATGTTCTATTTTTAGCAATGGCGGCCATGTTTGTTGATAGATCAAAACTTCGGATACAATTTATAACTAAATACCCTAAGGAACATTCAGTTAAAGTTTGGAAGTATTTGGCCCAGTAGTTTCAGAGGAGAAGATTCTTGAAATAGTTTACGACGACAGACGACAGACGACAGACGACGACAGACGCCAAGTGATGGCATAAGCTCACTTGGCCCTGCGGGCCAGGTGAGCTAAAAAGCATTATTTGCAGCATAAAAATGAGAAGTGTACCTGTTTACGATATGGAGTAATGATACCAATGTCTTCTGGTTCCACTTTCACATCAGGATCATTGAGTATTCCCTGGAGATATCTGATTACTTGTACAGTTTCTACAGGATTAAACCAGGACGGACTGTTTCCTTCCCTCAGATCTGTTCCCTAACAAATAATAGGCTAGATTAATACAAAATTTCAACAACCTTTTTTATAAAATAAATAAACTTGATTAATGCAAGACTTCTGTGGGACAGAATGGACATCTTACTCCGCAAATTAAAAAAATTTGTAAGGGTTCCGCGGAACCCAGTGTCTCGCCTACTTTTGCTGTAAATCGCAGGCTCAACAAAACTGAGGAAAAAAGTCAATAAAAATATTCCTCTTGATACTATCTTATGATTGTGAGAAGCTTATCTATCCAATTTTGGTAAAAATCTATGATAGTTTAATGTATATAATAAATGTTTTGAAAACTTTAACTGCAGACTGTATGTAAGGTAAACTGGAAGAAAATTAAAGTCCATTTAAAAGAAAAATACAGAAAAAATGGAGTTCTGTTTTTACAAAATTTACTTCTGGATAGTATCTAATAATCATAAATAAGCTTCTGTCAAAGATTGGTACAAACCCAGGATAGTTTAAGAAAGTTATTAAAATTCTAAAAACTTTAACCACAGAGTGAATGTAATGTTACCCAGCAGAAAAACTAAGTCCATTTATAAGTAAAATACGGAAAAATGAATTCATTTTTTTACAAAATTTACTTCTGGATACTTTCTTATGATCATAAACAAGCTTCTGTCAAAGTTTGATACAAACCCAGGATAGTTTAAGGAAGTTATTAAAATTCTAAAAACTTTAACCACAGAGTGAATGTTATGTTTCCCCGTAGAAAAAACTAAGTCCATTTATAAGTAAAATACGGAAAAATACATTTATTTTTTTACAAAATTTACTTCTGGATACTATCTTATGATCATAAACAAACTTCTGTCAAAGATTGGTACAAACCCAGGATAGTTTGAGAAAGTTATTAAAATTTCAAAAACTTTAACCACAGAGTGAATGTTATGTTTCCCCGCAGAAAAACTAAGTCCATTTATAAGTAAAATACGGAAAAAATGGAATTTTATTTTTACAAAATTTACTTCTGGATACTATCTTATGATCATAAACAAACTTCTGTCAAAGTTTGGTACAAACCCAGGATAGTTTGAGAAAGTTATTAAAATTTCAAAAACTTTAACCACAGAGTGAATGTTATGTTTCCCCGCAGAAAAACTAAGTCCATTTTTAAGTAAAATACGGAAAAAATGGAATTTTATTATTACAAAATTTACTTCTGGATACTATCTAATGATCATAAAGAAGCTTCTGTCCAAGTTTGGTAGAAATACAGTATAGTTTAAGAAAGTTATTAAAATTTAAAAAACTTTAACCACAGAGTGAATATTTGTGGACGCCGCCGACGCCGACGCCGACGGAATGTAGGATCGCTTAGTCTCGCTTTTTCGACTAAAGTCGAAGGCTCGACAAAAACAAAATGAGACAAATTTATATATCTAGTGGATGTTAAGCATTAAAACTACACAATTTTGTCTTGCTCATTTATTTTAAGGTGCAAATACAAACATTTTTGATTAAATGGGATGATGGACCTTTGATATAAATAAAGTGACGGTGAAAATCTTTTAAAGGATACATTTAAATGTTATGTCTTCCTATAATTATAAATTGTTATCACAGAGATATGTCTTGCCTCTTTGTGTTTTCGATAATGCAAATGTTGAAATCAAAATAGGAATACTTTAACATCTTACACAAGTAATGAACCATGACTGAGTTACATGGCTAATTAATCTCCATATAAATGAGATGTGCCAGTGCTTATACAACTGCATACCAAATACCATCATGACCATTGACTTATTAGAAGTCATTCCCAAATCTAAATACAAACATTAAATAGTAGTATAAACTATAGAAAAGTTTCAAAGTCAATAAGAGGGGGTGGGACTATATAATCTCTATGGAAACAATACTTGCAAATGCCAATAAATTTGCATACCAAATATCATTGACTTAAAGATGTGACATGATTTTTTTTTGGATTTTTTTTTGAAAATAAATATTTATTTATACATAATTTCCCCCAATAAAACATCGAAAGATATATAATTATCGTTTAAATGGATAAATTATAAAGTAAAATTTATCGATCTGTTGACCTACTAATTATGCATATTTCAATCCAGGAAGTCACTCAGAACAAGGCTGTGACGTCAGTGGTTACATCAATCATATTTGACGGACGGGTGTATACATAATTAGCGCTATTTCATATCCGAATATCTTAAAGAAAAATACATGACAGTGATTAAAAATGGTTCTGTGTGCTGCCAGTGGGTGCAACAATAGACATAAGAAGGACAACTTAATTAGTTTTTTTCGTTTTCCAATTAACCCGCAAACCAGGAAGGTGTGGACACATTCTTGTAAGAGATGGGACTTCCTACCAGGCGCTAGTCATAGACTTTGTTCCGCCCATTTTACAAATTCAAGTTACGATGGTGACCCAGAAGTAATGAAGAACCTCGAGGGATGTCCTACCATGAAGCCAAAACTCCGTCCAAATGCTGTACCTGACATTCCATTGACGCAACCAACAACAGATGAGCCAAAGCTACCTATACCTAAGCATGGAGCTTATGAGAAGCGGAGAAAAGCTGAGGTAAATATATATTTTTTTATCTTCGCAAATATTTTATTGCATCCCCTTTTAATAATATATATTTTTTTAATAATTTCAATATCCAAATAAATATAGCTAAGTGTTGAAAGTTTAGTATCGTGTACCTCCTTAGTGTACCTCACTACCTGTTCACGTGTGCAGGTGTGTACATCGAACCATAAAGTTACATCGATCAAAAGTTACAGGTATGCGGCACACTTTATCCCCAATACTTGGTTACCTTTTGTAGTTGAAAGCTAAAGTTGTCATTCCCCAGGGTGGTGATAGGTAAGACATAGGTAATACGCAATATTGCTTAACATGCGGTGAATCTGTGTACATCAATGATCACCTGCGGGTTGCACAAGTTTCATGTGAAAGTTTTTGGTCAAGGTAGTTTCTGATGAAGAGGTAGTCCAATTAACTTGAAACTTAGTACACCTTATCTGTATCGTATGATATTTCTATTTTAAATGCCAAATTACATTTTTACAGTCAATTGAACATGGGAAATGATAGTGCGAGTGGGGCATCCATGTACTTTGGACACATTTTTGTTTATAATTTACTAATTTAACACCTAACAAAACTTTTATTTTTTCAACATATTGACTAATAAATGTTGTAAATCCCTTTCAGATTGTGTGTTGCAGCATTGCACTACAAAGAGAACTGCAACAGAGATAGAGCTTTCACTAAAGATGGTCTGCAATGCTTCAGCATGGTTTATCCCAAAGCAAAGAAAGGCAAAGAAGCTGTTGTTAAATCCAGACCTTCACCAGCTATTTATGGTATATATTAAAATCCAAGTTGTGGTTATCAAAAAAGATAAGAAGTTGTTTGATTGCAAAAGAAACTATCCATGAAAACTAATATGAAGTGTATGTTATCACTACAAATAACCTAACGGTCTTCAACAATGAGGAAAACTATACTGTATGATAAGCTTAAAAAAGGCACTGTCATCAAAATATGAATTAATTAAATTGAGAAACTATTGGCCTAATTTTAAACAACATCATTCATATAAAACAATTTTTAACAGACATTTGTATGGTATGCAACAAAGAGCTAACATAGTTTTTAACCAAGTGATCACAGCTTGTACATGCTTTGCTATAGGATGTCAGTAAAACACTTGATGCACCAATTCATTTTTATTTAGTAAAAATTAAGATTAACATTGTAATACTTGCAGTGCACAAAATTTGAAAATAATATTGACTATTTTTTTGTAGATTATGTTCTGCTGATCAAGCAAGCTGTTGTTTCCAGAAGGAACATGACTGCTCGTCCTATTCAAATGCTGCAGGGGATGTAAAGATACTTCAAAACCATTTTCCTGTCAGTTTGACACAGACATTCGAGACATTCCAAAAGGCAGACCTCATTGCAAGACACAGGTCCCGCTTTCAGAGATAGAGGAAAATTATTGAGAACAGTTTAATGTTTGTACGATATGCAGTGGATGATCATTGTAAACTTTTACAGGTGAATAATATTCATGAGTTTTGAACAATGCAGGCTTTGTTCATGTTATTTATTGTGAAAAAATATCAACCTTGATTTTTTATTTAGCAATAAAAAAAAATGGTAAAAGGTACACTTTTATTATTTAAATTATTCTTAAAAACTGTTGATCTACTGTGCAAAGACAAAAAGTCAATGTTTTTATAAATACAAGTGTTTCATTTAAAATAAATAGTTACAAAAAGTCATCAGTCCAAACTTAATTCATACAACTGCATATTTGAAGCCACAGTATTCTTCAGACGGGAAACTGTCTCTAATTTTTTTCACAACACATGCAGGCAAGATCTTTCTGTTGTGACGTCCAAGGCGATGCCATATCCACTGAACAAATCTCCTATATGCCATAAACCTATATTTCCTACAAAGCAAAACATCAATTATAATCATCTACAACTTTCAGTACCATACTTTTAACTAATGTGAATATATTTACAAACATACTAGAAAGTTATAATGAAAAATTTCTTATTGACCTTTTTTTATTTTCGAAAGACCAAAACATTTTAAATCTGTTGTACCTGTCATTTTGTGTTGTATTTAGGTTTAAAAGAAATATTTAGGATTGATAAATATTACCTAAGGTGTACTGCCATGTATATATTTGCTACCTATGTACATGATGTATATTATTATGACACGAAAGAACTTGGGCCTTTCTGTATGTTCAATATGCTTTGAAATATATTATGTATAAAAAAATTGTATCTGTGATATTTGAATTATGAATTTATCTGTGATATTAAATTATTATTTAATTCATCTGTTAGTTTCTTTATTGAATTGTCAATGATTGTACTAACTCTGTACAATTAAAAATATTGAAGTCACTTAAGTATTGTCTCGAAAACAGTGAATGAACATGGATTCAATAAAACAATAATTGATTTGAAATTGATCCAACATGAACATGAACCTAGCCTACTACTATTTCAAAACTTACTCATTGATGGGTTCATTGTCGTCAAATGGACCAACATGCTCCATGTATGCATACATGCTGACTTGCAACACATGACGGTTTAAGCAGTTGGCAATAAAGACCTCATGTTCTGTGATGCAGTTTAAGTCATCTGGTTGCATTAAATAGCTTACAGCTGATATGTCTGAACAGCATACACATTCATCTGCCGTTGTCATGGAATTGCAGTTTCCACAATCACACATATTACATGAAAAAAAACCTTGTTTATGTGAAACCAGCAGTACAAAATACACAATATAGAAAATATAACACAAGAGTAGGTTTCACAAATAAACTTTTGGCCACGGTTGATCATAAGCAAGTGCAGATCCGAACCATGGGTAAAGATGGGAGGGGGCAACTATGTGTCCCCATTCAAAATTATGAATTGATTGCGGTGGTATATTTATATATCTTGAATTAAACTCTATAAAAAAATATCATAAATGTAGTGATGTTTTGTTCATATATACTATGCTCATCAAATATATGTAGACATTTTTTTTCTTTTCATTGCCAAAATTTTATTACTGTCTCTAGTGACTGGTTTACCCCAATACTTCTTCAGGTAGTCTGTTTATACAATATAACATGATGGACAATTTTTTCTTGCCACCTGTCCATTTATCATATTTGACAGTTCGTAATTCTTTATATAAGTGAAGCAAAAACTGTATATCAGAAGAAGAAAAACGTCGAGGTATTTATTGTGGCTGTGCGTTGTTCCAGGGCAGAGGGAAACAAACTATTTTCTGTGGATAAATTAATCGTAAAAAAACCCAGAAATTTACATTTTCTTAACTGTTATACATGCATCTGCCATTAATTGAACTCTGAAAGTGTTTGGTTACAAGTATATTTATCATACAAACCAGTTTGTGTTTACAAGGCGATCGACATTGCTTGAAAGATCATCAATGTCGGACTCTTCGGATGACGAATTTATATCTTCTTCTTGATTATTTTCCACAAGTAACGGCTCAAACTGATACGATCGAATATCTAAACTTTGAGAATTGCCTTGTAAACTGCTGTCAACACCGTCCTTTGTTTAATTACGCAGAAATGCGATGTACTTTGTCCATATTGAGACATTTTCTCAGCTTGTATCCACTGACGCCATCACGACCAAGTGACCGGTATTTCATTAAAAATCAAAGATTACGACAAGCGCTGGATTCTTTGACAATAGAAAGTCATTTTAATGAGGTTTTGACAAGAAAAATTAATTATAATATACTTTTTTTACCAATTTGAATTGATTAATTAAAAAAAAAAAAAAAAAAAAATTGTGTCACGTCTCCTTTAACATTTGCAGTGTATCTTATACTGATCTAATCACAAACTAATACATGTAAACTAAGATGAGTTTCATAGTAATTAGACTGGGACTGAGGGTTGAGGCCAAACATTCTCCATGGAAATGAGATGTGCCAATGCTTATACAACTGAATACCAATTAATATTGGCCTACCACTAATGGTTCCCCTTGAATTGACCTAATCACATGCTAATACATGATAACTCAGAAAAATTTTCAAAGTCAATAGGCCATGAATAAGGGGGTGGAGCCAAATTATCTCATTTGAAATGAATATCAACGACCCACTACTTGTGTTTCCCCATAAACTGACCTAATCACAAACTTATACATGTAAAATAAGCAAAAGTTTTGAAGTCAATAGACCATGACTGAGGGGTCAGGGCCAAATAATCTCCACGGAAGTGAGATGTGCTAATGCTTATACAACTGCATACCAAATATGATTGACCTACCACTTGTGGTTCACCATAAACTAGACCTAATCACAAACTAATACATTGTTGACGCCACCGCCGCAGGAAACAGCATACCTATGTCTTGTTTTTTGACTCTGTCAAGGCGGGACAATAATAAATCATTCTAAAGGTAACAGGCTTATAATTTAGTATGCCAGACACTACTTTTGTCTTCAAAAGACTCACCTATTAAAAGTTAAATATATCAGTTAAAATTAAGTTCAAAGTTGAAAAGCATTGAAGACCCAAAAATGAATATAATGAAGTGACCTCATAACTTTTAATTTAAAGGTCAGTTTATATTAAAGAAAGTTTAATAAAGCTCATCTATTAATCTTAAATAGACAGCATTAGTCATAAATACTACTTACTCTCACTCCATGAAATATAACAGGGAAATGTTTTGTAGGTAACATGGACCAGTTACATAGTCTGTGTATCAGATGTTTATCTGCCTTCACCAGGAGTTCTTCATGATAAAATAACTCTGATGGTAATCCTAGTATGGCTGGATGGGACCGGTAATTTTCAACCAACTTTGTCACCTACAATGAGTAAGAAGAAATACTGTAAACCAACTTATTTTCGCTGATACTTTATTTCGCGTTTAACTCTTTCTTGACCACTTCGCGGCTATTTAATTTCGCGATTATCTGATTTACTTGATGAAGTTTATTGAGGAAAGATCATAGATCGACATTCGCGACGATTTATATTCGCGTTATTTTTCTACTCGCAAAAGTCGTGAAACTAAATCGCTCGCGAAAATAAGTTGGTTTACAGTACTATTTCAGTGGTTCAATTTCATCAGCAGTTCACAATAGAATAAATGTGATGATAACTTAATAGCAAAATGGGACAGACGATTGTCTTGTGGTTTTGTTATCAATTAAGAAAGTGAGTATTATAAATTCAATTATACTTTCCTATATATAATCACTAATATATTTGTTGCTAGTTAGTTTTTATACTTGAATAATCTTAGGCACTATTTTAAACTCTGTAATGTCGTAACATATTCTATAGAGAATAATACATGGCAAAATCCGTATCATATGTCGTATCATCCCGAGACATCAATATCAGCCCGAGGGCCTTTAGGCCCGAGTGATGATATTGGTCGAGGGTGATACGGCATGTGATACAGATTTTGCCATGTATTATACGCTTTATCATATATTTCTACAGAAAAGTCTTATATTTTAAGAACTGTTTTCTGATCCATAGCACTGGGTTACCTTCAGTTCTGCTTTTGTCTTGTTTCAAAGCAATAACTGCTCAATTATTTATACGAAGCACTTAGGTTACCTTACAGTCTGTTGTTTTGAAAATATTTTGTTTACTATTGTATATATTTGAGTGTTTTGTATTTTTTATAGTTGCATTTAGTGTACCAAAAAATATGCTTTAAAAACTTGATGTTCGTGACGTCACATACAATATGAAAACTTGATGTTCGTGAAGTTACATACCAAACAATGACGTCATTCCAAAAAAAATGCCTATTTTAAGAAAAAAAATCTTTAGCAAAAAAAAACCCAAAAAAATTGACTAGTTAAAAAAAAAAAAAAAAAAAAAAAAAAGGTATGCGATACGGGTTTTACCATGCGATACGGGGTATGCGATACGGGTTTAGCCATGCGATACGGGGTAGGCGATACAGGGTAGGTGATACAGACTGGAAAACAGAACCTTTATTAGATATACAAAATAGCTGTATTTTGTACTAAATATATGATAAATAACAATATTCTATTTATAAGGTCTAGGACTACGCCACTAGTGCTGAGTACTAGAACTTTATTTTTAAATCCAAAGAGAATTTTTCTGAAGTTTTATAGCATTTTGTTTTTAAATATGTAAATTGATTCTTTTTGCACCACAAAATGGTTGACCAGAAAGCAAGATAGAGATAGATTTAGTTTGGTACTGAGAATGTTTACCTTTTAGTGTTGTAACATACATGATAAACATTTACAGTCTTACCTTTAATATTTTCTTTGTACATAAATAAAGAATGTAATGCATTGTAATATCTATAATAGTAAAACATTGCTTTTAAAGTGTAAGACTTCTGTTACATCCCTTTAACTCCATTGGATAATTGTCTGATAGGCAATCATACTACATCTCCTTTTTCTTTCAATATTATTATATACTCACCAACAAAGGATCATAGCACCCATGATCAGCAAACATGGCTTCATTCCTATCATACAATGGTCTGCTCATCAACCTTTCTAGAAATGATAATTCTAGGCCGTATTCTTTGGAATATTTTGATCTCAATACTGGTCCTAGTTGCATGGGATCACCTGCTAGGACAACCTAAAATTATAAAAACATTTAAACATTAAATGGAGCCATTTCTCATCATATAACAAATTTTGTTTACATTTCTAACAAAACATTCATCATTTCTTTTGGAAACAATTTTTAAAATGACTTGAATGATCTCAACTGCAGGAACAGAACCTATATATTTAAGGTGGTACCTAACACTACAGGGAGATAACTCTGTAAAATCAGCTAAACGTTTTAATAACGTTGTGTTGTAAAAGGAATATTAAGCTTCTCAATGATCAAAATTGGTGTTTGTCAAATTGCTATATAACCAGTGTAATTTTTCTGACAAAACGGTTGGTTCAAATGTTTTGAAATTTTTATATTTTTATTAAAGTGTCAAAGTAAATATTTTGACAAAATGTTATGAAAATTAGACGAGCCAAATTAATTTTAGTGAAAGTGTTGGGTACCACCTTAAGGGCATACAATACAGTTACAGGGGAGGTAATGACGTTGCTAATGTAAATTGTTACTTTTATCACTTCAAACAATGACTTATCTGGAAAAGATTCAGTTTTCGACTGATTTTTATCATTCAAACTTCTTTAACATGAAAGCAAGTTTATGGACCCCTCTTTTTTAAAATGCCATTTGGTTTGATTGCACAAGAAGATTATGTGTGCCAATTTTCCTGAAAACGTCAATAGTGCAATTTATTTTAATTTGTTAAATATACAGCAAAAATTTATGTTTTTTTTTCTACATTCTTGAACATTTGATAAATATGAGTTATTTGAAAAAAAAATTTGCACAAATTTAAAGGACATTTATATAAAACAGAATTTACAAATAATTTTTAACAAAAAGCAGCTTGTGTTTACCTTTTAAAACAAAAAAATATGTATTTCTGTCGAAAGAAATACGTCCACAAATCCGAAAAAATGTTGAGCAAACATATAAAATGTAGACCTCATTTTACTAAAAAAAGTAGCGAATGAAGGTATATTTTTTATTACATATTTGATTTAAACAGGCAAAAAATAGCCTATATGCAAATTGTCAACAAAATTTCAAAACTGCATCTTATGCCCTTAACGTTTAAGTAAACAAGGCACGATAATTTGGCATATTTCGGAAAATAATTTGAAATTAGGGAATATATCCCCCTCATACAAAGCTCTAATTTCTTGCTTTGTCTATACATATTGTCCTGTTTTGTTAATAAGTTTCATTTTTGCAAACATTTTGACCTAGAGCATCACTGATTGTCATTGTTTGACAATGCACATCTAGTGCAGAAAAAAAATTATACCTTTAAAGTTATTACTCTCTTCTTACCTGACCAGTTTCATCACCAATTAAACATGCTGATATTAGACACTCTGGTTCTGTAGCTTGTCCTGCCTGAAATAATAAAGAATAATTCCAAATAATCAGTATATAAAGTTACATTCTTTTGTTAATTCTTAATAGTGAGATTTTCAAAAGAAACTTTATATGAAGTATAGTCCATTCCAGTTATTTACATAGCCTTATTGCACAAATTATGCAATTAAGCAGTTTGCTTATATCCAAAATTCAAATTACAGAGTCAATTAACATTGATAGAAGTAAAGATCAGTAAAAGAAATATATTTTTTTAACCTCACTTGTTTTGTATTTGCAATTCAGTTAAAATGGGACGGGTTATGGGATATTTGCTAGAAGCAAGAGTTGAACATGAGAAAATATAATAATGAGAAGTAAATGCTCTTTTCGAAATTATAAAAAATAAATGTTTGACACATAAAATTCTGCGTCCATATATAAATGCAGAATGCACTGTAATGTTTAACATTAATGCAAATCACCCCAAGCCAAATTACAAGCAAACACATTCAATGGCTTTTTTATAATGAATTTGCATTGGGTTTTTTTTAAAATTCACCCCAAAAAGTGAATATGAAATAATAAAGAAAAAAATAATGCTTTTTAGAAAAATAAACTTACCAAATTGTCTTTTCCGGTAAAAAAATCTTGTCAGTTTTAATGAAGCATACCTAGATGGCGATTATTTTCTATGCATTTAACAGAAAGACCACTTTTTAGGCGATACAGGGTAAGTTAACATTAAATGAATAGGAAATTGTTTTGTGCAGGAGAAAATTAAGCAATTTACCAAATTATGCAATTATTTAAGCGGTATGAGATTAAGTAGAATTGACTGTAAATATAATAATTCAGAATGTTAGTATAATTTGCATGAACATATATTTATAATTACATAGACTGAACTTCTAAAAAAAATTAAAATAAATAAATCATAAAATTTGTTCAAAAGTTTAAAAGATATTATATACATCTATTGTAGCTTATTAACAGTTTTCAAAAAAAAAGTTTGAAAGGAAAGCAATCAGCAAATAGCTTGCATTAGAAAAACTGACATTCGGAGACTTAAAACGTGCAAAATCTGTTATAGTAGACTAGTATAAAAAATTTGTTTAAGTAAAATAATGATAACAAAAAGTGAACTTATACAATTGTTAAACCCCATCATAATCTATCATGTCCACCCCTAAAATATATATGACCATGCTTCTAACACACAGGACATTAAAGTCATAAGAAATCTCACATTAAAAAAAAATATGCATATGTTTTTTATAACTAAATGGATAGTTTGCATTATACAACTTATGTACATATACTTTTTTGCTGAGGAAAATTCTTTAATTTGTCCACATTTAGAAGAAGTTTACTTATTTTTAATTGCTTGCTTCCAGGAGGCAATTCGCCGACATATTTTCCGTATGCATAGTGACCCGAGCGTAACCCTCCTTGTAAAAATCCAGTGATCGCAATACGCATGGATCTGTCATTGAAATAAACAAATATCTGATTATACATGTTAAACACCTGCTCAATACCTATGCTTTTTGTGATTTGTTTACTACAAGGTGACAATCAGTAAAACTCACCTTCAAAACACAGCATTTAATGAGCAGCCATATTTGTTAAATCATAACAAACAGAGAGAAAAAAAATTGATAATTATATGATATATTTGCGAAAATAATGATAAAATCGTGCACAGAGGACTAAGTTTATGATATATACATGCATTGGTTCAAGAATTGTATAAACATTATTTTTCACCACTCACTCGTTTCATATGACTTAAAGATTTATTTTTGAATTAGCTGTTGTTTCCATTTTTTTTTAAATTTATGCAGATTTTTTCTTACTGAGACTATTGGTTTTATCTTTTGAATTGATTCACAATTGCTAATTTTCTTTTGGGTTCCTTATTTTTATTTTAACAAGAAGCACTTATTTAGTGAATTATAAAATTAAATTAAATTAAAAATTAATACCTCATCAATTATGACATGTGTAAAATGTCCTGCTTTGATCCCCAGAGAATACAACACACCAGCTGATACACATGTACACACAACTATCCTGTAGTGTGAGGCAGTGTCAAGATCATCACCCTTCAAACAATATGGCTTCAAACTCTCGGATATAACCTGAAAATGTTTACAATTTTTTTTTTATTCATTTTATACACAGTCTACTTTAAGCAAAAAATTATGGAATGGCCACTAGAGTAATTAGATATAGGAAGATGTGGTGTGAGTGCCAATGAGACAACTCTCCATATAGTCACTTTACTTTTTCTTAAATGAATACAATTGGATCACATGATTAAAAGAAAAACAAAAGTTATGCTGTGACTTCTGTTAACTTTTATTTTTGGGAAACTTCAGAAGCAGTCATATTTTTATTTTTTTTATTTTTATGTTGATATTAGTAAGCCGGCTTTTTGTTGAACAATGTAACTTTATCATTTGAATATTTATGTATAAAAACAAGCTCATAATAAAGTAGTAATACTTTATAAAAAGAGCTGTAGAGTAGGTGGTGCAGATTTGCCATGGACACATTTTCACTGATTTGCTATTTTTTCTTTAAATTTGTGTGCCTTAACACAGTCCTTGCCTACATAGCTATGGTAAAGACTGTTTTAAAAGTTCAAACAGTTGATTTTGTGAAATGGTCATTCTATTTCACTTTTGTCTGTGCACATACCACCTTTATGACCCTCCTCTACAAGTTATTTAAAGCACATTAAGACCATTATCCATTTAATGGTGACAAACCTCTAGATTTCTCTGTCTAGCATTTAATCTGACCATATCTGTTGTCTTTACTTGTCCGCTCTCATGTATTCTCTCAGCCTAAAACAAACAGATAATGTTACTTCATACACTAAAAATAATAACAATCATTGATAGAATTAACAAAGTTTCAAAGATATTTGTAAAGTAGGCATATGAAAATATCAAATAACAAGAATGTGTCCATAGTACATAGATGCCCCATTCACACTATCATTTTCTATGTTCAGTGGACCGTTAAAATGGGGTAAAATCTCCAATTTGGCATTAAAATTAGAACGATCATATTATAGGAAACATGTGTACTAAGTTTCAAGTTGATTGGACTTCAATTCATCAAAAACTACCTCAACCAAAAACTTTAACCTAAGTGGACAGACAGAAGAACAGACGGAAGCACAGACCACAAAACATAAGGCCCATAAATGGAGCATAAAAACTCTTTTTGTATATAAAACTTTTAATATTTTGTCTTCTCAATTGAATATTTTTTCATAAGATTTTTTATAAAACAGCAAATATGTCATGGATATTCAGGGTAAACCTAGATAAAATCTATAATATAAGAAGATAAATGCAAATTTATATTTCTTGGGTTTCACAGAAAACATACTGCTTGTTAAGAGAACATAGTACCACCAGGCAGTTTAACCTTACCAATTGCCCCATTACAAATAAGTAATTGAACTGTCAAAAATTCCCTAAAAAACCTAAACACTTGATCTGATATATAATTCAAAATAAAGTTCTATAAAATTTATTTTACATGTATTCTTAAACATATATTAAATAAATAAAGAGCTGCTGAACCAACGCCTCTTATATATATATTAAATAAGTGTAAACAAAGAAGTGAGTATTAATCTGATTTTAAGACAAAATAACTACTGTGACAGTTCTAACTCACTATGAGGTCAGCTGCACTGTTAGATGGTGTACAAGCCAGAACTCGACTGGACGGAATCTTATGTAAAATCTGTAGAATGCTTTCTACCACTGTCATGGTTTTCCCTGTTCCTACAGTAAGAAATTACAGAACTTCACAACACAAATATTCATATCTGAATTATAATTTATGATAATCTGATCCTAATGTCATCTTTTACTAGTATTATATCATACTCTTTGCTTACAGTTTCAATAAGAGAAGGTTGAGCTGTATCAAAAGTTATCTGATGTCTGAATAAAAAAAAAATCTTTCTTCTTCCAGTTTGAAAGTTTCATTTGTATGACCTCTTTTGTTGCCTTGATGTAAATGAGCCAAAATCATCATGGAGTTTACAGAATTTTATTTTTTCTTAAATTCATACATTTTTACAAACTCTAATCAATTGAAATAAAACGGTTGCAAATATCATAAACCAAGGAAATAGCTGGGTTTTTTAGTGGTCAGTTTGGTGAAAATTGTAATCAGAATCCAACAATATGGCATAAGAGATGCTGATTCACTTACTAAAGGAGAAAACTATGGCATAAGAGATGCTGAGACACTTACTAAAGGAGAAAACTATGGCATAAGAGATGCTGATTCACTTACTAAAGGAGAAAACTATGGCATAAGAGATGCTGAGACACTTACTAAAGGAGAAAACTATGGCATAAGAGATGCTGAGACACTTACTAAAGGAAAAAACTATGGCATAAGAGATGCTGAGACACTTACTAAAGGAGAAAACTATGGCATAAGAGATGCTGAGACACTTACTAAAGGAGAAAACTATGGCATAAGAGATGCTGAGACACTTACTAAAGGAGAAAACTATGGCATAAGAGATGCTGAGACACTTACTAAAGGAGAAAACTATGGCATAAGAGATGCTGAGACACTTACTAAAGGAGAAAACTATGGCATAAGAGATGCTGAGACACTTACTAAAGGAGAAAACTATGGCATAAGAGATGCTGAGACACTTACTAAAGGAGAAAACTATGGCATAAGAGATGCTGAGACACTTACTTAAGGAAAAAACTATGGCATAAGAGATGCTGATTCACTTAAACCTTGTTCAATCCAGTATCTGAGTAAAGCTTACCAGGTGGACCAAATAGTATATAAGGCACTGGTCGACATTGTCCCTCCAATATCCTGATCACAGCTGCTCTTTGTCTGGCATTCAATGATTTATTGTAATAATTGATTTGTTTCTGCTGGCTTTTACTTGGACTAGAATCAAGCGGTTTCACTGTTGCACTCTGGGATAGTGATCTCAACTGTGACATCTTTGGTATGAGAACAGTTGGAAATAGTACTGGAAAAAAAATTGTGGGTGCTGACTTGGCTAAACATTTTCAAAATTGATGGTATGTTTTGAAAATAAATATAAACAATATCATATATGACAATCTATCCTCATTTAAAATTTCTTACCCAAAGGGTAACTGGGGAATAGAAAATGGTCACTTGGTCTTCTTCCGACCGGCAGTAAAACGCTTGCTAAAGTGGGGCGTTCGTTTGGATGTGGGGGATATATCAAGTTCGCAGTTACGTCCTGTCGGAATGGGGACATTAAATCTGATGTCTTGTGTAAAGAGAGTGCCACGTAGGTGGCCTGTTGCAAGGCAAAATTTCTGTCCCTATCCAATATACTCTCATTTTCCAGTGGCAGTCCAAATTTCCCCGACCATCATCCCAGATGGCCTCTATCGTGACAAGACCTACCTATTGTATTTATTGTGAACTTGTTCTCATCCTGAATATGCATGAAATATTTGCCACTGGACGTTAAGCAACACAATCAATCAATCAATTTAAAAATTCTTAATGTGAAACTCAAATATATTTAGTCATGAAAATTTTGTTTTTTTTAAGAATCATCACATGTTTGATCTTGGGTTTTCAATGGACATCTGTCTTGTTGCAATCATACAGCTTATCCTAATTTGTGTATAGAAACCAATGATTTAAAACTCAGAAAGTATTATCAAGTCACTTTCAAACCAAGTATTTTGAATTATTGCAGAAAAAAAGAATTATCAGATGAGGGATGTTTTTTTAGAAACATGGTTACAATTGCTTGCTAAATAAATTTATACTGTGGTTAAGTTTTTAATATATATATGTACCATTTTCTCCTAACTGTACAGCAAACTCTGCAGACTGGTGACATCTTCTGACAGGTGCCCTACAATAAGCGATAAATAAATGAATTTTAGGCACCGTACATTGTTGTTATTTTTTTATTTTTCATATCTTAAAATATTCAGAATAGGCTTCTGGTATAAGTATTACTGATATCTTCATACAATTTAGTTTTGGATGTATGTAGCACAACTTCTGATATGCTGAATGTTTACTATTAGGTCAAAGGCATAATTTTGTCATGTGACTGCGATATCAATAAATGTTTTTTTTCAAAATACTTCTTAAAAATGGAACTTAAAATTAAATTATAAGGAATGACTGTAATATTTTTTCTGTCTTCGAAATAACCTCTTTTAAATAAACAGCAACATAGGTAATGTAATGTTCACCACTTTTGTGATGTTATTTCTTCATAGACAGAAAAAATATTAGTCATTCCTTTAATATACGTCTCAGGTAAACCACAGATTTTAAATCTCTTTAAATCTTAACGTTCAATTTCAATTGTTTTATAGTTGGTGTTTAACACCCCTTTCAGCAAATTTACTTATAACATGGTGGTCAGTTATTGGAGATTGAAGCTAGAGTAGCCAAGAGAACAACTGACCATCAGAGTTCAAATTAATTGCTATAAATCCACAAAATGGTCACACTATTTCAAAAGTATAGTTAACTTGTCTTGTCCATTAAGAGACAATAAGAAAAAAAAATCTGTTTTCTTGTGGTTCTAAAAATAACTCCTACCTATTAAATGTAAACATGACATCATAATCTTTTCCTGTGTAGTAGTCTTGGAATGTCTTGTTGAACTTCATAAGAACTTCATCTTTCAGTAACTGAAACCAAAATGAGAATTCAATGAATCCTGATCTCTGCTTGTAAATTGATAAAAAAAATATACACTTTTAATGTGAATATCATTTAGGTCAAAGTCTGTAAATTATTTTATCTCTGAGGATATGGAAGTCAAATAGACAATATTTTGCATTCATTAACCATTTTTATGCGTTAACTGTCATTTACTAGCAGTAAAACCAACAAAAAGGGTACATTTAAAACAAAAACTACAATGTTTTAGAAATGTATATATATTGTAGAGCCCAGGTGGTCATGTGGTCTAGCGGGACGGCTGCAGTGCAGGCAATTTGGTGTCACGATATCACAGTAGCATGGGTTCGAATCCCGGCGAGGGAAAAACCTAAAATTTGCGAAAGCAAATTTACAGATCTAACATTGTTGGGTTGATGTTTAATCAAGTTTTATATATCATGTTTATATAGTATTTAATTTTGCAATCAGAAATGTTTGAAATACATTCAATTTCAGGGGAATATTTGGCTCAAAACTGCAACATTTCATCTCAGTTGAAAACGACATAATAGACAGCGGCCCCATGAGCACATGATACGCCCGTTGTCTTGTGTGTTATTTTTTATGCATTAATCATAAAAAATTTCTGACATACAGTGTGACATGTGAAAAAAAACACTTTTTTTACAAAAAACTCAATAACTCTAAAATGACTTTTGAATCATCACCACAAGGTAAACAGATCTTTAAAGATTAATATAACTAAGAAGTGTTTAATGTTTAAGCAATAATCACATTTTTTTTATATACTGTGGGACATGTGAACCACTCCCCCTTTTTTTAACAAAAAACTCAATATCTCTAAAATTAAATTTTGAAACAAAACCAAAAAGTATACAGATCTTAAGATTAATGTAACTAAGAAGTTAGTCACATTTTTAACCAATAATCATAAATCGTTTTTTAGATAAGGTGCAACATGTGAAAAAAACAACTTTTTTTAACAAAATACTCAATAACTCAAAAGTAAAATTTTGAATCACCACCAAAAAGTATACAGATCTTTAGATTTATATAACTAAGAGGTGTGTAAAGTTTTGAGATATGGCACGATATGTGAAAAAAACAGACCATTGCTTTAGTTACAAATTCCCATAACTCAAAAAGTATACAGATCGTTTGACCATCATAAGAAACAACTATGTTAAGTTTCATGAAATTTGGACAAGTTATTCTCAAGTTACGGTGCAAGATGTTTACGCCGGACAGACAAAACGGACAAACAGACATTTGTATACCATAATACGTCCTGTCAAAATTTTGACAAGTGTATAAAAATAGGGGGGAAAAAAAGTATATTTATACTAGTATCTTTGGTTCATGAAGTGTCAATGTTATTTAGCAAGGTTTCCATTTCATCATTCCTGGAACCACAAGTCCTTACTTTTAAATCATAACCAGTTAACATAAATCATCATAACCACTTAAATCCACCAATATGAGGTTCAATATTTCTCATGCCTATAAATGGTCCTTACCTCATGAACACATCCCTCATAACATGGACCATCAGGATCACCTGGGTCTGTCAGCATAACTCTGTCACCAATTAGGACTGAAGGTCTTCCCTCAGCTAGGCCTGGTACCTTCAATCCCAAATATTCTCCTATTCTTCTCATACAAACCTAAAAATAAAGAATACAAGAATGTGTCCAAAGTACATGGATGCCCCCCTCACACTATCATTTTCTATGTTCAATAGACCTTGAAATTGGGTAAAAAATCTAATTTGGCATTAAATTAGAAAGATCATACCATAGGGAACATGTGTACTAAGTTTCATGTAGATTGGACTTCAGCTTCATCAAAAACTACCTTGACCAAAAACTTTAAGCTGAAACTCGCACTTTCATTTTCTATGTTCAGTGGACCATGAAATTGAGATCAAAAGATTGATTTGGCGATAAAATTAGAAAGATCATATCAAAAGCAACATGTGTACTAAGTTTCAAGTTGCTTGGACTTTAGCTTCATCAAAAACTACCTTGACCAAAAACTTTAAGCTGGATTAGGACGGAAGGACGAACAGACGAACGAAAACGAACGGACGCACAGACCAGAAAACATAATGTCCCTCTACTATTGTAGTTGGGGCATAAAAATACATTCTGAAGGTATCATAATTTAAAAGAATTGACAGTGTATCTTTTGAATATGGAACCGTTATAACAGTAAATAGTGTATCATGTTGATATATACATTTTTGTATATGTCTTTTCTAATTTACTGCAACCTTGGAAAAAATACTTTTATCTATCATGTTTCTAAAATGATGATTAAGATTAAAATTCCTTGAGGTCATTTAAATTTTTGTTAGCATAATGTGTCCTCTGTCTTGTTCAACATCTCAGCCCTTTTATATTTACAGGTATTAAGTAAAGAAAAGAGTAAGGGACATAGCAAATACAATTAAACAACAATGTATGTCTAATAGGGAATTTGAAAATTACCTAAGGAACTAAAAGAATTATCCAAGCAAGAACTTTTTTTTTTAATTCTTCTCATTGGCACTCATACCACATTGTCTTACATCTAATTAATATGGCTTTTGGGCAAATCACTGTGCTTCAAGAGCTTTACTTTTATAAATCAATCATGGATTTTATTTTGTTTGGCAAAATGCATTATATCTCTTCAAATATATCACTAATTAACTTACCCTTTCCAAATCAAACTCCCTTATATCAATCTCCATCTGTATTTCTTCTAAGTGAATCAGTGTATCAAACTTCTGGGTATAGTTCTCAAAAGTTAGCTCCTAAAACAAATAATAAAAAATTACAAATAAAAGAAGAATAAGTCTAAGAAATCAACTGAAAATGGCAGACGGAAGGACTAACAAACCGAAGGTCAAGGATAACACTTAATGCAGCCTTTGCCTAGCAGTGGGGGCATAAAAAAAGATATAATTGAATTACTAGGCTTACATTTAGACAGAGCATGTCGAGTGAGCTACATTATTAGTCTGGTATATCATTGGTGAGTTTTAATATAATTTTCTCTTCATCATAACAACCTACACTATTAATAATAAGTTAGGTTGTGTAAGGGTTAAAACAGCATAGATTTTTTTTCTTTTTAATGTATAAAATGTGCAGAAGTTACAGTAATTTGAATGAAAAAGAACATACTGAGTAAAGAAGGGATCATTAAGAAATTTTGATTTTCATAGTTATCAAAAAAAATTGATAGAAGTTAATAAAACAGCTACACAATTTTCAATGCCTATATAACAAATCTAGGTTTTTTATACCAACTGCTTTCTTATTAGAGGCTAAAAGATGAAATAATTTAATACAAGATTGTCTGAATGTTTTAAACATGTACCAGAGTATTATAAAATTCAACAAAAAAAAAGCAATCAAATGACAAAGCGTTTCCAATATTCACAAAAGCATTTGTGGTATTTAATTTATTACAGAACTGCACAAATATTCTGAAATTTTAACATAATATTTTAAAAGATACATTTCATTTGTTCTGTATTCCCAAAAAGTTTTCCTGTATTTGTTGATAAAGGCTAGCATATTTACCTCTGTAAGAACTGGATAGTGGTCTACTAAATAATCATTCTCCATAATACATTCTCTAAGAGGTGTAGGGACAGGGTACTGTTTCAGTTTGTTTGGTAAAAACTTCCTTTTTGCAAATTTGCTAGAAAAAAATATGGAAAATCATTTTCCTGTTGCTAAATGTCAGATCTTTTTATTATAAAAAAAATTGAAAAAATAATTCTACTTTAGAAATAACAATTGTTTAAACTATGAAGTCAAAATTAAACAGTAAATCTGGTAAGAATCATATGTCATCTTTGTTATAAGTATTGCATCACCACCAAACACATAATGATAATATAAATACAACTATACCTATTACTGCTTGGCCTTTCTCCTGATATTCTCCAAGTCTCAGCAGACCTAGATGAAGTCTTGTACCTATTGAAAGCTTCACTCCTGGTACCAGTATAAGAACCAGTATGGTTCACCATAGACATGTAAGGATCTATTACTTCTGCGGTGAGATATCGTCCTATCTTGAAATCATCAAATACTATAACTAGTAGTTGTTTCTCATGTCCATGTGCTCTAAATATAAAAAACCAAAACAATTTTTGAAAAGTTGTTTTAATGCTTAGCTTGTCCAAACTAGAGGTTCTAAAGAGCCTGTGTCGCTCACCTTGGTCTATGTGAATATTAAACAAAGGACACAGATGGATTCATGACAAAATTGTGTTTTGGTGATGGTGACGTGTTTGTACATCTTATTTTACTGAACATTCTTGCTGCTTACAATTATCTCTATCTATAATTAACTTGGCCCAGTAGTTTCAAAGGAGAAGATTTTTGTAAAATTACTTAAAGATTTACGAAAAATGGTTAAAAATTTATTATAACATGTATAAAGGGCAATAACTCCTAAAGGGGTCAACTGACCATTTTGGTCATGTTGACTTATTTGTGGATCTTACTTTGCCGACATTTATTGCTTTTTACAGTTTATCTCAATCTATATTAATATTCAAGATAATATAAAAAAACAGCAAAATTTCCTTAAAATGACCAATTCTGGGGCAGCAACCCAACAACAGGTTGTCCAATTCATCTGAAAATTTCAGGGCAGATAGATCTTCACCTGATAAACAATTTTACTTCATGTCAGATTTGCTTTAAATGCTTTGGTTTTTGAGTTATAAGCCAAAAACTGAATTTTACACCTATGTTCTATTTTTAGCCGTGGTGGCCATCTTGGTTGGTTGGCCGGGTGCGCCACATATTTTTGAAACTAGATACCAAATGATGATTGTGGCCAAGTTTGCTTTAATTTGGCCAGGTAGTTTCAGAGGAAAAGATTTTTGAAAAGATTACTAAGATTTATGAAAAATGGTTAAAAATTGACTATAGAGGGCAATAACTCCTAAAGGGGTCAACTGACCATTTCAGTCATGTTGACTTATTTGTAAATCTTACTTTGCTGAACATTATTGCTGTTTACAGTTTATCTCTATCTATAATAATATTCAAGATAATAACCAAAAACAGCAAAATTTCCTAAAAATTACCAATTCATGGGGCAGCAACCCAACAACGGGTTGTCCAATTCATCTGAAAATTTCAGGGCAGATAGAAATTGACCTAGTGAACAATTTCACGCCTTGTCAGATTTGCTCCAAATGCTTTGGTTTTTGAGTTATAAGCAAAAAACTGCATTTTACCCTTATGTTCTATTTTTAGCTGTGGCGGCCATCATGGTTGGTTGACCGGGTCATCGGACATATTCTTTAAACAAGATACCCCAATGATGATTGTGGCCAAGTTTGGTTAAATTTGGCCCAGTAGTTTCAGAGGAGAAGATTTTTGTAAAAGTTAACGATGGACGACAACGGACGATGGACGCCAAGTGATGAGAAAAGCTCACTTGGCCTTTTAGTCCAGGTGAGCTAAAAAGACATTGGGAAATGTTTACCAGTAAACATGGTAAACAAATTGGTAAATGAGGAAATCTTGTATATCTAAATATCTAACCAAATGCACCATTGAACTGTTTTCAAAATTCTGGGAGGTCTTATTTAAAAAAAAAAATCTCCATTAAAAAACTATAGTCCAGAAAACACAAAATACTAAATAGGTCATATAAGTGTTATAGGAAAATTCTTGCAAAAGAAAAAAAATAATTTAAGACTAAGATCATTAAAAGAAATTATCAGCCCTTGCTTCAGGCCAATATCATAAGTATAACTGACACAGAACCTATAAGTCAAATAAGTAGGGAAATTGCAAACTGTAAGGTTACTATTATTACTTTCTTATGTTCAAGGCATTTTCCTTTCAAAGGAAACATTTATTTATTTTTTGTGGTTAAATGAAGTATAATATATTATGTCCAAAACATTTTGCAACTCTTTTAAACCTTAAATATAACATATTTTTAATTTGAAAGATTATAACTAATCTCAATGGAAAGTTTATTTTTTCTTAAAATTGTCAAAGGTAAAAAAAAATGTTAATATTGTTTTGATAATTCTCAATATCAATGAGATTTCTGTACAAAATACATTATTTCAATTAAGCCACAGCAATTAATACTCCATTAATTAGATCACCTCAATCACACCTTTGCCAATTAGTATATTCTTTGATGATTTAAGTAAAATAAACAAAATATAAAAACATGTAAAAACTTAATTATGTTTTTACAGTCTATTGAATATGTTACTATTTTCGTAAATAAGGATGAGACCCAAGCCCAAAAAGCCAAACTAAACAGAGGCACAAGCTCTGAAAATTAAATGTTTGAGACCCCAAGCTCTCCTAAAAGCCATTCCTCATCTATAGGGTATAAACAGAGATTTATCAACATCATGAAACAGTGTACTATTTGTGTCTGAGTTTGCTGCAATTTTTATTTGAAAGCTTAAGTTTATAGTCAACAATAATCTTTATTATAATGGATAGAAGTGAATCCACATTGGCTTTAGTAGATTTTGAACAAACAGAGTTTGATGGTAAGTCACGGTATAATTGATGTTTAGCAAAAAAAAATAATTCTTGTATATAAAAAAACATTCATTTAAGTTTTTTCATTTCCTTTTTATTGGTAAAATCAAAATATTTGGCCAGATTTTCTCAATCACATAGCTGAAAGTTCTGTATTCCTATCAAGTATCTTTCTATTTTTTTTTTATAACAATACAGGTTTTATCATTTTTATAGTGCGTTTATAAAAATGAATATTCTCTTATTTATTAACAAAGATTTCTTGTATGAGCTGAATTCTACTATTGCAATTAAATTTAAGTATCTTAAATTACTTTATTGAAAGCTATTATAAACAAAAGTTTCTAAAATTACTTTTTTAAAAATTAAAACAAAAGTATAAAAATATACTTTTTTGAAAACTATAACTAGAACAAGTAGCTGTCTACTCTGACAGCAATTTAAAAAAAAGTTTCACCCAATTTACTGAAAGTTCAGAAGTACTGGACAACTTGAACTTATTCCTCTTTTACAGTTAACACTAGTGTCTCATATAATATTTACAATAGCTTGTACAAATACCAGGTCTTATCTTTTCACATTTCAATCTGGCTAATTTCATAATCTCTAAACAAAATAAAATAGATGGTGAGCATTTTCTGTCATTCTTACTGGTACACTTTTTGTTTCTTTTACAGACTGCTCCTCTGGGTATGGATCGTCACAAGATTTGTCCGATAGTGAGGCTGTAACAGCTAATGACACTGTTGACACCCCTGATAGGGAACATGTAGGACCCACATCCAGGCCAACAAATAGCATTCTCAACACAAGGATAGGACATTGGACAAGCTCAGACTCAATGAGTTTCAGGAATACACAGACCCTGACTGAGCATCTGAGAACAATCTCATATATACCACAACTATGTGATGTCATCTTTGAAGTTGGACCAGAAAAGGTCAAAGTTCATGGTGTCAAGGCCATCCTTGGAACAAGAAGCAGGTAAGTTAACACATAGTTCAGATACTGTACCTAATACTCACATTATAATTAATAATATCATCAAACATTGTGTTAAGGTTTTAAAATTTCTCCGACACTAGATGTCCTATATCATGTATATTGAATACATTTGGTATGATATGGTGGTATATGTGCCAATAAGCAAGCAAGACTGGAAAAAAAGAAATTGACTTTCAAAACAAGAAATATATTTGGACTTAAATTCCAATTTCATCATATACTGGATCACCAATTAAACATTACAATTTCCAAAACTGTATTAAAATTTCTCTAAATTTGTCTAAGAAATAAAGACTGGTAGTTATGGGTAGTTTGCCTGTGAGAGAGCTTTCTTATGATACCCATGATACTGTACTATAACAATATTAGAGTGGAACAAACAATACATACTGTAAACCAACTTATTTGCCCGGATACTTAATTTCGCATTTTACCCTTGCTAGACCATTTCGCGGCTATTTATTTTCGTGATTTTTTAATTTACATGATACAGTTTAATAAGGAAAGATCCAAATTTGACATATTCGAGACAATTTATTTTCACAATATTTTTCTACTCGCCAAAGGCACGAAAATAAATCGCGAAATTAAGTTGGTTTACAGTGCAATTGACATACCAGTTAAATCATAATGTATCTTAAAAAGTAAAAAGGATTGAACACAGATACTGGTAATCACTTTCATACATTGTTGTAAAGAAAATGAATAAACTATTTCTTTCAGAGTACTGTACAACTTGATACTGAAGAAACAAAAAGAGCAAGAGTTCAAAGGAAAAACTCATAAAAAGGACAAAAAAAAGAAAACATCCAGTATTTTTCAAAATGATGTATTGATCACAGTCCAGAAATACCAACCAGAAGATTTCAGGAAGATTATTGAGTTTATACATTGTGGATCTGTTGACATCAACTCCAGCTGTCTGGCAGGTAAATAACATGCTACTTCTATTATATAAAAGTTTACTTAGACAGGGAACATACATCATGCTACTAGAAGGCAGTAGGTTCTTTCAAAGATCAGGAATATTATTACATTCATACACCATGTTGAAGTAGTTTTACATCTTAACTTATTTTCAAATACATGTACAAGTAAAAAATATCAAATTAAACAAACTGGAAATTTATTGTATAACTAATTCATCTCTTTATAATTTAAGGACTCTTATGTGGAGCATCACAGTTTGGCCTTGATGACCTTGAGAAAGCATGCTGGGATTTTGTTAATTATTGTGTGAAGAATGGAACTGTGCTAAGTTTATTACCATCTGCCAAGAGATACTGTAACTTCAAACTTGGTCAAATCTTAATGGAAAAGGTAAGTTCACTCCAAATACAGGAAATGTTAATTTTGGTACTCCTTTTAGAAAATTTGATGTTTATATATAAACATGATAAATGTACAGCTCTTTTCTATTACTTGGTTTCAGTTTTGGATTGTTTTATTATTTACTTATTGGTATTTATTATGAATCTTTTTTCAAATATATTCTGTCTAAAAATTTTCAAAATGCAATCATTATGAATAATTAATAATATTCCATATTGATAAAATATTAGTAGGTTTTTCTATATGAATGGGATTTTGAATAAATAAGCATATTCACCTTGGGGAAAAAGGATATTCACCGCGCAAAACGTCGCGTGCTTTTATGTGTATAATTTTGGTAAAAAACGTTTGATGTACAATTGGTTTTGGTAAATATTTTCCTTTACATTAATTTCTCTCGGAATATGGAATAAGACATTTACTGTCTTTTGTTTCAGTAAATATGTGGTTTTATTGACTTTTGAAAAACTGATATTCACTTTGGCCGTTTTTCAAAAGTCAATAAAACCACACATTTACCTCACCAAAAGACAGTAATTGTATAATATTTCACATATATATATCATATATATTCAATGTGATTTGAAATCTAGAACCTCTTAAATTTGTAACTCTTACAGGAACATGTCTAAAGAAACAATCAGCTAAACCAACAACCCTGTTTCTCACTTCATTTTATAATACCTCTTCTATTACAGATATTCCGCGGCGTCAGAAGAACAGTTACAGTATAATATGGAAGACTAAACAAAACAAGTGCTATTTGTTCCTGATATAAACATTAAAAGTTGCTATCTACATGTGCTACCTATTTGTAAATACTAATCAATAAAACTATATAAGTATATTTGTGTCAGTCCTTGGCAGTTACTTACCTTGCATTAAAAGTTATATTGACATATACAGACATGGCTGGAAAAATGGTAACAGATTCGTCTTTAATTGTTGAATTTCCAGATTTGATCATGGCTGAGTATTCTTGTAAAAATTTAACACTTCCAACAGAAAACTGTGAGGTTTCTGATGGAATATGACATTTCCTCAAGATCTGAGGTGATGTCCCTTTATTTTGTATCCATATTGTCAACTTCTTTTCCTGTCCAAACTTGACATTTTTAATATCCGTCTGGCCACTGATGTATATACCATGTTTGTCTTTTGTTAGTTCCTCTACAAATGATTGGCGTGTTGGACTTGGCAAGAATTTGGCACTTAAACTGAAAAACACATCAAAACATTAAGATAATTAGTAATACTGAAACCCAGATTATAAGTAACAAAATCAAAATCATATAAGGTCTTAAACACCATGAACAATGAACACAGCAAATAAATCTACTGTCGTCCTTAGATATTCTGTATAGATTTGTGAATCTTTTCTTATGAGTACATTTGTATATATGGCTTTGATTTAAGATTTATAGCTGAAGTCAGGAACCTAGTCACGGTGGTTGTAAATTTTGTCTGTTTGAAAATTTGTGCCTTATTTTGATGTTTTACTGCACTGTTGGACTGCTATAACATTTACATTTCCCACTTATATTTCACTTGATTCAGATCTATGTCAAATTTTCTTGATTTGTTTTTATTTTTTATCATACCTTTGAGAAAGAGGAACATTTAATGGCTTAACAGAAACAGCTCTCCAGTTACATTTGCCTTGTGCACTCTCAACAGCTTTAACAACAACTTTGTCCCATTTACGTGGTCTATAACCATTTACACAGACTTCTGGGTGAAAAAATATTTCACTATCAATGTACCCATGATCTAATTGAAATGCTGTTATCTTTGATTCTTTTTCTTTGCATCGTAATGGCTGAATATTTGCAATTTGCATCACACTCCCATCACTTCCATAATCTGCCTTGACATAATCACCTACATATGGTTTAAAATCATCAATAAATTGGCACACCTCAAAACTAACATAATTATTAATCAATCCCTGTTCTCCATCAAACTTTGTTATTTTACCCACAATACCATCCTGTTGAGATGTTTCTGATTGGGCATTATCAACTTCAAGGTTGTCACATTCAAAATCATTGTCATCCCATCTTTCCTGAATGATTGATACCTGATCTGTTGTCCAAACTCCACAACCATTCTGTTGCCTCGCTACAACATCAACTGGGTCACCAACCTTAACACTGAGATTGTCGATTACTTTATCAAAAGAAAAATAAATCTCTCCATTAATTAGGCCATGCTTTTCAAACACATGTGTGACATTGCCAGTTAAATTCTTGTAGCAGTCAGAATTCTGCTTTTGCAAAATGTTGTCAGGTGTTAGATGACTTGATCCATTTGCTGGAACTTCCTTCTTGTCCACATCTTCCTCATCATTTGAGTCCTCATCTTCGGGTTGGTATATAAAATTAACCAGCTTTGACAAAGCAGAAAACATTGTACTGAAACATCAATAGTTGTCAATGCTGAAAAAAATAGTAAATGTATTATATATATAAATGTACAAATTAGAGATTGATCCAGAAATGTTTTACTTTGTGAATTTTTTTTGGAATGAATCACTTTTAGTTGCGACTATCATATATGTTGCACAGAGATTGGTCTATCACCATACTGTATCAAAACAATGACTTGTCAAGAAATGGTATAGTAGTCTCAGATTCTAACCATATTTTATTTGTACATTGTACTATATTGAAATCAAAGATGATGCCGCAAGTGGAGCAGGATCATTTAAACTTACCCTTCCAGAGCAAAATATTTTACTACCCTTTTTCAGTGAGATTTTCATTCATCAATCTTTAGTTTATGTAAAGTGATTAGTGAAATGTTAAACTGTTTGCCATGTTTGCAAGAAAGCTGTTTAAACTGTTGTTCAACTTGGAAACTTTAAATACTAATTCTAGAATGTGATAGAACAATCACCCTCAAAGATGCTTCCTGTGTAGGAAAAACTCTCAAAATTTACAACAATCAGACACAAAATAGCAAAAATGCCAATAACAATTTGCTATACAAAATCTTCCAATATGAAATGTATGATAACAGGCAATTGTATCAGATAATCAGTGATTCCTCTTTATAAACAGAAAAACATGGACTGGTCAATGATTACTTTCTAGTGCATACCTGGTTTTACAGTATTATTAATAATAACAAAATCTATCTTTATAATCATGATCATTTACAATTCTTTTATATGTAAGTAGAAAATGTATTAAACATTTTTCAATTTATTTTTGGTATGCATGTACATACAAGAAAATTTGTAAGGGTTCCGCGGAACCCAGTGTCTCGCCTACTTTTGCTGTAAATCGCAGGCTCAACAAAAAATGAGGAAAAAAATAAATAAAAAATTCCTCTTGATACTATCTTTTGATTGTAAGAAGCTTCTGTCCAAGTTTGGTAAAAATCTAGGATAGTTAATGAATCTAATTAATGTTTGAAAACTTAAACTGCCGACTGTATGTAATGTTAACTGGAAGAAAATCTAAGTCCATTTAAAAGTAAAATACAGAAAAAATGGAGTTATCTTTTTACAATATTTACTTCTGGATACTATCTTATGGTCATAAATAAGCTTCTGTCCAAGTTTGGTAGAAATCCAGTATAGTTTAAGAAAGTTTTTAAAATTCTAAAAACTTTAACCACAGAGTGAATGTAATGTTTCCCCGCAGAAAAAACTAAGTCCATTTATCATGTTTATAAGTAAAATACGGAAAAAAATGGAATTTCATTTTTACAAAATTTACTTCCGGATACTATCTTATGATCATAAACAAGCTTCTGTCCAAGTTTGGTAGAAATCCAGTATAGTTTAAGAAAGTTATTAAAATTTCAAAAACTTTAACCACAGAGTGAATGTAATGTTTCCCCGCAGAAAAACTAAGTCCATTTAAAAGTAAAATACGGAAAAAATGGATTTTTTTTTTTACAAAATTTACTTCTGGATACTATCTTATGATCATAAACAAGCTTCTGTCAAAATTTGGTTCAGACCAAGGATAGTTTAAGAAAGTTTTTAAAATTCTAAAAACTTTAACCACAGAGTGAATGTAATGTTTCCCCGCAGAAAAAACTAAGTCCATTTATAAGTAAAATACGGAAAAAATGGAATTTTATTTTTACAAAATTTACTTCCGGATACTATCTTATGATCATAAACAAGCTTCTGTCCAAGTTTGGTAGAAATCCAGTATAGTTTAAGAACGTTATTAAAATTTCAAAAACTTTAACCACAGAGTGAATATTTGTGGACGCCGCCGACGACGACGCCGACGCCGACGGAAAGTAGGATCGCTTAGTCTCGCTTTTTCGACTAAAGTCGAAGGCTCGACAATAAAAGCAAGATGCAGATTAAGCATGTAGGTGTTTGTAAATGTAATGGAGAATTTCACATGCGAATTTCTCTTTGGATTATTCAATAAAATGAATAGTAGTGTTGCAGGCTATTGGTTCAGAATGGATCAGGTAATTTGATCCAGTCTTTAATACAATGTAATAGTTTGGCAGAAAAAAATAAAATTTGAACATGTATAATATAAAAAAGAAGATGTGGTATGATTGCCATTGAGACAACTATCCACAAAAGACCAAAATGACACAAACATTAACAATTATATGTCACTGTACAGCCTTCAACAATGAGCAAAGCCCATACCGCATATAGTCAGCTATAAAAGGCCCTGATAAGACAATGTAAAACAATTCAAGCGAGAAAACTAACGGCCTTATTTATGTAAAAAAAATGTGTTTGTAATGACATCTAATTAGTTGATAGGTTTGTTTGTGGTTAGACCTGGTGTTTGTTTAGCTTTTAATTAGTATGTCAGTACCCAGTATCTAGTATTTTGTTGTTGATGATTCTATGAAACATATTAAATCCGTTTTTCAGTATTCTTAATGTTATGGTGGCCAGTATACATGGTATAAGTGTGTGAAGCATGTTTGTTACACTTTCGGTATATAATTTGATATTTGGAGCATCTTGATTTGTTTTGAATCATATACACCTTAAAACAGGGTTTCTGCTGACGTTTGAATGTGAAGAAATAATATGGTGGCGATAAAAATTCATCATTTGAGAAAGAAATATATATAGGGTTGAGATCTCACAAACATGTTTAACCCCGCCGCATTTTAGCGCCTGTCCCAAGTCAGGAGCCTCTGGCCTTTGTTAGTCTTGTATTATTTTAATTTTAGTTTCTTGTGTACAATTTGGAAATTAGTATGGCGTTCATTATCACTGAACTAGTATATATTTGTTTAGGGGCCAGCTGAAGGACGCCTCCGGGTGCGGGAATTTCTCGCTACATTGAAGACCTGTTGGTGACCTTCTGCTGTTGTTTTTTTATTTGGTGGGTTGTTGTCTCTTTGACACTTTCCCCATTTCCATTCTCAATTTTATTTTTATGATATATAAGGATATTAATTTCATACATTTGTTTGGAAAAGTTTGAGAGAATAATCTGACATGGACAACAATAAAGCAAACTCATCTGTTTTGGGGGTAGGGGTTTGAAAGATGGAAAAGTTAAAAAAAAAAACAATATATTTATGTTACTACCAATACAAAGCAAATAAGATAATAAAATGGCGAAAAATATATTGTTTTGGCAAGGTGTTAAAAAAATAATTGACCCAGGGGAAACCCTGTTAAAACTTCTGAGACAAATGTGTGCAACTGTGCAAGATATCTTGAAAGGCTAATTTGATTCATTTCCTGTCACTCTTTGATGATAATATTGGAATCAAGGTCTGTTCGCGCCCATTCACGTTCACACCCACTCATGTTCGCCCCCTTTCACTTTCGCACCCTACATGTTCGCGCCAATTTTTTTTGGTTTGTGTTTAATAACTTTGTAATCAAGTTTTGGCAAGCGTATTCCTATTTAGTATACAGCCCGTAACAGAAAAGTGATGGAATTGATGTTTCTTAACCTTCAAAATTAGCTACGTTATCGACAAACTTAATTGAGTAGTGACCGAACTATTGGTACTTAAACGTTAAAAAGATTGACAATGCTGACAAACTTTCATGTGTCGATAATCAAGTTTAATACGGATAATATTGAAAATAATTTTAATAATATGAAACAAAATATGTCCATGCACCATTTCGATTGGGGGAAAAGTAGTCATTTCTTCAAAGTCAGTACAGAAAAAAAAAAGATTTATGGAAGGATGTCTTGATAGTATTATTTCCTTTACAATTTTACCCAAAACTAAAAGAAATATACTGGTAAACAATTAAAAAGATGTTTGATAGGAATGAGGTCCTTTATTTTTTTGGACTACAATGTGTACCCTATGTGTGATGGATTTGAATTAAATCAATAACTTTGAAATGTTTTCTTATATGTATACACAAAAGGGAGGACTGGTATTTGTACTTCTGTTAGAATATGTCTTCGCCAAATATACCATGGCCAGGATCTGACAGTTTTTAACAGTGTACAAATGAAAATCTTCCGGAAAACCACGCTTGCTGTCATTTTGAGGGATCATGCAACATTTCACCTATTACCCATAAACAACATAGGTTCTCAATTACTCAAAAAAGTTCTAAAAGATAATTTCAAATCAGAGTAAACATATTAACTTCCTTATATACAGTTGAATTTGTCTATAGGTTACACAAAGCTGGTTCTTAAAACGTTTGTATCAGGGAAAACATTTTTCTTTGACTTTTAAAAAATGTAGGGGAAACGAATTTCCTAACCATTCACATATAATATTCGTATTTCCGATTTTTTGTTCGATAACGTAAATTATACGACTTTTTTATGACTATGTGAACTTGTGCCATTTATTTTTGCTGGTCTTTAAGAAGACAATTTGCAATTGTGCAGTGAACGGAGGCACTTATACATAACCATGATAACCCTATAATTTTGTTTGGAAACAAAAATAAATTCCAATATATATAAATATACATGTACATTTTTGTATTATATGTCATGTACATGATTGGATTTTGTAGATATAACTACCGCACAGAAAAAGTATCATGGATTTCGAGGCTTTCATATTCAAGGTTTTGAATTCTACCCTTGTTGAAAACCTGTGAAGACTTCTAGTTCCTTAAAACATCAATTATTTTTTGGTAAATTGAGTGCCGTCTCCCTGAACATGCTAACACTTAAGTCATATCTTTTCATTTTCATTTTTTTTCCCCTGTTTGTCTCTGTTGTCTTGATTGTTGGAACGATTAGTGGTATCTAACAATATTTACGAAAACTTTCTGAGAATTATGAATATTTCTTCTCTTGTCAGATATGGATCATTACCAATAACAAAAATAAAATGCCGTACAATATCACATCTTTAATATAGAGGTTTAAATTTCAAATATTCGTCAAGTATTTGATCATTTCAACTCCTTTGTATTTCATAATATGTGTCATGAACAAAGACATATGTTCGATTGAATAATGATTTCCTCGTAACAAATGATAGAAATTTTGGAGATCCTGTATTTGATCCTTTACCGTTAAAATGAAAATGCCAATGACAGAGGTTGATTATAAAAAAATGTTTTACTGTGTTAAAAAAACTTCAACTTAAACAATGAAAACTTACACGTTGGACATGAAATATTTTGTTGATGAAGAAAATTAAATTATGTCACTTCTGAAATAAGTTTGTCGATAGCGTAACTTATTCTGACAGTAAAGAAACGCGAATTCTATCAGTACTCTGTTCAGGGCTGTATTTGTTGTCATTGTCTCATTATAAACAATGATAAATCGAGACAGCATTATTTTTGGTGTTGAATAAATCTTGTTTAAGTTTTGAATAGTGTATTGTTAAAAAAATAACAATCCTTTCTAAATAAAGTCACAGGTGCTTGAGGACAGGATCCTATATGAGCCCCATATAGTCCCTCCCCCTTTTTTTATTTTATTCATAAATCTGAGATATAAATCTGAGATTTATGAATAAATAAAAAAAAGGGGGGAGGGACTATATGGGGCTCATATAGGATCCTGTCCTCAAGCACCTGTGAATAAAGTGTGATTCTCTCAACGTTTTAATTTGTGTCGAATAACTCTTAATCATGTATTGGTTAGTGTATCGCTCGCTATAACTTTGTTTCAATCATTGACTTGTTTCAAATTAAAGTGAGATTCTGACTACGTTTTTTTTTTGTGTGTTGAATAACTTTTATCATGTTTTGGTTATAATAGTGTATTGCTATATTTTATTGTTTCATTGTTTCAGATCAAAGGGTCCAAGCTGTTAAAAAAAATTATCTTTTGAATTTTTCATTTAAAATCTTCAATGTTTTACTCACACCAAGCAAAATACATTTTAGATGATACATTTAGTATTAAACCCAACAATCATAATTTTCCAATTATTCAACTGGAAATTCTAAACTAAAATTTGGCGCTATTATGTAGAGTGTGAACAGACCTTGGGTGCAAACGTGCGAACGTGCAATCGTGTAGGATGCCAAAGTGTATTGGGCGTGAACAGACCTGATACCATAATATTGATGCTTTTTCTCGAAAGAGATTTTATAAAAAATGTATTAAAAAAATCTGTCACTAGTCTAAGGTTCTCTAAACTTTCCTCATACGAAATCACGTTTCAAGAACAAAATAAAATGAGAAGGTTAATCAGTTGTGAGTTAAAGCATTGGGTAAGATAAGATATGTTGAATTTAAGAATTTGAAAGTACCCTCGCTAGTTTCATTTTCGCCAAAACAGTTTCTCTTTGCATTTACACTCCTTTCTTGAAGAAAATATCCGAAAACCTTCGAAAGACAAAGTCTATATCTGTAAAGCGCTTTTAATAATGACTCTGTTCTCCATTATGGACTTAAAGCTTTTTTAGTACCCAGTTGACGTCACATCCGTTTTAGATAATTTTGTTGTGGAAAAAAATATATGCGAAATTTCCCAGAATAGCAACAAAGAAACTTGGGTTTCTATTGTACAAACGAGAATAACAGACAACTTAAACACACAATTTGTAAGTTTATACGCCAGTAAAAACACTTTTCAAGTTAGATATTCACTCACAGAAAAATCACGATCATAAACTCTGTTCATTGCAGTGCAGTCTTAAACAAAGACCTTGAAAAGGGTGTGTTATTGTTCACTGTAGGCCAGACACTTATTTCCTTGTGTTAAAAAATGTAGCCACAAACGACGCCCTAAAACTTTTATTTGGCAGAATTCGAAATCCACGAAAAGATATAAGAGGACATGTACTTATTATTTATTTCTTTTTGCTAATACTGCTTTTAAAGCAAAATTATACAATGATTCTACAATGTATACTGCAGTGTATCCCAAACTCTATCTGGCCGACAAAATGTTAGTCAAAAAGTCATTTGGTCAGACAGAAATTCTCAGATTTATTAGATGAAAATTTAGTAGAAAACTGTCAAATTTCATCTGTCAGACAAACCCTGAAACAGTTTGGCACAGACTGCTGCTAGTGTGGTTTAAAAACTTTAACTCTTTTGTTTCAATCTCTCTTCATCTTCACTGTTTTCAAAGATGTGAAGGTGCATCTGCATCAACATGATCAAGAAAAGGCATCGCAGTACAAATAATCATGATAATTACATTGTATCATATATTTTAAGTGTTATAAAATTGAGAATGGAAATGGGGAATGTGTCAAAGAGACAACAACCCGACCAAATAAAAAAACAACAGCAGAAGGTCACCAACAGGTCTTCAATGTAGCGAGAAATTCCCGCACCCGGAGGCGTCCTTCAGCTGGCCCCTAAACAAATATATGGACCATAATTTGCTATTGGGCTCCGTTTCCTATAACTATAGAAAAGTGATAAAATGTGAATTACTGTAAGAAAAGTTGCAACTACATCTAAAGATGCCATTATTTTTATCAACATACAAGTGTATGCTACACTTCCCTAGAAAAAAAATTAAAATATATGTATTTCAAAGATTCTACAACCGTGTTTTTGTGTCGTTTCTCGCGTTATTTATTGCTTCCGAAGAGCATAACGCTGACTGATTTATAGATAATCGTCACCGGCAAATTCGTAACTTTTGCTTTCAAATAACAAAGAACATCGACCAATAAGAATAGTGAGAAGAAAATGCCGAGAACTATAAGCATGATAAGTATTTATGTAGCAGATGTAAGAACAGTGGCGTGATTTTTGCGTCCGATTTCATAACGCAATTTTTAGATGATGTAATCTGCTTTGTTGTAATAGAATTCTTAAAAACAATATGCAAATATGAACTCTCGCGAGATGTTCAAACAGGTAAATCCGAGATGATTTACATTCTTGTTTTGATCTTCGTAATAATTAAGTAAGAAAATTACGTTGCCGTTATGCGTTACATTTCACACGAAACAGAAGTCCAATTATTTATTAAAATTGTTTTTGTCCTTAAGTTCTAACCATTTCCGGTCATACGTGAAACATGTGACTAGCATGTGATCACGCCATTACGGCCGGATGTACGAAATACTAGGTCTAAACATTGTTTTTGTTTCCAACGGGATGTTAGCAAACATAATCTGTAGACTTGTTTCGTCTTGTTTAAAAGGGGAAAATACAATTGTCAAAGTGATTGCGCCGGTGGTCTGTTATTTTTCCTATGTGCATAATGTTACATACGATCCTGTGTGAAAATAAATGCCCAATGACTTGACAAAATCGATTTCATATTTGACAGACGTTAGAACACACTTCGTTTCCCGATAATGACGTGAAGAGTCCTTGGAAAAATCAATCGAAATTACGTCTCTTATCATTGTACCAATGCTCGTTGGATTGATTTAACTTCAGCAATAAATATTACTGGATATTTTAGGTGAATAAATATAATTTAATAAAAAATACATGTTAATATACCGTTACACTTGGAATGTACAAAGTTGGAATCCTGTCACAGTTTTTAATTAATATTTTTTATTCATGTTCTGCAAACACTTATCAGAAACGCAAAAAATTTGTCAAAGGAGAAGTAAACTTTTAGCATGCATGACTTGAAAGGAAGTACTTTATTGATTTTAGCCCACTAAAGTAGGTTAAAATGTGGAAACCCTGTAGATGGTGTACATGTCACAAGTATCACATTGTGTCTATTTTAAAGATTTTAATTCCAAGTTAAAGGATTTTTCTTTACTGGATTTAAAGAATGTTACATTGCCAATGATTTGGAATAAATTGTATATATTAACTGGAAAATCAAAACCAAATATAAATACATTTTTTTTGCTTAAACATCATGATTCAACGATTATGGTATCCTGTATCAATGGAGAAAATATGGAAAATTCTGAATAAAATGTACTAATTGTTTTCAAAACAAGCACATATTTAGGAGTTTTATAATACTGTTACATTTAAGATGGATTTTAAGAAAAAGTATACTGTTCAGATTAATTTAAGCAGATTTTGCAATAAAATAAAACAAAAAAAATGCTTTCGGTTTCTTATGGTTTCCTGTCAGGTTTAAAAAAAACTTTAATATAACATTGAAAATAGATTTTAAATATTAACATGAAGCAAGTAACACTAGTACATGTAGTAATGGTGTTTATTTATGCCTTTTGAATTATATTGTGCAAAATAAAGAAAATAAAGATTGGTTTCCTGTTTGGTTTCATGTCACGTAAACGGTGAATCAAAATGTATTAATTTTTTCTCGAAAAACTCAATTGTTCCATTCATACTATTCTAACACCAACACAACCCACTAAATAAAAGTTTAAATTTTAGAACTTATAAAAAAGGATACAAAAAGAAACCAAAGGCCGAATACCAAATTATGGTCCATATACTAGTTCAGTGATAATGAACGCCATACTAATTTCCAAATTGTACACAAGAAACTAAAATTAAAATAATACAAGACTAACAAAGGCCAGAGGCTCCTGACTTGGGACAGGCGCAAAAATGCGGCTGGGTTAAACATTTTTGTGAGATCTCAACCCTCCCCTATACCTCTAACCAATGTTGAGAAGTAAACGCATAACAATACGCACATTAAAATTCAGTTCAATAGAAGTCAGAGTCTGATGTCAGAAGATGTAACCAAAGAAAATAAACAAAATGACAATAATACATAAATAACAACAGACTACTAGCAGTTAACTGACATGCCAGCTCCAGACTTCAATTAAACTGACTGAAAGATTATGATTTCATCATATGAACATCAGGCACAATCCTTCCCGTTATAGAATACATGTACATGTAAAATAATTTGAAATGGGAGTTTCTCATGTGTCCTTTTTGTAGTAAAACTGAAAACATTTTCTGAGTTATCTTTACAAAAGATTGATGATCAGGATTTGCTTATTATAGAAGTTTATTAGCTATCAAGATAGCAACAATTAATCAATGTTATCTACATGTAACTGGAAATATTTTTGTGTTAAATTTCTGGAGAGAAGGTAAAGTTGAAATCATCCCTTCGTAAATTTTATGGACGCCATCACGAGTTGGTTGACCGTTATGGAATAACCGTTTCACAAATGATATCGGATATGTTCCTTACGTCGTAACTACAATCCCCTTCCCTTTCATGAATTTGACCTACCAAATTAGACTATTTACCGGATTTGTAATCACATAAGCAACACGACGGGTGCCGCATGTGGAGCAGGATCTGCTTACCCTTTCGGAGCACCTGAGATCACCCCTAGTTTTGGTGGGGTTTGTGTTGTTTATTCTTTAGTTTTCTATGTTGTGTCATGTGTACTATTGTTTTTCTGTTTGTCTTTTTCATTTTTAGCCATGGCGTTGTCGGTTTGTTTTGGATTTGCGAGTTTGACTGTCCCTTTGGTATCTTTCGTCCCTCTTTCAATATCTGACAAGGAAATCTGAGAGAACCTTTACAAGTTTGTCCCTTGAACATGTTGCAATGGAAATATCTTTTATTAAGATTTAATTTAAGCATCAAATTCAAAATTGATGTAGTGTGACATGACTAATTCATTAATTTGTAGTCATGGTAGTGTTGTGAGACATAATATAAACAAATTCCTAAATATTTTAACAGCAGTATTGCAAATATACTTATAAATATTATAGTCATAGATTTCAACAACAAGAAGTACATAAATTTGTAAGAAGAAGCTTATTTGATCAATAATGATTTTTTATCATAGTAATATAAATGAAAATGGGAAAATCTTATTATATACATGTACATGTTAATGACTCTAGGAAAGTAAATGTTCAAGTCTTTGTAATTTTTACCTTGCAGTCTTTTGCACTTTATAACAAAATAGATCTAGAGGCTACATGTATAATGCAATATTTTTCATGTTTTTGATTTGCAAATATGTACCAGTAAGCAGTTAAACAAATGAAGTTAAAACAGGGCTATAACTATTTACACTTGATTCCTTATTATGCAATAAAGTGCAACACATGGAAGGGGGGATTAAGTTTTACCCTTTTCCATGACTGTATGTACATCTAGACATCCCAAATTTTGGTTTCCATTCTCTAACATTAGTTTGCCTCAACCAAATGGAATGAAACTTATACACAATGCTCAAAACCACAAAATATAGATTCTGTTTGAAATTCGGGGGAGTCACTTTTATTATGCCCCTCTACGATACCTACGATAGTAGAGGGGCATTATGTTTTCTGGTCTGTTAGTCATTTCGTCCCTTAAATCATTTGTCTCGCTTCAGGTTAAAGTTTTTGATCAAGGTAGTTATTGATGAAGTTGAAGTGCAATCAACTTAAAACTTAGTACACTTGTTCCTTTTGATATGATCTTTCAAATTTAAATGCCAAATTAAAGTTTTGACCCAAATTTCACAGTCCACTGAACATGAAAAATGATAGTGCGAGTGGGGCATCAGTGTACTATAGGCACATTCTTGTTCATTTTCCCTATGATATGATCTTTCTTATTTTAATGCCCAATTAGAGATTTTTCCCAATTTCACTGTCCACTGAACATAGAAAATGATAGTGCGGATCTGCCTATCCCTGTACTATTGGTGAGCATGACCCTCAATACTTTTCTAATTAATGTTAGCGTTAACTGCCTATAAATGTTTACATAATAAGGAAAGGTTTATTTTATAAACACGATGTTTGACAATTGTCACATTATTGACATTTATAAATTTATCATATATGTTAACAATCACTTAAGTGTGAAGATGAACATTTGATACATATTATACATATACATGTACATTTATGTATGATTTCTAATTTCAAAAAACAGATAATTTACCAAAATATTGTGAAAATAAGGATGAGAAATTTTGAAATTGTTGTAATTCTACCTGGATGGAAGAGGTTTTTATGAAAAATAGACTTAAACATTGTTAAATCAACTAAAGAACTTTTTTAATAACTTTTTTTATAAACTAATAAATTAAATGACAATTTGCCTTTTGAACTTAAATTTTGCACCTACATGTAGTATAAGGTATACATCATGTACATACTAACTTAGTAATGAAAATAAATCATCATGATCCTGATGGAAAAATAATAATAATAAAACACTTTATTTAAAAATTAATTATAAATTTTTATGAGATTTTACATAAGACATGTACTTGTTTAAAGATGGGACAGCCTTATAATTACAGGATACAAACTAACCAAAACCGTTAATGCTATTATTAGACATGTAATTTTACGTCATGTAAACAGGATGTGTCTTACCCAAGATACATTATTACATAATCTTTGTTTAAGTTTAAGATGAATCAGAGTACTCCTCCTCAACTTATGTGTAGACAGTTTGAATTTTCAGAAGGTATTATTTTTCACATATATATTTTATTTACATGTACCTCAGATAGGAATAAACATTTTTTTGTAAGTTCTTATAACAACTGTTCTGTCTTACATGGTCTTATGGTTTAAATATTGTACATGTGTAAAAGTAGTTCATGTAACTATATTTTGAACTCTGTAATGTATACAGTGTATGTTGTATATAACTTGTTACAAAGTGGAGAACAATTTTAGGTTTACAATAATTTAAATGCCCAGTAATGGTTTCACAAAAATAAGTTCAGTTGTCAAAACATTAAAAACACTGTTTTTGCAAAATTTAAACTTGGTTCTTTTAATTTAACAGTTTTGGATCTAGGATTTAAAGTAAGGGACTCATGAAGTAAAAATTAGGAGAGGGTATTCACCATTAATATTTACCCCCTAAGGGTGGAGTTTGCCTCTAAATCTGCCTCTCTTTAATGAATTTATACATGTAAAAGTACATATATGGGAGTAGTATATATATCATGAATACTTCCATTAAACAACGTGATCAAGAAAACTAATACCTAATTACTGTGTAGGTTTTACATATTCACATGTCTTAATATATAGTAAAATCTCATATTTATCATAAAGCCTACAGAAATAGGTACATGTGTTAAAATTAGATTTAATATTTCTATTATGATGATTGCCATAAGCTAGTACAGATTTTAGGTCACGAAGAAATTATTTCCAATAAATATCGTCATTTCATTGTTATCATATACTATTATGGAATACTGTTATGAATTGAACCATTGGCTTATTGAGTGTATTTAAATAAACTTGTCTTGATCAGCTGTTGTTCGGTACTTTTAAATAAGTTATAAAGGTAAATTGATACAATTCATGAGAAAATAGGTCAGATGGAAAAAGAAAGTAGATTGTTTATAGATGTGTACATACTTGAATTGATGTTAATTGTCCAGGACTAAACTACACTTTTATTTACTTACTGTGATTGATAAGGTAAGTATTTCATTTTTTTATGGAGTGATTTCTGACAAAGAAAACTGTTGTGAAAATAGTATTTGGACCTTAATCATGTTAATGCTAAATTTCCAGAAAAGGGGAATTCAAGAAATCCTATTTTCTAAATATTGGTTAACTAACAGTGTGTACTCTGTTTCTGGTTGATAGAACATGATAGGTAATAAATAATTGATGAGTTCGACAAAATGACCTTATGAATATGAAATACAACTGGAAAAGGTGTCAGACCAACATTATATTTTTTACTGTAGGTGTTAGTATAGTATAAACACTGTGTTTAGGATTGTTGAATAACAACAATATCAAAACATGAGAGATGTCACATGTCTGAATAAAAGTATTTTTGGGTCATGATTGTAATATTTTTTGGATTGGTTATTCTTTTTATTTTCATTGATTTTAAAAAAATCAAAGAACCCTGTCTTTTTCTTAGATCTTACTGTCATGTGACTATTCTCTACAAAGTTTTGATAAAACCTTTTTTGTATGACGTCAGTGGAGTCATATATCATGTACATGATTTCTCTCAGGTGTGAAATTATCGAAACTCTATATTTTTCTCCATGACCAAAATATGTGCTAGCTTCTGGAAAATTGTCATGATAGAGATATTTAACCTTGGGTTACAGTTTTTTATCGATCACCTTGAAAAATGACTATATTCTTGCAACAATACCACCTAACTGTTTTTTATTAGACTTGGAAATCACAGTTTTTCATTAAAACCAATATTATCAATATTATATATCTCTCACTGTGAAAGAGTGTTTTTGAGTGGCAGTGAGATGAACATAGACCACAATCTGAGATACATGAATATACTAAAGTAGCAGTGTTGTATTGATGTTTATCAGCTGACGACTATTGCTTGAAATGTTCAGTGTATACTGTGGATCTATTTATTTTCATGGGTACTACCGTAATTAATGTATGGTAGATTGAGGAAAAATGGTGTTTTCATGGGTACTAATTAATGTATGGCGGATTGAGGAAAAAAAGTGTTTTCATGGGTACTAATTAATATATGGCGGATTAAGAAAAAATAGTGTTTTCATGGGTACTAATTAATATATGGCGGATTAAGAAAAAATAGTGTTTTCATGGGTACTAATTAATGTATGGTAGATTGAGGAAAAATGGTGTTTTCATGGGTACTAATTAATATATGGCGGATTGAGGAAAAATAGTGTTTTCATGGGTACTAATTAATATATGGCGGATTAAGAAAAAATAGTGTTTTCATGGGTACTAATTAATATATGGTGGATTGAGGAAAAATAGTGTTTTCATGGGTACTAATTAATATATGGCGGATTAAGAAAAAATAGTGTTTTCATGGGTACTAATTAATATATGGTGGATTGAGGAAAAATAGTGTTTTCATGGGTACTAATTAATATATGGCGGATTAAGAAAAAATAGTGTTTTCATGGGTACTAATTAATATATGGTGGATTGAGGAAAAATAGTGTTTTCATGGGTATTTGACTGACAAAAAACTGTTTACAAGCCAAAAGATTTATACTTTTGATGAACATTGAATTTCATAGTTTCCTAGCTTTTATCAAGCAAATCAATCAAAATTCGTTAACAAAGAATAACTTGAATCTGGAATTTTTTTGAATTTCAGATAATTGATTAATATTTATAATAAAAACTAACCCAACTGATTAGGGGTGAGGGTACTTTCATGTATATTTCAGTATTAACTAACTAGCTAACCCCCTTTAGCAATCTCAACTAAATTGGGGAAGTGTTCGTCATACATTTCTTTTCAATTTTCCTGAATTTAAAATTATTCAACATGTTCAAGATTCATATAATTCCTTGTTGGTGTCCCACGATTAATATAGTGACTCCAAAGTACCTTAACTGTTCACACTTAATGGAGTGATCATTAAATGGTCACTGTACAGTGAGACTTACATTTTGTATGTGCTAAAACAGAATTAAAAAATTCTAATTGACAAAGAAATGACTAGGAAGGATGATTATTGGACACAAAAATAAACCTAACACTATATGTATATGTACATGTATGTTGAATGTTTATTTCATATTTATGTTAGTTAATAGTTATTTTTTTTATTTCAGATAAGATGACAGACGCAGTTGATATGAAAAGTCAGAATTCAGACGATTCAGATTACGATGAATCGGATAACATGGACGAGGATGATGAAGATGATTATTGTGGTTACTATGACAATGACACTGATGACCTTGACATTGATAAACCAAAGAAAAGTGATGACCCTGAATATTTTGAATTTGACCTTCTCCATTTAGAGGATGCTGAAAGATTACTGAATGAGGAAGTAGAAGCTTTATGCAGTAAATTAAAGGTGAATGTGACCTATTTTTCTTTTTATTATACAAAATGTAATAACAGTATTCCATTTAGTGTCAGTTTATTATCCATAAGTAATAAAAGATATAAATGGGCTGTAATTCTTAACGCTTTCCTGATATAACAAAAGTTCATGAGTGGCTTTGATTCAAGGGACTATTATAGTTGTACCAGATGTTTTGTATTATTTATGACTCTGAACATTGCAATTTGTGACATCTAATTGATGATATATAGTTATGCACTTTGTGACATCTAATTGTTATATATAATTAAAATGAAAAGAAACCTTCTTGACAAGAATGTTTAAAAAATGTCTAAATAAAAAGATTAAGAGTTTATATGAAATGAATCCTACATGTATGTTTATCCATTTCACTATTAATTTTAATGTAATTCAATGAAGGACAATTGCAACCATTGTCAAAGGGAAGGGTGACCTGTTGTTAGAAATGTTAAAATGCATAATACGATAAAATTATTTGTATGCTGTGAACAAATTGATTTTCTACACAAAGTCTTGTTTTAATATTTCTCATATAAAAAAGAAGATATAGTATGATTGCCAATGAGACAACTATCCACAAAATACCTAAATGACACAAACATTATCATATTTACCTGAAACTAAAATAAATGTTATAGAATGTAAAATCTGAGAATTCAAAATTTGAAATGGTTAATAAACTTATGGAATGTATTTACAGATTGACCCTTCCTTGGCCAAGATGTTACTTCAGGTCCATGGTTGGAATAAAGAATCTATTATAGAAAGGTAAGAAAAGTGGGCCAGAATATAAGTTGTACAGATAAGGAGATGGGGTTTGATTGCTAATGAGACATTTATCCACCAAAGGACAAGGGTGGTAAAACCTCTATAAGTCATTATGTGGCCTTCATCAATCAGCAAAATCTTTACAATAAACCTTTTTAAGAGGCCAAGTCATTATGTGAAACAATTTGAAAGAAAAACTAATTGATTTAATCTTATTTAAAATCAAAAACAGACATCATGAACATGCCAGATGGCAAAAATCTCGACTAAAGGCACATAAATTGTTAGCATTGACATGTTAAATATTTATATAAATTCTAAAAAATCTTACTTTTAATTGGTTCTAAGTACAAACCCAACTAACAAAATGACAAAAGATACAAGTACCGATATCGATCTATAAATGAAAACTATTGAGCTCAAAGCCCACTTTCAACTTGTGAATGTACTGTGTTTCTCAGACTAATTAACTATACTGTAAGTAATTAAAACATCTTTATTCTTACAGATTTAGTTTAAAGATTTCATTAGCAGTCTGAGAAAAGCATGACTTTTTGCCATTGAAAAGCATAAGTTGGGCCATGAATGTTATCACAGGACTGCAATATACGTCTACTTATGTCATAAGCTACATAAACTTCTAGTTGATATGAAAAAATATCAATATCATTCTAATTTCATTACTTTTAATTATCAATTTTTTCTGTCAATACCTAGAAAAAAATAATGAATAAGAAGTTTCATTTCATAAAAATAAATATTTTCCAGATCCCTTATAGACCATGGAAAACTATTGGTAGATTCAAAGATAAAACCAGCTGTGAAGTATAAGGTAGGCTTTTCAATTATGTCATATATAAAAGGTTAAAAGTATGCAGACTGGGTATAGATATGAATCAATTAAAATAGTTAAGAAGAACAAACTTAGTTTCAATGCTTATGTGAATTCCATTTAAACATATTAGACCAGTAGTTAGAGAATTGTAGAAAACAGTATTTAACAGTTATGCAAGCAGACAGTGTGGGTTCTTCTTTACAAAAGTTGTGTATTTTAGTTTGATTTGGATAAATATTTTGGTATCTCATCTTCATTCATATTCTCCCAAGACTTGTCAATATACCTACCTTATTAATTACTTGTTATTTATTGCAGAATACTTATTGTGGTGATTGCCAAGGTGATTGCCAATAATTTCTGTTTGTTACTTGTTTACATGTTTTTTAAGAAATGAATGCTTCTTTTTGTAACTTCATTGGTGTTTAAAGGCATTGACCGAAGTACATTTTGTATGAAGTGTAAAAGCGCTTCATTCTAAAACTGTGCACATGGTCAAATGCTTATAATTAATTTCTTTTAGCTAGGATCATGAAAACACGATTTTTATCAAGTTTTCATTCAATTTACCTGTGCATTTTTTGTGGGTCTTCCTGTCATCATGAATGGTAAATTTTATTATGTAACGAAGTAGTTTAAGGAATAACGTGAGATTGCAGTGTAGCCAATCAGAATAACTTATTATAATAAAACATACATCTTATGTAATTATATAATGTATAAAAACACAATTTGAAAATAACTGTCCCAATCCCATCTATTGTCTGTTTACTAGTTGTGTTTAAGTTGTCACTTTGGTGTCTTTTGCCTCTCTTTAGGGATACCTGTTGTATATTTCAGGATACCTGTTTTAGTAATTATCGTACCTGTCCCGTATGTTACCTGACTGTACAGAAGGATCAGATGCATAGTATTTCCTGTGGACACCAGTTCTGTAGAGAGTGCTGGGATAGTTTTTTCCAAATTCAAATTCAACAAGGGATCACCACAGGTATTGTATACAGGAAACATTAAACTTTGCAGGTTTTTTTCTTAAAATTATTTAAATGACAACCAAATCTTAAAATTGAACAGAAAGGTCTTACTATTTTCTTGAGCTAAAAATCTACAAAAATAGTTCAAAAAGTGAATTTATTTTTCCAGGTATTTACCATGTTACTATTATTTTTCATTAAAAAGTGACATTGTTGAAGATAGAAATCTTACTCTTGTTCTTAATGATAGAAGCAAATACAGTGGTTCATAAAAAACTGTTTTAATATTTATTTGGATTCATGACATAGTTTTATTTGTCAAAATATTGTGGACAATTTTAAATTATGGTGTGTATATGACCTAAGATTATGATTGACAATTCTTTACTTGACAGGGATTGAGTGTATGGAGAAAGACTGTAATATACTGGTACCTGAAGATTTTATTTGCAGTGCTCTCAGTAAACCAGACTTTCGAGATCGTTATTCAACAAGGTCTTTTACAGATCATATTGAAGTAAGTTAAAAATTAAATGAACAAGTAATTCTAATCAGTAGATATAAAATATACATAGAAGAAAAAAAAAGGAAAATGCCTGGTTTTCTATCATAGATATACAGTACATTCCGGTTATTTGCATAGCCTATTTGTCAGACGAAATTATGCAATAAAGCGGAGTATGCTTATATCCGAAATGACAAATTACGGTGTCAAATAACATCGATAGTGCAGATCAGCAAATAAGAAAGATGTACGTCCATAGTCCACTTACAACATAATGAATGTTTATTTATTCTAATAAAAGTTATTTGTCTACTGTCATACATTTTATTTCATTGTGTATTCTTTCAATAAAGTTTATTAACACATTTTGTTTTAGTTTATTATGTACCGACTTTTCCTTTACCTGACATACGAAAATAAAATTGTTCTAAAAATAGATTTGTTTCTATGACCCGGATGTACAAATTAAATTGTTACGCTTTGTTTAAAATAAACTGTTTAACAATACTACACAGTTTATAATCATTGTAAACAATAATTGTGCAATGAACTGCCTTTGATATGCAGTATTTACCAATTACACAGTGTTGTTACACTGTTACTTTAACATCGTTAGTTTCGTTTATGCAAAGCAGTTAACAGGTGATGGGGCCATGCACGGGTTATTTGCTGGACACAAGTGTTGAAAGTGAGAAAATATAATAATCAGAAGTTAATTTTATTTTAGAAAAATATTAAAAAGAAAAGATTGATGTATAAAATTCTTCAACCATATATAAATGCCCTGTAATATTTAACATAAATGTAGATCACCCAAGCTGAATTACGAAATTACACATTGGATAATGATCGATAATTAGCAGGCGTTAATGTTTTAAAAATTCACCCAAAATATAATCTATGAACAATGTTTGAAATCCAATCAATAATTAACACCTTTTGAGATAGAAGATCATAGAATGATTGTGTTTTTACAACAATCAGCTGATTGACATTTTTATGACCTCGAGGCTTAAAATAGAATATGGGAAACTTTACCTGTGTACACATCGAGGCCTTTTCTATAATCATATAAACACGAAAGATACTGTTTTAAAACTTTATTTGAATAACACACAAGTAAATGTGAAATAATAATGAAAATTATGATGCATTTAAGAAAAATATACTTACCAAATTGCTGTTTCCGGTCAAATATCTCGTCAGTTTTAACTGAGCATATCTAGCTGGCGATTATTTTCTATGCAATAAACCGAAATGCCACTTGTAAGGCTATGCATATAACCGGACAATTTAACATTAGGTGAATGGGAAATGGTTTTGTGCAGGAGAAAAGTATGCAATTAAGCGAATTATGCTATTAAGCGGTATGCAATTAAGTGGAATCGACTGTATGTGCATTTTTCTTCTACTCACAAGCATAGAAGATCCTTTTTCTGTCTATTTGAAATTTGTCATAATTTTAAATGGATTTTTATCTTCTTTTCCAAGTTTTAATGTGAACTGCTTTTATTTTAGGGACACCCACAGCTGAGGTTTTGTCCTGGTCCTAATTGTTCAGTCATAGTTAGAGCAAAAGAAAACAAAGCCAAAAAAGTAGAATGTGGACAGTGTAAAACTATATTTTGGTAAGTATGTGTGTATATCACTGATGTTGCAGCTGGTATTCAAGGTATAATGGTTTAGATACTTGCCACTGGAAAATTAGCAAACAAAAGTCAATTATATAATAGTTTACACAACAGTTGGACAAGATTTTATTTAAGAATAATAAAGATGTAATATTGTTTCATTTCCCTGAATCACATTTATAGAATGTCCTGTTTTATATTCACATACAATATAATCTCTTAAGTATCTTTAATTATCCATTTTCTAGATACACTTAAGTATTGCATTGAACATTTATTTTCAGCAGTCCTCAGTACATATATTCAACAATAAAAGTTTGCAAATATGTGAATACAATACAATCATTCATATAAATGAATGCCATAATTAAAGTCATATGAAACTTCAAATTAAAAAAAAATGATGCATATGTTTTTATAACTGAATGGCTAATTTTTATTATAAAACTTATGTACTACATATACTTTTTTCTCAAGAAAATTGTATAATTTGTCGAAAGTAAGAAGAAATTTTCTTTTTTTAAATTGTTCACTTCCAGTAAACAATTTGTTGATATGTTTTTTGTATGCAGTGAACTCAGTGTGACCTTTCTTGTAAAAATCCGGTGATAGCAATACCCATGGATCTGTCATTGAAATAAACTATTAGGCCACACCAATTTAATTTCTTGTTCTACGGATTTTTGGACTCCAAAATTTGGGGCGAGCGAGCGATTTGAAAATTTAAATAAAAAAATATTTATTTTGCAAATTCTTGAGGCGAAGCTTGAAAAGTAAAGGCGAGCAATTATAATTTTTTTTTGTAAACATAAAATAGTAGATTTCGACAATATTAAAACACTTATTTATGATCATTTATCACTTGTACTTTTGTTATTTCTTTAATTTCTGAAGTATTTTTCCCTGTTCATCAAGAAATAATTAAATCTGGTCTTTGTACGTGTGACTGACAATGAGACAATTCTCCATCTAAGTCATATTCAGTTTGGGGGCAACCCCTTAATGTTATAAATACCCCTTTTTTCATGTTTTATGAGTGATCAATATAAGTTATAATATATTTGTTTGTACAAAAGGGCTGATATTTTCTCAAAGAACTATACATCTATCTCTTATTAAATGGTCAAAACATGTCCAAGAATTTTGTAATATTCATGGACTTTAACCATGTTAACACATTTTCTTTTTAACAGTTTAATGTTATTCAAAATAAGTGGACCCCTCTTTTAGAAAAAGTTGTTTAAAATATGATGTAACTCTCCTCTTTTTGAGTACAAAATTCTAACTTTTCAAAGGTTTTGAATAGAAGAACTATACAAATCCTTGGTATTTCTATTTTCTTTTCTACATCAGTTAAATGACCCCTTGTCTGAGGGAGGGTTGTTCTCAACCTGATAATAACAAACACAGTTAAAAGTACGACCTTTTACATGGGGCTTTGATACAGACCAAACAACAAGCTATACAGGGCCCCAAAATTATTAGCGTACACAATTCAAACAGGAAAACCAACGATCTAATTTATATATCCAAACGGGAAAATACCAGTGAACAACATCAATAAACGATAACTGCTGAACGACCGGCCCCTGAATCAATCAGGACAGGTGCATAAACATGCAGCGGCTATGGATAGTTTTGTTTCGCCAGCATACAATATAATTGCAGTTGAAGGCAAATCCTTCAGAAGTTCTTTGTACTTTATTCTAACAACGAACATATTTTGATAGGAAATATAAGTAAGGGGGAAAGAAACCAATGTTTTGTTCTTTACCAGTATATATTTCCGCTTTATATCGGAGCACTTCTTCTTTGGATAAATAGGTTTCATGCTGAAACAAATATTCTCACAGATATTTAAGAAGTGTGGTGGTGTGCTTTTATGTTTAAAATCGTTATATACAGGTTAAAATTATACTGTGATTTTAAAAACAAATGTTGATATATTTTTATAATATTTACCAAAAAAAACAGTGCAGGAAATGGACATGATTACACTTCCGGATGCGGGAAGGTGGAATATAAAAAAAATAAAAAAATTCTGTTTTGAGAAAAATAGGTGTGGGCGGGTCCATCGAACAAGGAATCAAATTGGTGTGGCCTTATCTTATTGTACATGTTATGCACATACTTAATATCCATGCTTTTTTGTTGATTGTTTACTCACTTAGGTAATAATGGGTTAACTACAGGTTTAAAACACAACAATTTATTAGCGGACATATTTTCACATCACAACAGAATGAGAGAAATTTTTATTTGACGATGATACAATATGAATGAGTAAAAAAGTAAAAAAGGATAAAATCATGCATAGAAGACTAAGTTTATGAAATTTACATGCATCGGTTCAAGAATTAAATAAACATTAATTTTCACCAGTCACTCGTTTCACATGACTTTAATGTATCTTGATATTTCATTTACAGTTTTAAATGTGGAATAGATTACCATTGTCCAACAGACTGTGGTACGATAAAGAAATGGCTGACTAAATGTGCTGATGACTCCGAAACAGCTAATTATATCAGTGCAAATACAAAAGATGTAAGTTAACTCTAAAATGTACAGAAAATTGAATAAGTAGTGCATTTATGTGAAATATTACTGATTGGATTCTGTCAAAAAAGGTGAACATTTATATAAAAGCCTGGCGGGGGTTACTGACTATCCTTTCGGGTATAACTGTGCCGACAGCACTTGCCAAATCATAACCCTGTTCTTAACCAGAAAACATTGAAAACATACCATGTTCTAAACCAGAAAACATTGAAAACATACCATGTTCTAAACCAGAAAACATTGAAAACATACCCTGTTCTAAACCAGAAAACATTGAAAACATACCCTGTTCTAAACCAGAAAACATTGAAAACATACCCTGTTCTAAACCAGAAAACATTGAAAACATACCCTGTTCTAAACCAGAAAACATTGAAAACATACCCTGTTCTAAACCAGGAAACATTGAAAACATACCCTGTTCTAAACCAGAAAACATTGAAAACATACCCTGTTCTAAACCAGAAAACATTGAAAACATACCCTGTTCTAAACCAGAAAACATTGAAAACATACCCTGTTCTAAACCAGAAAACATTGAAAACATACCCTGTTCTAAACCAGAAAACATTGAAAACATACCCTGTTCTAAACCAGAAAACATTGAAAACATACCCTGTTCTAAACCAGAAAACATTGAAAACACACCCTGTTCTAAACCAGAAAACATTGAAAACATACCCTGTTCTAAACCAGAAAACATTGAAAACATACCCTGTTCTAAACCAGAAAACATTGAAAACATACCCTGTTCTAAACCAGAAAACATTGAAAACATACCCTGTTCTAAACCAGGAAATATTGAAAACATACCCTGTTCTAAACCAGAAAACATTGAAAACATACCCTGTTCTAAACCAGAAAACATTGAAAACATACCCTGTTCTAAACCAGGAAATATTGAAAACATACCCTGTTCTAAACCAGAAAACATTGAAAACATACCCTGTTCTAAACCAGAAAACATTGAAAACATACCCTGTTCTAAACCAGAAAACATTGAAAACATACCCTGTTCTAAACCAGAAAACATTGAAAACATACCCTGTTCTAAACCAGAAAACATTGAAAACATACCCTGTTCTAAACCAGAAAACATTGAAAACATACCCTGTTCTAAACCAGAAAACATTGAAAACACACCCTGTTCTAAACCAGAAAACATTGAAAACATACCCTGTTCTAAACCAGAAAACATTGAAAACATACCCTGTTCTAAACCAGAAAACATTGAAAACACACCCTGTTCTAAACCAGAAAACATTGAAAACACACCCTGTTCTAAACCAGGAAACATTGAAAACATACCCTGTTCTAAACCAGGAAACATTGAAAACATACCCTGTTCTAAACCAGAAAACATTGAAAACATACCCTGTTCTAAACCAGAAAACATTGAAAACATACCCTGTTCTAAACCAGAAAACATTGAAAACATACCCTGTTCTAAACCAGGAAACATTGAAAACATACCCAGGAAACATTGAAAACATACCCAGGAAACATTGAAAACATACCCAGGAAACATTGAAAACATACCCTGTTCTAAACCAGGAAACATTGAAAACATACCCTGTTCTAAACCAGAAAACATTGAAAACATACCCTGTTCTAAACCAGGAAACATTGAAAACATACCCAGGAAACATTGAAAACATATCCTGTTCTAAACCAGAAAACATTGAAAACATACCCTGTTCTAAACCAGAAAACATTGAAAACACACCCTGTTCTAAACCAGAAAACATTGAAAACACACCCTGTTCTAAACCAGGAAACATTGAAAACATACCCTGTTCTAAACCAGGAAACATTGAAAACATACCCTGTTCTAAACCAGAAAACATTGAAAACATACCCTGTTCTAAACCAGAAAACATTGAAAACATACCCTGTTCTAAACCAGAAAACATTGAAAACATACCCTGTTCTAAACCAGAAAACATTGAAAACACACCCTGTTCTAAACCAGAAAACATTGAAAACACACCCTGTTCTAAACCAGGAAACATTGAAAACATACCCAGGAAACATTGAAAACATATCCTGTTCTAAACCAGAAAACATTGAAAACATACCCTGTTCTAAACCAGGAAACATTGAAAACATACCCTGTTCTAAACCAGAAAACATTGAAAACATACCCTGTTCTAAACCAGAAAACATTGAAAACATACCCTGTTCTAAACCAGAAAACATTGAAAACATACCCTGTTCTAAACCAGAAAACATTGAAAACATACCCTGTTCTAAACCAGAAAACATTGAAAACATATCCTGTTCTAAACCAGAAAACATTGAAAACATACCCTGTTCTAAACCAGAAAACATTGAAAACATACCCTGTTCTAAACCAGAAAACATTGAAAACATACCCTGTTCTAAACCAGAAAACATTGAAAACATACCCTGTTCTAAACCAGAAAACATTGAAAACATACCCTGTTCTAAACCAGGAAACATTGAAAACATATCCTGTTCTAAACCAGAAAACATTGAAAACATACCCTGTTCTAAACCAGAAAACATTGAAAACATACCCTGTTCTAAACCAGGAAACATTGAAAAACATACCCTGTTCTAAACCAGAAAACATTGAAAACATACCCTGTTCTAAACCAGAAAACATTGAAAACATACCCTGTTCTAAACCAGGAAATATTGAAAACATACCCTGTTCTAAACCAGAAAACATTGAAAACATACCCTGTTCTAAACCAGAAAACATTGAAAACATACCCTGTTCTAAACCAGGAAATATTGAAAACATACCCTGTTCTAAACCAGAAAACATTGAAAACATACCCTGTTCTAAACCAGGAAACATTGAAAACATACCCTGTTCTAAACTGAAATATTGAAAAACATACCCTGTTCTAAACTGAAATATTGAAAAACACACCCTGTTCTAAACCAGAAAACATTGAAAACATACCCTGTTCTAAACCAGAAAACATTGAAAACATACCCTGTTCTAAACCAGGAAACATTGAAAACATACCCTGTTCTAAACCAGAAAACATTGAAAAACATACCCTGTTCTAAACCAGGAAACATTGAAAACATACCCTGTTCTAAACCAGGAAACATTGAAAACATACCCAGGAAACATTGAAAACATATCCTGTTCTAAACCAGAAAACATTGAAAACATACCCTGTTCTAAACCAGAAAACATTGAAAACATACCCTGTTCTAAACCAGAAAACATTGAAAACATACCCTGTTCTAAACCAGAAAACATTGAAAACACACCCTGTTCTAAACCAGAAAACATTGAAAACATACCCTGTTCTAAACCAGAAAACATTGAAAACATACCCTGTTCTAAACCAGGAAACATTGAAAACATACCCTGTTCTAAACCAGGAAACATTGAAAACATACCCTGTTCTAAACCAGAAAACATTGAAAACATACCCAGGAAACATTGAAAACATACCCTGTTCTAAACCAGAAAACATTGAAAACATACCCAGGAAACATTGAAAACATACCCTGTTCTAAACCAGAAAACATTGAAAACATACCCTGTTCTAAACCAGAAAACATTGAAAACATATCCTGTTCTAAACCAGAAAACATTGAAAACATACCCTGTTCTAAACCAGAAAACATTGAAAACATACCCTGTTCTAAACCAGAAAACATTGAAAACACACCCTGTTCTAAACCAGAAAACATTGAAAACACACCCTGTTCTAAACTGAAATATTGAAAAACATACCCTGTTCTAAACCAGGAAACATTGAAAACATACCCTGTTCTAAACCAGGAAACATTGAAAACATACCCTGTTCTAAACCAGAAAACATTGAAAACATACCCTGTTCTAAACCAGAAAACATTGAAAACATACCCTGTTCTAAACCAGAAAACATTGAAAACATACCCTGTTCTAAACCAGAAAACATTGAAAACATACCCTGTTCTAAACCAGGAAACATTGAAAACATACCCTGTTCTAAACCAGGAAACATTGAAAACATACCCTGTTCTAAACCAGGAAACATTGAAAACATACCCTGTTCTAAACCAGAAAACATTGAAAACATACCCTGTTCTAAACCAGAAAACATTGAAAACATACCCTGTTCTAAACCAGAAAACATTGAAAACATACCCTGTTCTAAACCAGAAAACATTGAAAACATACCCTGTTCTAAACCAGAAAACATTGAAAACATACCCTGTTCTAAACAAGAAAACATTGAAAACATACCCTGTTCTAAACTGAAATATTGAAAAACATACCCTGTTCTAGACATGCTCAGAAAATATATACCCTGTTCTAGGCCGTATTATGGCGTATAAAATAGATGCTGTTCTAGACCTGGGTTCTAGACTATCTTAAACAGTTAAATAAGCGATCATGTTCTAGACAAATACTTTGTTTACAAAAAGACCCTGTTCTCACAAGCAGGTCATGAAAAAGCGACCCTGTTCTTACCAACAGACATGAAAAAGGGACCCTGTTCTAACCAGCAGGGCATGAAAAAGATACCCTGTTTTGTGGCACACTCATACCACTGAAAATATAAGAAGTACCCCCCCCCCCCCCCCCCCCCTTCCCTGTTATAAAAAACACATAAAATCAGAGAGAAAACCCCTCTGAAGGTTGACTTATAGTCATCAAATCTTTAATTTCATATGATTTTGACAGTTTGAGTAAACGATCTAAAAAAGATTCACATGGAAGGATTTACTAACAGCTGGTCAACAGATAATTGTACTTTAAATGATTTGTGTTTTTCAGTGTCCAAAGTGCCATGTATGTATAGAGAAAAATGGAGGTTGTAATCATGTGGTAAGAATTACAATTTAACTTTATAGAAATCTGTATCTTAGATACTGAATTATACAAATACATGTAACTTTTCTTAATAGTGCTATGCTTGAAACTTTATCTGTAATGAGTTCACATGATCCTAGTACGTTAAACTTATTTTATTTTTTCAAATGACAAATGGATCAGATACAAGTTTTGATCTTAGTTTCAACCATGGAATAAAACGCACAACGTGCTTTACCTTATGAATTTTTTTATTTGAAATTTCATTTGTATAGAAATATGTTTATTTCCATTAATTTTGTACCTCACCTACAGTAATATTTTTACACACTCTAGGTTATATTTTGAAAGGCTTAAGTGTACACCAAAACAATAGGGGTAGACAGTTTCATAAACACTGAATATTTAACCAAATTACTTTATTTTGATTATCTGATTTTAAAACAATGAATTGAAACAGAAAATGTATACACAAATTTAAATATGAATAAATGGAGATATAGAAAAAACATTAATCAAACCTTACATCAAAACCAATCGTAGTTATTTTATATATTTAAAAATTAACAATTCTTAATTAAAAAAAAAAGAAAAAATTCAAAGATAAAGAAAAAAAATATGTGAAAGGAAACAAAATGTATATAATTTGTTCAATTATATTTCAGCAATGTACAAAGTGTAAACATGACTTTTGTTGGATGTGTTTAGGAGGTAAGTTTTATTCTTGTTTATATCTTTAACTTAATTTATTTTTAAGTTATTTTATAATTGGTTGCTATTTCTAAAATTTTCCTTTGATCTTTCTGTGTGAAAATTTTCAATCTCACACTATGCAAGTGTCATGTTTTTTATGGACACACCTGATCAGTAGAGGCTCATTTAGGCTATTAAATTTGAAATACTAACATTATGGGACCCACCAAATTAAATTATAACCAAATATATTCTTAGTGTATTCTAAATATTTTCTGTATCATTGAATTTTTCAGATTGGAAGGCACATGGCAGCGAGTATTATGAATGCAGCCGATACAAAGAAAATCCTAACATTGCTAATGAATCCGCTCACGCTCAAGCTAGAGAGGCTCTCAAAAAATACCTCTTCTATTTTGAAAGGGTAAATTGACATTCAACTAGAAATTTTACTTTATTTATATACTATTTATTTTGCACTACGAGCTATATATGTTTGGCTGTTTATGGAACAGGCAAGTCATTTAGAGATAATTCAACTCTATAAAATGTAACTTGGACCAAATGACAAAGGAGTGGGGTTTTAAATGTACCCTAATCTTCATGAAAAGACACACTTTTTGGGATGTGAATAAGCTGCAATGTGTTTTCCTCTCTTAAAAAGATATTACATTTAGAAGAGTTTTGAGTTATTCATCTCTCTGAAATCCGATTCTGCAGCTTTGACATCATTCCCATGCTCCAACATTAGCATCTTTTAAGTTTTTAACTATTTTGTGTCTCAGAAATTAAACTGAGTAATTTTGTATTTGATTACATCTTAAAATATAAATGAGCACCAAAAATCTATAAGTGATAGTACCTTTTAAATAAACTTAGTATCCTCCAGTTGGATACAAGAAATGCATACTATTGTTATGACGATGCTATCAATTAACTATTTCAGTGGGAAAATCATTCGAAGAGTTTAGAGTTAGAAGAGCAAACGTTACTTAAAATCACATCCAGAATTCAGGATAAGGTGATGAATAATGCTGGTACATGGATTGATTGGCAGTACTTGTTAGATGCTGCAGGTCTTCTCAGAAAAGTAGGTATTTTAATGTGTATTGTAACTGCAATATTAAAAGCATGGAACTTCAGGAAATTATAAATTAGTTCAAGTTTGGAGTATTGAAACAATTTTCTATATAAAATAAAAGCATATTAAAAAAATCAAAATTTGCTATTTAAAAATGTTCAAAGTTAAAATTGATATTCAAAATAATATTGGATAATTCATTTTACAATTTGTTTCCTTTCTTCAATATCTTTATATTTAGATGTCTGCCTGCCTTCCACCCTCAAAAAAGGGGGAAAAATCTCAATCTATTCATTCAAACAAAAATCATTTGTTTAATAATTAGTAAGTTAGCCAATGATATATATAAGTACATACTTTTATTTACAGAAAATCATATAACAAAAACTTGTTTTTCTTTTACAGTGCAGATACTCACTACAATACACATATCCATATGCCTACTTTATGGAAAAAGGAGCCAGAAAACAACTGGTAAGTATATAATCAAAACAAGACTGTTATTTCAGAATTTTGTTTACCAAAATAAAGAAATTAGTATTAGATTCGTAAATGTGGTTCATGACAGTTTTTGTTGAACTTGCGACTTTTGTCGCCAAAGTGGTACACAGTAATCCTTCATTCTGTCGACGGCAGCGGTTGCAAGAAATATTCACTCTGTGGTTAAAATTTTTTGAAATTTTATAAACTTTCTTAAATTATCCTGGATTTCTACCTAACTTGGACAAAAGCTTGTTTGTAATCATACGGTAGTATCCAATAATAAATTTAAAAAAAAAATAAATCCTGTTTATCCTTAATTTACTTATAATAAGTTATAAACTGGCTTTTTATTAAAAATCATCAGGCGAATCCCCCGTAAATGGATTTTTCCCCCTGAAGTATAGTGATAAGTGGCTTTCATAAATAATGCTTTTATTTAAGAAATAATTGATGCAAGCTATACTTTATTGTAGTTTTAACATGGGTAGGCATTATATTCATGATTATTTTTTTGATTTAAAATAACACGAATATAATGCCTACCCATGTTAAAACTACTATGAAGTATAGCTCTCATCAATTATTTTGATTCTGATTAGGACAATTAAGGTAATTTCTAACTCCAATGTGTATAAGTGTAAAGAGTTAGTGCAGGCTCTTCCTGGAACCTACCGTTTTGTTAGTTAACAAGCAAACAACTGGCAATGTGATTTTTAAGAGGGAGGAGGTTTGAACAGCCAACATAATTGGTTGTCGTATCTAGGTCAAACATGTCAATTTGGAATTGCAACACATGACAGCCATAAGAAATGAATAAGTAACAACATGTGCATCATTTTAGAGTTAGGGAGGGATTTAAGTCAATGAAATATATTTAATGCATGCCAATTTAATAAAATTAATTATTCTGCAGTAGTTAATATACGCATGTGCAAACAATTTTTATTGGATTTAGAATATGGGTTTATTCACAAAGCGAAAGAAGCATGTCATACTAGAATAAGCATACTGATTTCTTTTTCAGTTTGAATATCAGCAAGCTCAGTTAGAAGCTGAAGTAGAAAACTTATCATGGAAAGTAGAAAGAGCAGAAATTACAGACAGAGGGGTATGTGTTTTGGGAAAATGTTGATAGAATTATTATTTATTTTTCGCGTCAACTGCACAGGGGTAAAAAAAATCATGATTTCACAACAAAAAAGACATATGTAAGATTTATCACAACAACAAAATTCACCATGAAATCATACCAGTTAACATTCTTCAAGGTCAAAAAGTCAAATGGGAGTATTAGTAAAATGGTGAAGAAGAGTGTATACTGTGAATTCATTTGCTTTAGAGGGTATCAATTTTCGTGCATTGAGGAAAACTTACATTTTTTTAGATATTTGAATTCATGGTTTTGCCGATTTCTGTGTACAAAGCCTATAGAAAATTGTAATTGGTTGAACATATAAAATTCAGGGTTAACCTGTACCCATCAAACCCACAAAAATTGCTATCCAATGAATAATAATGAATCCACAGTAAATGACATACTATGACCTATCCATGTCTATCCAATGAATAATAATGAATCCACAGTATATGACATACCATGACCTATCCATGTCTATCCAATGAATAATAATGAATCCACAGTAAATGACATACTATGACCTATCCATGTCTATCCAATGAATAATAATGAATCCACAGTAAATGACATACCATGACCTATCCATGTCTATCCAATGAATAATAATGAATCCACAGTATATGACATACCATGACCTATCCATGTCTATCCAATGAATAATAATGAATCCACAGTAAATGACATACTATGACCTATCCATGTCTATCCAATGAATAATAATGAATCCACAGTATATGACATACCATGACCTATCCATGTCTATCCAATGAATAATAATGAATCCACAGTAAATGACATACTATGACCTATCCATGTCTATCCAATGAATAATAATGAATCCACAGTATATGACATACCATGACCTATCCATGTCTATCCAATGAATAATAATGAATCCACAGTAAATGACATACTATGACCTATCCATGTCTATCCAATGAATAATAATGAATCCACAGTAAATGACATACTATGACCTATCCATGTCTATCCAATGAATAATAATGAATCCACAGTAAATGACATACCATGACCTATCCATGTCTATCCAATGAATAATAATGAATCCACAGTATATGACATACCATGACCTATCCATGTCTATCCAATGAATAATAATGAATCCACAGTAAATGACATACCATGACCTATCCATGTCTATCCAATGAATAATAATGAATCCACAGTAAATGACATACCATGACCTATCCATGTCTATCCAATGAATAATAATGAATCCACAGTAAATGACATACTATGACCTATCCATGTCTATCCAATGAATAATAATGAATCCACAGTAAATGACATACTATGACCTATCCATGTCTATCCAATGAATAATAATGAATCCACAGTAAATGACATACTATGACCTATCCATGTCTATCCAATGAATAATAATGAATCCACAGTAAATGACATACCATGACCTATCCATGTCTATCCAATGAATAATAATAAATCCACAGTAAATGACATACCATGACCTATCCATGTCTATCCAATGAATGATAATGAATCCACAGTAAATGACATACTATGACCTATCCATGTCTATCCAATGAATGATAATGAATCCACAGTAAATGACATACCATGACCTATCCATGTCTATCCAATGAATAATAATAAATCCACAGTAAATGACATACTATGACCTATCCATGTCTCTATTTTACAACTAATATAAATGAGGAACTTCTAAACAAAGAATCATAATACATTAAAGCAAAAGTATTGATTATAACACATATTAAAAGAATCTACTGTCAGGTAAACAAAAGCCTAGAAAAATTAGCTAGCTTTAAAACTGAAAGAAAGTATATAAAAAACGACTACTATTGAAATTTTGAAAAATTCACATGTTGCACCTATAAACAAGAAGACTTTAAGAATTTACTTTTCTGTTTATTTCAGGACCTAGAAAATCAAATGGATGTTGCAGAGAAAAGACGTCAAACATTGTTGAAAGATTTCCTAGAAATCTGACGAGTTATCATGTGACATTGATCAGCTCAGGGAGATTATTGTTAGATGATTGTCATTAAAGCTTTAAGTCAAAATATAGGTGCCAATCATCGTCAAATGTTAATGATGTCGGCTGAAAACGTAATTCCTATTGGTCTCACTGTTAAGGCATTTGGTAAATGGAGAAAAAACAGGGAGATTGAAACAGTGAGGTGTTGATATTTGCAATGTATGATAATTAAACTAAAGATTTTTAACACATTTTGCAAATATAAATTAAAATTAAAATTCTCAAGTTTTAATTGTAACTGTATTAGTTGATTAAAACAAATATGTAGCAATATTGTTAAAGTACTACCAATTACCAAATATGCTTACAAAATTATTAGTTTTGTCTCAGTACAGGTGCACAGTTATAGTGCTCATCAATTGTAAAGGTAATAATTCCTTCACGAAAAACTAGTTTTCTTTTGATAACCACTTTTTCAAGTAAAATAAATCGCATAATTTAGCATAATTGTATCATGTTGGTACACAATTTAAAGAAAAATAACCACAAGAAAACATAAGCTATCAACCTGATGTATTTTCTACAACTGTGGATATCAAAATTACCTATTGTGTCGATAAATTAAACATTTCCTGCCATTCATAATATCCTTATTAGTAATTTTAGGGAATTAAATGGTGTACAGTTGACATATGAAGATGGAGAAAAATTCAAATAGGTTTAAGTTTTAGTACGAAAATCACAGTTATCGTAAATAATACACACAGCAAAGGATTATGTTGCTTGCTATATAGATAATGCCATAGTCAAAAAGAAATTAACTTAGTTTTTTTTTTAAAGCTCTGGAGTTGGTTTCTCAAAAAACTTACAATTAAGATTGATAGTAAGTCATTAAGAATTCAGTCTACTTACAATAAATACGAAAACTCCTGATCTAGGTTAAAGGTCTCTGAAGCCTATAGGTCTGTATTCATTACTTCCTCAAAGGAAAATTAACATCATATTTCATCGCCACATTTGTAAATATCTCATTATCAGAATTAAATGTGATAAAAATGATACTAAATACTTCATTCCAAAATGTTTGATCTCTTAAGGAAATAGCTTTTGTCAAGATTAAACATTTTATCCTTTCTGATTCTGTTAGGGTAAAAGTTTACTTAAGTGATTTGTTTGCAAATAGTTTGAAGCTTTGTTGTAAAAGCAAATGAGTTTAAATTGCTCCAGTCAATGGGTGGATCCAGCCCCCCCTCCCCTTTTGTGGGAAAAATTTGGTTGATTATATAGGGAATCATTGAAGCATGACTGGAGCGGGCCCCCACTTACGTCAGGCAGGCCCCCCCCATAGGAAAATTTCTGGATCCGCCACTGCTAGTATTGTAATTTTTATACATTAGTAAAATAATTTATGTATGCATACTTAAAATTTTGTGTAACTATTTCTCTATAATTGTTTGTTAAAGATAAGAAGTAATTCTCATACTGAAATATAGCCTTAGGTTGTGGTTGTTTAGCATCTTTAATCAATAAAAAATGGCTACCATAATATATTCGAGTCTGTTGGAAATGTTGTTAAACAACAATCAATCAATCAATTATATTATGACAAAGTTTCTGTCTTTTTTTGTACTGACTAAAATCAAATGCTTCTATAAATAGATAATTTGAGAAGTACAGACCTCCAAGAAAAAGATGACAAGTTCATGTCACTAGCTGAATATTACAGTTTTATGAACTGTTTGTTTATATTTTTGTTGATGTCGTCGATTTCATACACATGAGGTTTTGAAGGGATGATCTTGATTTTGTCTCATTTATCGTAAAATGTTGAGTATAACATCAAAAGTGTGGATATTTTTAATGTGCAATATAAAATACTGGTATGTGATGTTAAAGTGTATTTTGTGTCTCTCTTATATGTTATTATAATCTTTTTTCTAAAATATTTCTATATTATAGTTGGTCATTTTAATATTGTGGGTACAGATTATTGTAATTCATTTGGTTATAAATGAAATTACATTATTTTCATTTTCTTTCATCTTGCATTGGTAATTTAACTTTGATTCCAGAGAAATTGAAATTATGACCAGAGATGTATGGGGGGAGTATGATGAGAGCCATTATTTGACCTTTGAAAATTTGGGCGGAAGAAATTTTTCTGGACACTAGGATTAAGCCCTTATTTTTGCAGGAATTTTGGATTTACACTTATGGGGAATAGGGAGTTAATTATCAATTTTGGGTACAGGTGATAAATGCTTTATTTTTTACGGGAATTCATGTTTTTGTGTTAAGGTTTCCAAGGAATAATAACTGACAGACAAATATATATATTCTAAGTATGAAATTTTATTTTATTTTCAAAATTTTGGCCTTTTGTACCCTCTCCATTACCAACTTTCTATTTGGCATTTATTTCCAGTGTTGAACGTAGAATGTATAAATCATGCTAAACATGATTAATTGTAGAATATTTAAATCATGCTAAACATGATTAATTGTAGAATATTTAAATCATGCTAAACATGATTAATTGTAGAATGTTCAAATCATGCTAAAATTGATCTATCATGTCAAACTTAAAAATTTGCATTTAGTCTTTATATTAATAATAAATTTGGCAAAGCCAAGATTTCTTTTTGTATTGAATTGTGTTGTTAACATTTTATGCTTCTGTATGTAGCTTATTAATCAATTGTAAATATTTCTGAAATATTTAATACTTTGTCGTGAATGTGATGAATGATAATTTATTATTTATGTTAAAATAGTTTTACATATTGTTAGAGGATATATCAACTTATTACACAAACGTCACAATATATCTGATAGTTCTAAAGACTGATGCAGATAGTATTATCTGTATCTAATCAGTGCACCAGTAATATATATGTACAAAATGTATATTATGCTTTGCAAATTGCTTTATCAAATTCAAAAGTGCAGAAAAAACCGGATAGTGCATTTTTTTAGTGCTGTTGTAACTATAAAAAGATATTAGCCTATAGAACATTCTCAGAGAAATTATAGAATTTAAAACGCAACAATGAAAATAACTAGATATAATTCGTAAATGTAAGCTTTGGTTAAACTAAATGAAAACTCAATTTACTAAAGGGGTGCATGGCTATTCATTCTTGTAACGGGTGGTAATCTACAAATATCATACATGGAAATTATGTAAAAATGGTGGATTTTCAGAGTCCTTATTGTTTATCATAGATCTTTATATTTTAAGCTTTGTTTCATAACTGCCATTACTGTTAGTCTTACCTCAGTTTGATTATGAATGAAAGTTTTAATAGTATCATTTGTTGGAGTTATCTAAATTAAGAATTGTAATATTTCTTTACATGAATAGTGTTGCATTGTATAGAAATAACAGTTTTTCTATAAAATAAACATAAGTTAACATTCTGTAACCATGGAAATATGATTGTTTACAGCCGACCATTTACTTCATTATACATTCCTTGAAATGTTTTGATGTTAACTTTGGTTTTTAAATCAACAAGTTTTGGTCTATGTGTAGAAAGATGCAGTAACATTATTAGCTTTTCCTGGTTTTTGTGTTTGTAAAAACCCCAAATGTTTTATAGTTGTGAGAAATAAGAGAAAAGCAGTATCTAGATGAAGTTCAGTTATCACTATATTATGTTTATATATATAACTTATTTGAAGCCTAGTAGATAATCCATTTTTGAAATTTTTAGAACATAATCAGAACTTATCATGTTATAGTTGTACACAGTTTATCAAAACCTAATTTATGATTTCTGTTGGTATTTACCTTTTTGAACTTTTACCAAGGTTATGGTAAGTTGTTATTGTGAAAATGAAGGGTGTGAAAGTGTTGAATGCTATTTATTATCCATGGCATGTGTTGTGTTTTTGTTATTAAATGAATTTTAATAATGTTGGTTGTTGTATTTTTTTATCTATGAATAAATGGAGACATGGAATATTTGTCAATGAGATATAAACATAAAGACACAAGCAAACATGGAGGACATAGTTATGTACAGTAAACTACCATTTAACATACATACTCTTTCCTGGCGAGGATGTGGAATGCGGAGATATCAATTTTATGTCTTCTTGTCTCTGATTTTGATTGAATCCAGACAAATTAGTTTCTGCATCACTTAAAGCACCCAAAACAATAAATAAGAAACTTGAAATATTGGACTGTTCAAATGTTTGATTTTGAATCAATGACCACTAGCTTGTTGTTTTTGAAAAGAATGACTGTCTGATCATGAAACATGTTGTGTGGCTTTCAGAAGGGATTAAAAAGAAAATAATCTTTAACTTAACCAAATAAATTCTAAGTGTTGATCTACCCTTGTAGTTTTAAAAAGGAACTGATACAACTTTTGAAATATTTCCCTAGCTAAGCCCAGAGGTAATCAATAATTAACTAATCCCAAAAGTTTAACCTGATGTGGGACAGACTAATGGTAAAATGGAATAACAACTGACACACAGACAGAAAAAAAAATGCCATATGCTACCATAGGCAGGGCATCAAAAACAAGTGAAACTGTGAGCTACTGCTCACTGATGATACCCCCGCCACAAGTGGATAATATTAATAGTGTAAAAATATGCAAGTGTTCGGTAAACAGGAAGTTGTCAAGTGATGAATCTGAAAACGCATCACACGGTAAAGCTGACTTAAATAAATCCTGAAACCAAATTTCAGAAATCCTTGTATTGTAGTTCCTGAGAAAAATGTGACGAAAATTTTCAACTTGGCTATCATGTGTAAAATCATACAGGTGTTCGGTAAACAGGAAGTTGTCAAGTGATCAATCTGAAAACGCATCACACGGTATAGCTGACTTATATAAATCCTGAAACCAAATTTCAGAAATCCTTGTATTGTAGTTCCTGAGAAAAATGTGACAAAAATTTTCAACTTGGCTATCATGTGTAAAATCATACAAGTGTTCGGTAAACAGGAAGTTGTCAAGTGATGAATCTGAAAACGCATCACTTGGTATAGCTGACTTAGATAAACCCTGAAACCAAATTTCAGAAATCCTTGTATTGTAGTTCCTGAGAAAAATGTGACGAAAATTTTAAACTTGGCTATCAAGTGTAAAATCATACAAGTGTTCGGTTAACAGGAAGTTGTCAATTGATCAATCTGAAAACGCATCACACGGTAAAGCTGACTTAGATAAACCCTGAAACCAAATTTCAGAAATCCTTGTATTGTAGTTCCTGAGAAAAATGTGACGAAAATTTTCAACTTGGCTATCATGTGTAAAATCATACAAGTGTTCGGTAAACAGGAAGTTGTCAAGTGATCAATCTGAAAACGCATCACACGGTATGGCTGACATATATAAATGTTGATACCAAATTACAGAAAGGGTGGATGTGTTGTTCCTGAGAAAAATGTGACGAAAGTTTCATGGGACGGACTGACGGACTGACTGATGGACTGACGGACGGACTGACAGACAGAGGTAAAACAGTATACCCCCCTTTTTTAAAGCGGGGGTATAATTAAATATTTCTGGTTATATAAAATTTCATTAACCCACAACATCTTACATAAAAACAGTAGTTGTTTGTTATTCAAACATTTGAAGGTTTAAAGTCTCCTTTTCATGTGTTGTTCAGGAAGAGTCAGAATCAGTATTGTAAATTTCCTATACCGATAGGTATTAAAATATCAAATACTTCCAAGTAAAAGAAGAGTTTGGTATTACAAATATTTTTATTTTGAAACCATATTGTTTCAGCATGGTATTAGTTTAGCACCATTATTAGTTGATGATGTTTATAAACAATTATTTATTATATGATATGATGTTTACAATCAGTCTTTGTACACAATAAATGATACATGGATTGTCAATGGATGGTAAATATGATAATAGGCTTTTTATGGTTATATGGTTAAGATGATCTCAGTTGTGTAAAGGTCAAGATTCAATCAAGAGGTCAATTTATCTTGCTTAAATCTCATCTGCCAATATGACGTTACGAAAAGAAAGGTCACCATGACTGTTGATGTCACTTAGAAAGACCATATCTTTTTTGAAATCACAGGAAAAAAAGTTTGCCTATGTAAGGTATAACATTAGAGAACCATATTCCACCATTGAAATCTTGTGCATAATACTTCCATACTTTTAAAAGGTAAAATATCAATATTTAGAACACAACTCAAGCCATACTTCTTAAAATTTGATAATATTCAGTCTCAAGATGAGTACCAAACTTTCCCTGAATACTGTAAATTCAGAAATTATTGCGTGAGTTTATTATTGCGATTTTGTCATTTTAGATTTAAATGCGATTTTAATTTTAAAGATTTTGAGAAAACCCTGTTAAAATCATTATAAAATATTTCAAAATGCGCGTTTAAGTTATTGCATTTACAACTCTGTCGCATTTTCTGCAATAATAAAAACCTCGCAATAATTTCTGAATTTACAGTAGTTGTATTTTTTGTTTAATCTCATAAAATAAGTAAATTTTCTCTACACTACAGTTAAATTTCAAATATTTAAAACACTTGGTAAGCCTCACATTTTAAATTTCAAATTTTAAATTTATGCCTTAAGAAATATCTTTGATATCTTACTTATTGCAGTGTTAGAAGTAATATATACCGTCTTCAATTGAAAAAATAATTTTGTTTTGATGGTGATAAACCATACTTCAAGTATATTTTGTACTTTCCATTCTACTATGGTTTTCTATGATGCAAAATAAGTAATAAGCCATGTATAAAACAGCTTGGTCTCAATGTGATAAATTTAAACCAATTATTAAATTCTATAAAAATAAAAATTTCTGAACAAAAAACACAATAGATTAATTTACAATAATGAACACAATGTACACCGAGCACTAAACTCCATAACAAAATAAATATAAAACAATATTACATACATCATACAATAACTTTAAACTTAATGTGCCTTGAATATACATGTACCATCATCCTCCAAAAGTGACAATTAAGAAACCAAAATTAATTTTGTATAAACAAAATTTGAACCTGAATCCCAATCTACGATTTCGGACAATAATCTTCCAGTAATAATATCATGTCTGGCAAATATGATGGTTTATGTTTATGCATTGAAATTCATGCAGTTTTTGTTTAATATATATGATAACATGTTCACTGTAAATGCTTTTTATGATTATAATGAAAATGACTTTCTAACACAAAAAAATATTTTACCGTGACTTTAAATCAAGGACATATTATTTTGGAGGATCATGGTCATTTTAGACATCAGCAATTAATAAAAGTTTTGATTCAGTGACACAAACAACAGAATAATACAAAGTATTCATAGTTTCTTCCAAGCCTACTTCATTGTGTTAAAAACCCTGTTAATTTACTGACAAATATTTTGCTTGAAATTTTGTGAAATCTTTATGGAGCATTCTGGTTAAACCCTAGTTTATGGATAAATGTTTTACAGTAATAATGTTTCAGTCATACACACATGTTTTGGACAACTGAACAAGACCCTAATGAACAGTCAAGGTCACCTAGTAAATTTTTTATTAACTGGCTTTTGCTCCTGTTCATAAAAGTAAATGAAGAAATTGTTCACTTTGCTAAAAGAGCACAACTCTTGTAACAATAATTTTTCAATCTGATCGATATACCTGATATATGATTAAATGTTTAAAACATTTCTGCTGTAAAACAAAATACCTTTAACATTATTTATCTCATTCTATTCAACTGCACATTTTATGATAAAACAAGAATGTGTCCAAAGTACACAGATGCCCCACTCACACTTTCCTTTTGCATGTTCCATTGACTGTGAAATTGGGTATTAATCTAATTTGGCATTAAAATTAGAAAGATTATACTGTAGGGAACATATGTACTAAGTTTCAAGTTGATTGGACTTCAATTTCATCAAAAACTACCTTGACCAAAAACTTTAACCTGAAACTCCCACTTTCATTTTCTATGTTCAGTGGACCGTGAAATTGAAGTCAAAAGTCTAATTTGGCTTTAAAATTAGAAAGATCATCTCATAAGCAACAAGTGTACTAAGTTTCAAGTTGATTGGACTTCAGCTTCATCAAAAACTACCTTGACCAAAAACTTTAACCTGAACGGACGCACAGACGGACGAACGGAGCCACAGACCAGAAAACATAATGCCCCTCTACTATCATAGGTGGGGCATAAAAATTAATTATTAAATAAGATGGTTAACATTTTTTAAATTTTGCTTCATAACCAATTACACTATAATGATAATAATAATTATAATAAAACAATATTTAAAAGCACTAAAATATTTCATAACAACAAAACAAAACATAATAATCTATAAAACAACAGAATAGTATCACATTAAGTATATAGCTAATAACAATAACAGACCTTTTCACAATGACACTGATACTTATGTAATTATCTACTTTTTAAGGGAAACGGTTCCATTTTTACTGTGAAGTCCTTTTATCTTTTTATACAACAAAATTTCAAAAAATGTCCTGATGAATGTATCAAAATGATAGAATATTTTTATTAAATGACATCTGTAAATCGATAATTCATCACTGGCCTTTTCTATGGCAAAAGACTATTTTCAAATTACTAACTCTTTTTTAAACCAGTTACCTAATTTGTGGTTCGACATCCTGGTACTCGGTCAAGTGAGAGCAACTTAAACAAGTAAAATCAAGTTTACAATCGGTCGCTCTTAATTGACCCAGTACATGCCTTCCACTGCTGAGAAGGAAACCTTGTCTTAAAATTATATAATACAGTGTCAAAAGCTGGCAATATTGAAATAGTCTGTTGAAAGCATCAAGTATGCTTCTAAAATAAGTCATGTATGTTTCTGTATATATTTCATATGTAAAACTTGAACAATCTTTAAGTATTATATTTATAAGTATTTTGATTACAAATTTGAGACAGAGTTAGTCAATGAGTAATGAGATCATGATCTTTATAAAATATAGGTGGTCCTCTTTATACAATACAATGCTTCTCATTCAGATGGCAAGCATACTCTATCATGAGTTCAATGTTTTAACAATTTAAAACCAACTTCTCAAAACACTCCTGATACATTATGAAACACAGTTACTGCTACAAATGTGACTGTTCACTTTCAGTGTTCTCATAAGATTCATTACTTGAAGATGAATGTGATGAGTCTCTTTTAGAAATGTCTTCTACGTCTTCAGGAATTTCAGCCATTACAACTTTGGACAATACATGAATCCACCTATAAAAAAACAAGATATATATAACTTTTGCCAATACAAGGGTTCGTTAAATATCAACGCTACAATGTAGATTTAATCTACTGAACTTATAGCTAGCCTACTCATTAAATAAATCTGGATAGCCTAAAAAAAAATAATACTATCTAGAGAATCAAAAATGGCTTCAGATAGGTTATAAATAATACAGTCATTTGGTAAGCCCAGCTAAGTAGCATATCGTAAAACATATATATTTACTGTAAACCAACTTATTTTGGCGTGTACTTTATTTCGCGTTTTACCCTTTCTTGACCACTTCGCGGCTATTAAATTACGTGATTATCTGATTTACTTGGTGAAGTTTATTAAGGAAAGATCAAAGATTGACATCTTCGCAACGATTTATATTTGCGTTATTTTTCTACTCGCGAAAGTCGCGAAAATAAGTTGGTTTACAGTATGTAAGACATAACGGCTGTACTAGCTGCTAACATATTGAATGCAACCCTGATATACATATTGCCATTTAGCATATCAGCTGACTTTTAGAGTACCTGTTCTTTTACAATCTTGTTGAAATACAATTTCTGTGTTCACTTATAACAGTCTAATATCAGTCACATATATTGTTTGATTGATGTTTAATGTTACTTTCAAGACTATTGTGCTATTTTGCGGAAGTCAGTTTTTCTTGGTGGAAGAAGCCAGAGTTCCTAGAGAAAATTACCGACCATACATTGCTTGACTTACCTTTCTTTACTGGTGGTGGTCTCTGATGACAAATAAAGATTTGTTTTTTTATTATGTGATATTTTAAATAAGTTCTCCCTATCTAGATGTTCTACTTTATCTACATCTTCTACCACATGTCCAGGGAGGGGTAAACTTGTAATAGCATAGGGATCCTAAAATATATAAACAAGATCTGTCATTTAAAGCAAGATTTAACTAGAGGGATCATACCATTAATAAAAAAAATTGTAAGGGTTTCACGGAACCCATTGTCTTGCTAAAAATTTGAAAGAAAGCATTGAAAATAGTTCACTATTGGTGGATAAATAAGTCAATGATATGATATACAATGAAAACTGAAGAGAATAGAACCATAAACATTTATAAATTCACCTCATATTGCACGAACACATACTTTTAGCTAGTATATTACCTATTTCATTTTAATAAGCTGTTTAAATGGGATGGTAAGTTATGCTATATATATATATGAGATTCCAAGTATTAACAGAAAATAACCTGATGAGCTTTAAAAGTATACATGACAAAGTTATGATGGACAGCCACCCATCTCCTGTGCCAGCTCTTCCCTTTATCTGTACTTATATGTAAATATCCTGAGAGTACTGAGGGGTCGCTGGCATTTATCTGAAAATAAACAAAACATTTTTGATACAGTTTTATATGGAAAAGTAAAACAATTTCTTAAAATGTAAAAAAAAATGCAATTTCAAATGGATTATTTCATAGAGCAGTGAGGCCCCTCATGGGGGGTCCTAGTAATGGTTTATTCCTTGAATGCCAACATCCTTTGATCTACCGACAATTTACCTGTAAAATTATGTTGGCATTCGAGGAATAGGTGCAATAGTTATCACAACAAAAGTGGATGCTTTTCAAAACAATCATTCTGATTAAACAGAAAGGTAAATTCCAGGTAGTTAAATCACATTGACTTTCATGTTTGTAAAAATGTTGAAAATTCATTCAACTGCTTGAACCAATATGCTCTTCTCTAAACTTTGAAATTGTTGCATCACTAGGTCTTTGGACTTTGATGCTTTTTTCAATATTTCTATAGTTTTGTGTGCTGTAATTTTCTCCTATTTTATTTGATAGAATTTCTCAGAACTTTGTATATTCTTATACTTTTTTCATAGCATAAAAAGAAGAACTTTTTGAATAATGTTTTTTGTTTGCAGAGAGAACACAGAAAACAATACATATAACATATTAAAGTAAACAGATAAGCAGATTGAAAAAAGCACTTTAAATCTTCAAGTGTGAATAAATATGGTTGAATATTTTATAATACAAGCCATTTTCATTTAACAGTCTATTACAAGTGTAAAATTTAATAAATTATTGTTCAATCAAAAAAGTTAATAAAGTTTATATTTACTAATAAAATATGCAATGTGATATGGATTTAGATGATAAAATCTATTATATCCTTTTTTGAGTTTGAAATAATTGTATTTTACTAGAATTTCTTTTTTTTTTTTTTTAAATATGTCTTATGTTAAGAAATATTTCCATTCCCAAAATATTTATTTTAATAAAAAGTAGTAAAAATATTTTTATTTTCTTAAATCTATAGAATTCATGATACTTTTAACCCCAAAATCTTCTATATTTTCTTATCAAAAATGATTAAATGTTGCAATTTTATCAAGTTCTCTAATTAGGTTTTACAGTTTAATACTTATATAATCATTTTAATAGTTATAAAAACACCTATTGTTCTTATACAAACATCTATTGAAATATTTTTGTTGGCATTCAAGGAATAGGTAACATATAAAATGTTGGCATTCGAGGAAGACACCCTAGTAATCACATAATCACCATTTTTTTGCCAATATAATCACATAATCATTAAATATTTGCTTATCTTTAGTAATCAAATAATCATAAACTAAAAATACAGTCCTAGGTAATCAAATAATCATGAAATATTTGGCTTTATAATCAAATAATCATTAAAAAAACGGCCAAGTAATCACATAATCAAAAAACCCATGAGGGCCCTCAGCAGTTTGTTATAACACAAACAAAAATAATCATTAGAAAAATACTATAGTACATGTATTGACAGTGGTAAAAAAATCAAAGATGGATAAATAAATCATTAGATGAATAAAGCATAGTGGAAATATTCACACAGGAAAAAAACTGAGGTTATCATAAACTAATACATTGTCAACACCACAGCTGTCCAAAATATCATGCCATTGTCTCAATTTTTGGGCTTTGTTGAAGTGAGACCAAAAAAATATTAACTCTAGTATTATTTTTTTTAGTGTCACTGATTTGCCTCTTTGACATATACCCCATATCTATTTTGATTCATACAAATTGAATTCATTCATGAAATAAAACTCCTACACACACTTCACAAATTTAAAACCAAACAAACTTGGTGCATGATTTTCTTGATGCTTTGAAGACCCATTGGTGGTCTTAGGCTTATTTACATCTGTTGGTCAGGTGGTTGTCTTTTTGACAAATTCCCCATTTCCATTCTCATTTTATTAACATGGTGGCCTTAGGCTTATTATATCTTTTGGTCAGTTGGTTGCCTCTTTGACATATTCCCCATTTCCATTCTCAATTTATTAACATGGTGGCCGTAGGCTTATTATATCTTTTGGTCAGGTGGTTGTTTCTTTAACATATTCCCCATTTCCATTCTCAATTTATTAACATGGTGGCCTTAGGCTTATTATATCTTTTGGTCAGGTGGTTGTCTCTTTAACATATTCCCCATTTCCATTCTCAATTTATTAACATGGTGGCCTTAGGCTCATTATATCATTTGGTCAGTTGGTTGCCTCTTTGACATATTCCCCATTTCCATTCTCATTTTATTAACATGGTGGCCTTAGGCTTATTATATCATTTGGTCAGGTGGTTGCCTCTTTGACATATTCCCCATTTCCATTCTATTCTCAATTTATTAACATGGTGGCCTTAGGCTTATTATATCTTTTGGTCAGGTGGTTGTCTCTTTAACATATTCCCCATTTCCATTCTCAATTTATTAACATGGTGGCCTTAGGCTTATTATATCTTTTGGTCAGGTGGTTGTCTCTTTGACATATTCCCCATTTCCATTCTCATTTTATTAACATGGTGGCCTTAGGCTTATTTACATCTTTTGGTCAGGTGGTTGTCTCTTTGACATATTCCCCGTTTCCATTCTCAATTTATAAGTGTAACATATACCTGTAAAATGTTTTTCTTTTTGCTTGATGATTTATCATGTGTTGGTGTGACTGGTTCCTCATCATCATTTCGTAGGAGATGGTAACAGTCATCACAGACACGATTTAAATGATTGTTGTCATATCGTAAAGGCACTTTTTTGGAAGAACATCTGCCACACACAACCTGTAAGTTTAACAATGTTCTTATTTAGTTTGATTATGAAATTTCAAACATTGACATTGAAAAAATTTATACCTAGTGAAATAGATATAATATTATATCATATGTTGTTTGTTTAGCTAATAAGAGTTCTTAGATCTATCAATATTTCATCAAATAAAACACACAAAATCCATGTTAAGTCATATTAAACAGATATGGTGGAAATAGAGAGAATAAGAGCAGAAATTGCTACTTATAATTAGAACTGGATAATTCATATGCCATACACAAAAAGCATGCCAATCTTTTGCTTCTTTGTTAATCAAAATATCAACGTTTAAAATTGTGTGTCAAACGATATAAAGAAAAACAAGAATGTGTCCACAGTACACGGATGCCCCACTCGCACTATCATTTTCTATGTTTAGTGGACAGTGAAATTGGAACAAATTCTCAAATTTGGCATTAAAATTAGAATGATCTTATCAAAGGGAACATGTATACTAAGTTTCAAGTTGATTGGACTTCTACTTTATCAAAAACTACCTTGACCAAAAACTTTAACCTGAAATTTGCACTATCATTTTCTATGATCAGTGAACCTTAAAATTGGGGTCAAAACTCTAATTTGGCATTAAAATTAGAAAGATCATATCACTTAGGGCACATGTATACTAAGTTTCAAGTTGATTGGACTTCAACTTCATCAAAAACTACCTTGACCAAAAACTTTAACCTGAAGCGGGACAGACGGACAAACAGACGGACGGACGGACGGACGAACAGACGGACGGACGAACAGACGGACGGACGGACGGACGAACAGACGAACGGACGCACAGACCAGAAAACATAATGCCCCTCTACTATTGTAGGTGGGGCATAAAAATTCAATAAGATACTAACGTTCTGGTCCAGAAATGTTTAAATAATTATAGATTATCTTGATCATCTCAAAGAGAAATCAATTGAGTTGAGATGACCAATGATAATCTGTTTATCAGTATTTTACCTATGACGACGTGTTCAATTTCATTAGCAACGCCACATGCCTCTATAGTTTCTAGCGATAATTTTCCATCTCAAGCAAGTAGCATGTTATGAAAAATTATCACAAAAAAAGGATCAAAGGAAAAATGCACAAAACAGCAATAAAAACAATTATTTGACTTTGAGGTCAAATATTACAAATATGTATTGCTCACTTTTTCTTTGATAATGCAATGCTTAATATCTTAAAGTTTATGTTTCTTAGAAAATAAAATTTGACCTAAAAATGGACTATTCTTATAAAGATAATATTATGACATTGAAGTCAAAATGCCCCTGTATTGATGTCATCTGAATATAGTTTAACTTACGTCACCACAAGCTCTACAGTGATGTCGCCGTCGAATGGCGGTAAATTTAGCCACACATTTCATACACATTGTGACCTCGTCATCTTTGATCCATTTAGGTGCAACTTTTCCTAACTCCACATCGGTCATCTGGAATAAAATAATTATGTATAATTTATTTAAGTAAAAACAACCTAGTGCATGTACATATCAAATCAATAGAGATACTTTTAATTGGGTATGAAATTATGTGATTTTACTACAAATACATATATATCACTTGAATTACATGATGATTTAAATTGAGAATGGAAAAGGGGAATGTGTCAAAGAGACAACAACCCAACCAAAGAGCAGAAAACATTACATTTGTACAAAATTTGGTATTAAACATTGAAAAGAATCTTACCCCTTCATTCAATATTAGTGTAGTTGTATATTTTGATAAGAGTCTAACCTCTGTGTTAGATCAAAACAGTGAAATTATCTTACCTCCCATAAATTTCCAGGAAATGAAGTAATTAAAGAACTTTTGTGAGCACGCTCACATACCCCACGTCTTCATATTGTCACTATAGAAACAAAATCTCACTTCGCAAGTAAAATGAACACAATCAAATGCAATTTCCCGTCGATATGCACAACTACATAGTATGTCCTTATTATCTGAAAAGGTTTCATGAAATTCTGTTGTGTGGTTTGAGAGGAGTTGCGATGACAAACTGTTGCAGTAGTACATTAAAGTAAATAAGGTAAAAGGGGCGTTACTCCTAGAAAAAAAATTGAATCGAAATTTCCCGTCGATATGCACAACTACATAGTATGTTCTTATTATCTGAAAAGGTTTTGTGAAATTCTGTTGTTTGGTTTGAGAGGAGTTGGGATGACAAACTGTTGCAGTAGTACATTAAAGTAAATAAGTTCAAAGGGGCGTAACTCCTAGAAAAAAATTAATCCCAATTTTCCGTAGATATGCACACCTACATAGTATGTCCTTATTATCTGAAAAGGTTTCGTGAAATTCTGTTGTGTGGTTTGAGAGGAGTTGCGATGAATAGAAACAGGACTGACGGACGGACGGGTCATAACATTATACCCTCTGCAGCATGTTGCGTGGGGTATAAATATGGTGGTAAGAGGGCATGTTTTATCTGAATATTGGGTTAGTAGTGGTGAAACATCCCTTTTTAAAAAAAAACCATGACAGTGAGGAAATTTCTGAAACATTTCACCTAAACTACAGTTGAAAAATATTGACCATGAACGACTGAAAAAAATGCAGAAAACACATTAAAGCTAGCAAGTGGTTATTGCTGGTTTTTGTTTTTATTTAGACTGCAGGGCTTTCCATTGAAGCCAGTAGCCGGCGGAAATCCGCTGTTTACGGTGGCTTCAAGTGCTGGCTACGTCACTGACAAAAATAAATTCAAAAAGAAAAAAAAATCTTTTTCAAATGTTAACAGGCAGCCTAGAGACGTAATGTCGCGGTCATGATTAACAAGGGTGAAAAGTCAGTGTTTACCTTGGGCTAAATATAGTTCACAACTTCATCAAAAACTACCTTGACCAAAAACTTTAACCTTAAACTTGCACTATTATTTTCTATGTTCAGTGGACCGTGAAATTGGGGTCAAAAGTCTAATTTGGCAATTAAATTAGAAAGATCATATCATAGGGAACATGTGTACTAAGTTTGAAGTTGATTGGACTTCAACTTCATCAAAAACTACCTTGACCAAAAACTTTAACCTGAACGAACGGAGGGAAAGACGGACAGACCAGAAAACATAATGCCCCTCTACTATCGTAGGTGGGGCATAAAAATGGTAATATGAACAATGAAATTAGGTGCCAGGAGAATGCGAAAATGCAAGATTTTGCTCTATTTATGCCAGAGCCTCTGGGGGACTTGAGCGGCCCCCATACCCCCTGCCGTAAGGCACCAAGCTGTAAGCTTGGTGGGCGTCCAGCTTCCCCAAACGCAGGTTATAGCCGCCTATAATTTTAATTGAGCCTTCTATTTCAATTTCAAGGGAAAGCCCTGAGACTGATGGAAGCTTCTTAATATTGAAGACTTTATCACTTTGACAGGTCACTAGTCTAAATGTTACATGTTAAGTTGATTTCCTCTCACCCCACACAGATCTTACTGACCCATTAAATATCATATAAGGTCCTTATCACACTGTGTAACTAAATATATATAGTTAGGAAACTTACCCCTTTACTATTTCTTTGAATTTCTGTTGATTTTAACGACTGTCTTCTTTTATATTTTTCTATTGTTTTTCTTATGGTCTGAAATTAGAATGAATGTAAACAATGAAATACGGCATATTTCTGATACAATAAAGAAAGTAAGCTACTGTGGATTAATGATCATTGTTGTGATACCAATTTTCATGAATTTCATGAGTAAAGATAAACCACAAATTTAAATGCCTAACAAAGAACACCTTTTCTACAGGCCTGATTGGGGACTTTTACTCAACCACCATATCTAATATCCATGAAAATACCATTATTTCCAAAATCACGAAAATTGGCATACAGGAAATTAACTGAATCAACCGTACAAGAGTGCAATAAAATATACAATGAAAGCAATGCACTTATTTTATAGGATTTTCATTTTTTCTAGATAATATTCTTATAATAATACAGTAATACAAAAAAAAATATTTAAAGAGAGTACAATGTATAAATTTTAGAAAAACAAATAATTAAAGTTCAAAATAGAAACTTGTTTATTGTTAAAAAGCTGATTTTGACCTTGAAATGTCTACTGTTTTTTATCAATTGATTGATAACTTATTGACAAATACCCTACATCCTATTTTTTATTATTATCTATTCCAGATATTAGATAGCAGTACATACCTCACACCAACCTGATGGCTCACCATTGGAATTTCTGCAAATGAAAAAGGCATAATAATTTTCGTTTTTAATATACTAGAAGATTCCAACAAAATAATGGTACAATTGAGCAAGTTTTGAGGGTTTAAATTTTGCAGGCAGCACGTCAACTGAGCACATGCTAAAGCGTATAAGACACAGAGGAATAACTGTCTCCCAATATGGATATTTTCTGAAAAATTAGTGTTTTCTGTGGAAAAATATTGTTTCAAAGACAAATTTAGGAAGTACAAAACACTACAGTTATATGTCGTATCACAAATATTGACTTCATTCAATGTATGGTTTCAGAGGAGTTAGGGTTAAAAAAAATCAGTCTCTAACTTTAGAAGTATAGATACCAAGACATACAGTATACTTCTGTGTACTTTAAGCAATTAGACTAAAAAGAACATCTATTACTTTATCTCTTTGTTAACAATATTTTTTTCTTTAATGCTAATGCTTAGCTGAGAAGCATCAACTGTTGATTTTAAAGCCTTTGGTTTACTTGTAAGAAATTGTTGGTTAAACTCGGTAAACAATTTTAGGATAGAGAAATGGATTATCTCCCACTATCTTATTGTACAATACATTGTACCGTCATTAGTTTTTTGTAACCTATTTCTTGGTACAAGGAAGGACACATCAGAAAATTATAACATTATAATTGCATTTTATTCTATAAAGACCCATAAACAAATTAAAGGTTTTAATATGTGAAATATAAAAAACATAGTTTACATATTTGCTTTTCGTTTATTATTTCATTCTTAAAATAGTCTGCTAGTTTTCTTGTTTGAATTGTTTTACATTTTCCATTTCAGAGCCTTTTATAGCTGACTGTGATGTATGGCCTTTGCTCATTATTGAAGAACTTAGTGACCGTAAGTTGTCAATTTCTATATCATTTGTTCTATTGTGGAGAGTTGTCTCATTGACAATCATATCACTTTTATATAAACATATGAATTCACTGCTAGTAACAATTAATTACATTAATATAAGGTCTATGACTTACTCATCTAAGAACTGTATTATTTTCTGTCTACTTTTGACATAGAATGTATTAGGAATATCTATACTCTCTCCGTCTAGTATCTGAAATAAACAAGTATATACAATACAGTATAAGCTTGCTTTCTAAGGAAGATCTTTCATACTACATTAAGTGTTAAAATTATACCATTATCATTGGGTTTTTTTTAATTGAGGTTTGATTTCCGTTCCCCAAAAGGTAATACATTTGTATCTCTATGACAAAATTTGACAGCTTTACCAATCACAAATGGCATGTTAGTTTTTCATGATGCCATGGTAAACAATATTAAAATTTTGTTCCTCAGATTTCCTTAATATACACAACAAATTATTGGTTTATATCAATATTTTAATGCTAGTAAAATGGTATAATAATAAATCAAGCATGCTTTGTTAGTTAGGCAGGTTCCCCTCCCCATACAAGGTAATTGAAACTTAATTTGCTTTTTAATCCTAAACAAGAGATTACTTGTTGAAAAGGAATTCAAATTGCTTTCCATATAATTCAGATTTTTAGAAGGCTGTTGATTATGCCTCATACATTTTATATGACACTATTTTGAGATTGCTCTGAAGTCTTATCAATCTCTGACTAATATGACACCTTATGTAAGAAGTTTAGAATCCTAGTATTTAAGCAATTTTTAAAAAGTAAAGTTATTAAAATAAATTCAAGGTACAGATATTCAACTTAAGTGTTAAAGATCAAATAACCCACAATATCAAAAGTAATATCATTTGTACATGTATAAATAAACATAATTTCAAATGTTGACAACCTTTTAACCTAAAATGTCCCTACAATCCAGTTACCATGACAATGCCAACAACTATATCCATGCAAAAACATCTTATATATTGAAACATGCTAAAGATTTACTAATTATACGATCACGCACCATCTCCAAATATGTAATTATATAGGTCATACACCATGCAATTCTGGGTACAGGTGTGGATGTTTACAAAAGGATAGGTCAATTCACAACTAACTGTCCTGTTTTTCTTAAAATCATTAAAAAAAGAAATAAAATACCATTCATTGATACAATCATAATAAGGCGCTGTTTTTCTTCTTAAATCTCCTTAAAAATAAGGTATTTCCGAGTCTAGTACAGCAAATAAGAGAAACCATTAAAAAATCAGAAATAAAATTTAAGTCAAAAATGGTTAATGGTGCAGATCTAGTATACTGCTGGTAATTTTTATAATTTGTGAATGCAATAGCAACAGTAATCTCATTAAAATACAGTTCCTGTGTTAAGATATCCATTTTAAGGATCTGACACCTCTCTGTTTCCCTTATTTGTGTGGACCTATTGGAACACTTATGTGTTGTGTAATGATACACACAGTCATAAGTTTGGAGCAGACATTTCATTGATTGACAAAATAGCTATCATACACTTGCATCTGGTGCAAGAAAATTGGTACCATTAATTTTATTACATTTTATAGACAACACAACAGGGAATTATAGACATAAACAATAGCTTGATGAAACATTTGATGAAATATTTATTGACACATTTTTAACATTTGTGAATAAGGGCTGGATTTAGGAATAAGGTAGCTATCAAATGAAGCCATATGCAACTAAATATTCTAAGCTAAGCCACAACCATAAGGGGATACAAGCAAACAAGGGACTGCAAAGCTATCTAACCTACCCAACGTAGACATTTATCAGTGCGTTCCATTATCTACAAAATCACAACACTTACATACAAGAAGCATTCTAGAAATCTTTTTTTTAAATTACATTATAAAGAAAAATCAAATTAATGCTACTGAACTACAGTGAAAAAATAAAATTTAAAAAAAACATAACATTCTTTGATACTGTTTAGCATTCACCTCTCAATTTTACCTAATATAAATCAAATACTCTTACAATGTTTATATATTTAATTAAATTAGTTTATTTCATAATAGAGTTGTCTTTCATCTTCTAAATATTTATTCATTATGAATAAATAGAAGTCAAGTTTGACTTGCAATCAGAAGGTTTGATCTTTGGAAACTACTATTAAAATTACATACTGAAAGTTTTTACATTTAATAATTTGACTGAAAATAACATATTTTATAAGAAACAGTCCCTCTAAAAGAACTAGCTATAATTTCATTAAGCAAGTCCTGCAGCGTGAAAGTTTTTTTGAATGTGTACTAAGAGAAAATGGATTATATAGACATAATATAGTGTATGGTATAGAGAGAAGAGCTATGAATATACTGCAGATATATTCACATATCACGTCATATTTTGAAAAAAACATGAATAAATAGTTCTTCATTTAAAATTTTCACCAAGTAAAGTTAAAAACCATAATAAAGTACAAACCAAGTAAAATTAAAAACCATCATAAAATACAAAATTCCAGATAAATAAAATCTATGCCCCATGGCTTAAGTATTCAGTTTTCTTGATATAAAACTTTTTTTATAATATTGAAGAAGTACCTACCTCCATACCATCCATTTCTAACTGTGATTTGATCTTGTAACTTCCCAGCAATGGTTCAAAACAAATCAGCATCAGATCATTAAACTAAAAACATACAAAATCTTGAAAATTATATTTTGACTGATTTAGTTTTGGCAATATGTTAGAACTGAGGATTCAAGCTTCTTTTCCCCACCTACGCTCACCCAAAAAAGAAGAAAAAAAACCAGTCATGAAAAACCTTACTTTTAAAAGCATTTCTAAATTTCTTTTTAAGATCTTCACATTTATCCCTCATTTATATTTACCATTCATTCATTCACCTATTGCTGTACAAATAAGAATGGAGTTGATTCTTTAAAAGCATTAATATACCGTATAGGGGGTTATTTTCGCGGGGTGCAAATTTTCGCGGACAGAACTTAATCGCCAAAATAAATTCCACCAAATTAAAAGTGTACATACAAAGGTATAAATAAAAGATTTTAATTCGCCAAAATAATAACCGCCAAAATATTTCGTATACCTTGTTCAATGAAAATCTCGAAATTTTACACCTGCGAAAATAACCCGCTATACGGTACTGGGTTAATAAAATTCTTCTAAAAGCTTGATTGACTCCTAGAGTAATTTCTAACTCTGTATATCAGAAGTAGCGAAAAATAAGTGACAACATAAATTAAACGTTACATATAACATCTTACAAGAAAAAGGAATCTTTCCAGTCTTTCGCCACCACGAGCAGATATCTTAATAATTCTGCCTTCTCGTACAAGTTCTCTAGTAGGACTTATCAAGTTCTCACTTGTGTCTATCTTTCTCATAATCTCCAGTAATTTATTAAAACTATCCTACAAAATATTTTTAAAATCATATATTCTTCATTTTGCTATTATCTTGACATAGAATTCTACAGTAAAGATTTATTCTGTCAATACAATAACAAGTGGGGTCATATAATAAATCTGAATATTGGTTAATTTGTAATGACCAACAGAGAAATAGATGCTTTTCATCCCTAACTTGTCACTTTAATTTTTTTTTTCCTTTTCTTAAATACAATGTACCAAAAAGGAAGTTTTTAGTTTATCTTACTAGTTCCAGATTTTAAGTAAACTTTGTCATATGCAACCCTTAGATAGTTTGCTTTTGTCTTATCAAAGCCTGTGACCTGTATTGATTTTGAATATAATGATCCAATATCAAGATTATCATTGCAACATTAACTAATACATTAAATATCTACTTACAATCTTTTTCATGGCTTCATTAGAATGGCATGCTGCCGTGGTAACCAATTCTAGAGCACCTATAATGAAAGTAAAATGAATGTCAAATATTTCCTCTCTAAACTTTTCAATTCATCAATTAAAATTGTAGCGACTAAGAACTTTTTACATGTGTTGTATCCAGAATCCGTTCTTCCTTGTCTTGTTGTAATAGAAATTATAAGAATATGACTTTGTGTCACCAGATTTAACTTGCTATGATCAGTCACAGATTTTATCTTGCTATGATAAATCACAGATTTTATCTTGATATGACCAATCACAGATTTTATCTTTTTATGATCAATCACAGATTTTATCTTGCTATGATCAATCACAGATTTTATCTTTTTATGATCAGTCACAGATTTTATCTTGCTATGATCACTCACAGATTTTATCTTGCTATGACCAATCACAGATTTTATCTTTTTATGATCAATCACAGATTTTATCTTGCTATGATCAATCACAGATTTTATCTTTTTATGATCAATCACAGATTTTATCTTGCTATGATCAGTCACAGATTTTATCTTGCTATGATCAATCACAGATTTTATCTTGCTATGATCAATCACATCAGGACCACTGACTTCAGGAACCGTTTTCTACTTTTGCACCATATGATTTCATCCCTCCCCACATTCATAACAAAGATGTGATGTTAATAGATATAAGAAGTTGTGGTATGAGTGCCAACTCTCTCATACAAGTCACAATATGTAAAAGTTAACCACTATAGTTCAAAGTATGGTCTTCAATACAGAGCCTTGGCTCACACAGAACAGCAAGCTTGCCTTTAATAGTTCATTTGTTGATGTTGTTTTATATATTTGAATTCTTCCATTAGTTATTCTATCATTTACACTTAGATACTGAGTTGAAGATGAGAAATTCTGTTTGCATTGCATGATAATTTCTTGTTGAACCTTTTTGTCTACCATTTCAAAGAGTAAAAGGTATACTTCTATAGAATTGGAATACATGGTTCAATCCTTGTTTAAGCAAATGAAACTGCAAAGTTCTACTCTTTGTAATGTAGTTCCTGCGAAAGATGCAACAGAAAATATTAATGGGACAGACAGATAGACAGACCAAGGTAAAACAGTATACTACCAGTTTTTTAAGGAGGGTGTATAAAAACATATTTTTTTTAATGGGTTGATTCAAAGACCTTGACCTTACCTTGAGCATCTTCTCTGTCTGCTGCATCATCTGGAAGACGTCTGAGATAATCTGTAATAAATAGGAAGTAACATCTAGATGAAGAACAGCAATTTTAGTTTGTTTTAGAATGACACCAACTATTCCTATGTAACAAATAAACTATATCTTGACTGGTAAATGGAATGCTTACAGAAATAATACCAAGCTTTCAAGTGGTTTGACTTATCCCCAACTTTACCAAGCGTTCAAGTGGTTTGACTTATCCCCAACTTTACCAAGCGTTCAAGTGGTTTGACTTATCCCCAACTTTACCAAGCGTTCAAGTGGTTTGACTTATCCCCAACTTTACCAAGCGTTCAAGTGGTTTGACTTATCCCCAACTTTACCAAGCGTTCAAGTGGTTTGACTTATCCCCAACTTTACAGACTACTCGTTTAAGCTACCATTGAAAATAGCAGGACCAAACTTTAGTTATTGAAGTCCTTAATTCTTATTAACAGTTGAATAATGCTATTAAAATTTCAAATGCAAATTTTTCTTTTTGCAAAACCTTTCGAATTTTTGCAGTTATCAAAAGCATTGTAAAAATGTCTTTATTGAAAGTACTTGATACATGTTTACCTACGATATGTGAATTATTTGGTGGCAATTAATACCACAAGAACCCTATGTTTAATGTCAAATTTGTTGAAAATATGCGATGTAACAGTTTATCCTTTACAGCATTTTTGCTAACCTGATATAAAAGGACCAATCACATTCAGCGGATAATTATTCCCATATGACACATTTCTACAAAAGTTATTTCCTAAGTGTTTTAACTGTCGTTTAATGAATAAGCCATTAAAGTAAAATGTCAATTTTTAAGAAATTAAGATAACCGGTAATTAATTTTGTTCATCATCCTAATGCAGTCATATTTAGATGAAAAGGATTCATTTAAAATTCATTAGTGCAAATTAATGAATTCTTGAAAACACAAAGCCTGTGAAGGAATTTATGTTGTTCAGAGTAATTTTCTGTAGTTTAGATATCTATACATTTATTATACCTTTGAGCAACATTTCATAACGAGGAATTCTCTGAACTGGTCCTAACATATGATGCTGCAGTGTTAAACTACCACATTCAGGAGTCATCTGGAATCAAGATATAATATATGTAGATAATGACTTGCAGGGTAAAATTACTACTCAGTTAAAAACATTAACTACACAAAAATAAAGACCACTGTGAACATCTCCCCTCCTATGTATGACTTGGCAAATAATATTTTGATCAAAGAATTGATCAAGTATCATAAACATATTTAACTGGTTTTATGTACATGAAAATCTAATTTTTCTATTATCTATCTTTAAAATTAGTTTTTTTAATCATATAAACTATGGTTTTAAATGTTCAATGTATATGTGCTACAATGCATTTTTTACTGACCTTAACTACTTCTAAAATTTATTTTGAGGTATTACTATACTTTAATAGAATGGAAGATATCAAGAGTCAAGCTAACACCTCTCATTAGGAAAATAATCAAATTTAAGGTCTGAAAAATTGTCTTCAATTTGTAAACCGGTAGTTATTTGAATAGTTTATGAAACATCATATAAATGGGATCAAGGAACAGTGATACAATATCATGGGAGAATTATGGAACAGTCATATGATATCATGTAAGCATGAAGGAACAGTCATACAATATCATGTAAACATCAAGGAACAGTCATACAATGTCATGGGAGCATCGAGGAACAGTCATACAATGTCATGGAAGCAATGAGAAACAGTCATATAATATCATGGGAGCATTCAGGAACAGTCATACAATGTCATGGGAGCATCAAGGAACAGCCATACAATATCATGTGTCCTCACCATAAATGAACAGCCATACAATATCATGTGTCCTATGTGTCAAGGAACAGTCATAAAAATAAAATATTCTCTGTAATATATCATCCAAAGTGGAGAATTACCACATCAAAAGGACATCATAGATATACAACGCAGAATATCATACAACAAGTATCATATGAAGGTACAATGACCCTTCAAAAATACTACATTATATCATTTTGTTACGTAATGTTAAGCACATACATCCTGATTGCTTTGAAGAAATATTAATTTAATGGGCTTATCTAATTATTTGAAGGTCAAGTCTCTACATTTTCCTTCCTGACAGCAACATTTTGATTTTTGAAAACTCAATTAAGAATTTCAAAAAGCGTAATGCATAGAAAAACAATTACGCTAAGAATAAAATACATTTCTCGATTATTTCATACACCTTTTTTCTTAACAAGTTTTAATTACAGTCATTAAAATTAAAATTTAATATTTTGATTTTTTTCCTTAAATATGTAATCACCATGTTTTGTGAGATCTCAATACATTGTTCTTCTAAAATATGTGTTACACTTTGTATTTAAAACTAGCATCAATGGTATGTTATATTAGAAACATATTCAAGATATATCACTGATAATTGCTTAGTTGGATACAGAGAGTGTTGTTTTTCTAAAACTCATGTTGTTATAAGGGTTACAAATTTACCTGTATTTCTTTTACTATTGCTGCAAACTTGGGTGACTTTTCGGACCAAACTGTTATTAAATTCATAGCATTATCAAAATTCTTTACATATTCTGTGTACATTTTCAGCAGTGGGGCATACTGTTTCATCATGTCACCAATTTTAGATTCAGGAGACCTGGGGGAAAAGAACATGTACCTATAGAACTTTGTTTTCAAATATATTTTTTTATCATATCAAATTCAATCCAACTCTGTATTTCTTTATGTCACATTTTCTCAGAGACACAACAACATAATTTTATAAAGAATTCAATTTTGTTTGTTTTTATTCAACTGGAAATCAGCCTAAAGCAAAATAGGCCATTTTTGCAAAATTTTGAATTATCTCCCCTTAGTAATTTTGACATGCACCTTGTACAACTTATATCTCCTTTGTGAAGAGTGAAAAAAAAAGTATCTGTGGTAGGCATTACTTAGCATGTACATTTATAACCTACAGTGTGGTTCTTAAAAGGAGTGATACTTTTTTTAATATATGCAACCATAAATTAAAATCTGTTATTGGAGTGGCTGAGAAAAATTAAGTAAAGATATCAAATTTAACATGCAATGTTACATTTTCATTATCATAAGATCATATTCTAAATTCATAATGAAATTTTGTGAATTTATGTCCCTCTATTATTGTTGTCACCATGAATGACTAACATGTGAATTTTAAGTAATGTACTGTACGTTAAGTCAACTGATGATAAATGTATGTGTTTGTTGTGACCCAAGAAATGTACTTTATGCAACTCCTGCAATCAATTTTAAATATATATTTTTTTTTAAATTTTTTTCTTGTTTACTACATCTTCATTTCTGCAAATAGCTTAATTATTACATCACATAATCCTAGGTTTATTGGTTTAAAGGGAATATAAATTCTCAAAAATTTGACTTTTGCAACAGTTTCTGGCAGGGAATTATGAATTAACATTTCTTTCTAGCCCTTGTTTGAATTTTTATAAGTTGTTTTCACTAGTGAATGAAATCAGGTTTAGGATAATGGGAAATATTTACTTGACTCATCCAAAATTAATTAGTTTGTGACTGGTGATACCAAGTTGCAAGGTTTCTGTCCGATCATACATGTCATACATGTACAAACTGACATCAATTCTTGAAAGGTACTAAACTGCTGGGGAAAAGTGATTTGAGGCCGAAAGAATGCATAATTTCTTCCAAAAGCACAATCTTACCAATTTTCAACACGTCCTTGTATCTGAGGTAATAAGAAATCATGATGGAACTGATAAATACTCTGTACATTAGAGAACATCTGAGGTATAACTCCGTCGGGAAGAAAATTGTGGATCTTGTTTTCTTGAACAACACGAAACTGAAATGTCTGAAAAAGATCATAATTTTTAATAATATTGTCAAATTCTAACTTTCATGATAATTATTATATACCAGATGATGGTCAGAAATATAAACAAATGCATTGATATGATTTGTATCAAATGTTGTGATTCAATTTGTGGAGTAAAAAATATGAGATATTTGAAATTCACACTACCAAATAGACTAATCATTTGATACATTAAAAGGTCTTTTTATACATGTAGTGGTTTAATTTCAAATTGTCAAGATAATTTTTGTAGGTACTGTGGATTCATTTATTTTTGTGGGTACCATTTTTGTGGATTGAGGAAAACTTGCATATTTGTGGATATTTAATTTCGTGGCTTTGTCAATGTCTGCTTATATATAATTACATTCCATAAAAAAAATTGTAATTCGTTGAAAGTTTAAATTTGTGGTTCCCCTTTAGCCACGAAATCAACAAAAATCAGTATTCAACGAATATTAATAAATCGTGATCAGCAGTAATTTTAAGTAAATATAAACAAGAATGTGTCCATAGTACACGTATTCCTCACCCGCACTGTCGTTTTCTATGTTCAGTGGACTGTGAAATTGGGATAAAAACTGTGATTTATCTGGCATTGAAATAAGAAAAATCGTATCATAGGGAACCTTTGTTTTAAGTTTTAAGTTGATTGGACTTCAACTCCTTCAAAAACTACTTGACCAAAATCTTTACCATGAAGCTGAACAGATGGACGGACGAACGAATCGACCAATGGACCCACAGACCAGAAAACAAAATGCCTCTCTACTTTCGTAGGTGTGGCATAAAAAATGTGATCTTTAAAACACCTAAAATTATTTTAGAACATCATTTGGTATTAAAAAATGTATGACCATTAAGATGAATTTCATTTCTTTTCAGTACTACATACTAGTTAATAATGTAGACAATAAAAATCAACAGATTTCCATAGGCAATTGGTAATTAAATGTACCTTACTAGAAGGTTAACAAATACATAACACTGTCCTTTGAAATATAGCATGATAAAGTATCAAGGCATGTAACTTTTTAAAACATACTACTTTATAAACACATTTACCAGAATAAGAAACAAGAAATATTTCCAATTGACACAATTGCTCACATGCACTATCACATTTTCATGAACCAATAAATCTGGGTCAAAATCTATCTTTGGCATACGTTTAAATGGACAATTTCAAGTTGTGGTTTGTGAATGAGTTACTATGCTGGCCCAAGGTCAATTGGTGTAAATGAAGTCATTGAACAATAAGCTCTCACTGTGATATATTAACATAACCATTGTGTCATAGGAAATGTACAGGAAAATACACTAATTTGATAGTCGTCTATATTTCACTTAAATTGATGAGACCACAAACTAACTTGAACCAAACATTTAACCTTGAACCAAACCTTTCACCTTGAACCAAACCTTTAACCTTGAACCAAACATTTAACGTTGAACCAAACCTTTAACCTTGAACCAAACCTTTAACCTTGAACCAAACATTTAACGTTGAACCAAACCTTTAACCTTGAACCAAACCTTTAACCTTACAGGTATGGAGAAACTGAGTGAGAAGACAGATAAACAAACAGACTGACAGACAGAGATACAGACTGGAACACATATTGCCCCTGAACTAATTGCTAGATGGGACTTAAAAAATAAGAAAAAAAAAAGACTATGTTTTTTTCATTTCAAAAGTGAACAAAGAATAACAAATAGTAATGTTAATATAAACCAAAAGCATGCCCCTTAGACAAAGTTTATTGAAATGGATCCAAGCACTTAAGCTACTTACATTTTTTTTTTTATGTTTTTAAGATATTTTAATGAAAAGAGATGAAGCACCTCACTACAAGTTTATTTTTGAAAGATACATTTTGTACCACTAGTGTTTTAGACATCAAGTGTTTCTAAACCTGAAGTTTTTTAATTAAACGAAAGTCTTCCTTTAATTAAGTATCTAATAAAAAATAAACTTAATTTTCTACATAAGTGATCTCTTTTTACAGTTGTTTATATTATGTCTATCATCTATCAGACTAAGCAAGTATTAGTAAATGATTTGAACTTTGATTTGAACTTATCTGTAATTCATAGTTTCCTTTTCAATGACTGTACTTCTTTTACGCAATACTAATTTTTCCTTTTTGTTTAGTATTTCATATTTACCCATACAGTAAAATTTTGCATAAGAAAAAGAAAAATTACAAAAAATAAGAAAATAATGCAATTATTAATACTCAGACTTCGTCATCTTGCTTTAGCCGCCTCACATAATATTCATTCTGATTAAGTCAGTATCAGAAAACAAAAATACCATTATTCTCAATGTATTCCTAAATTATGGGTAAAGCATTGGGGTAACTTTAAAAAAAATCTCATTAAAAAAGCTACCAGTAAAAAGACCATTTTTAAAAGTGAGCTTTATTCAGCAGAATTCTTTGTACACCAGAATAAAGACAAAATAACCTTTAATTTTTTACCAATCAAGATTCGTTACAAGAGATATTCAAAAACTTTCACCTTTAAGCACTAAAAAATCTTCAAAGTAAAGGCTAGATTTAAATAACTTGATCTTAATTTTAACAAACTTTTGAATGCATTAACTGAAAAGTTTTAAAAATTGAGTAATTATTTTAATTCAAACAGACTTAACCAATTACATGCACAAAGAAATTATGCAACTATATGAGAGCCAGTTTTCAAAATGAATAAGTTCTATAACTTGACATAACTTTGTTTAACATACACACTAGTTTAAAATTACATAGGTTGAAAAACTAAGATTGAAAAATGTTGATTTTTTTTTTTTTTTTTAATTCAGATGACTACAAAAAATGTGTTCTGAGGTTTGATTGACTGACATGTTTGTTTGTTTGGGTTTTTTTTTAAGGGGAAAGCCACAGTGCACAAAGCCACAGACCATTGACAGGCCTAGGAAAACTGACGTTCCTAGTCTATTAAGATTAGAGTCCAACGTGCAAGGTTCAAACTCATGACCTCACTGATGACAGGCTAGGGATTCAGTAGTTGGAACTACTAAGACCACCCTGACAACAATCCCCATTCTGAAGTTTGATATGACATGGGTTTTTGATCATAAAATCCAGTAGCCCTTTTCCCAAAAGTCTTAAGTGTAAAATTTATTGTAAGTCTAAAACATATTCCTTAACAATTCAACTAAATATTTTTATTGTAATATTGTTTATATAGGCTATTGTTGGAAAACATTTTGAAATTCATTGCAATCTTTATAGAAATTTTAAATCATTTTCTGACTCGATACTGGTTAAAATATTATTATGTCAACATTGAACAACAACCAAATGATGGCCATGTTTATCCTCTGTAAGGATTGTTCTTACAAAAAATTAGAGGAAAATAACAACAGGAAATCAGCCTACACAAGCTATTTTTAGATTTTTCAATCTCACATTATTTCTTAACATTTATAAGGATTTTTTTTAAAATATACTAAATAATTAAGATAGGGAATCAAATGGGTATGATATAAAATGTAACTTTTAACACAAGTAGTGTTACATACATCAAAAGGAAATGTTTTACTCCGAGGGGAATTTCATTTAATTCATCCTACGACCTTAATATTACTTATTTCCTTAAGGATTGTATTTCTACTTTTTACTCTCTTCCATTCAGATCAAATCCAAGTCTGGACCTCAATTCAGGAAGTCGTACACATTGTGTATTATAATCTGATCTGTATTATTGAGATTAAATTATATATCTCACTATCAATATGTGCACTAAAACGATCTGTGTCAAAAATCTATTTAATAAGACAGGAAGTTGTATGTTAGATCAAAATTACACTTTTTTAAAACTACTTCAATTTGGCAAAGTCTTGTTTCTGCTCCATGCATTAAATAATCAAATTAAAATGTATTTGATTACTTAACTTCTAGGTAAAACTTTCCAAAATTATATTTGCTCAATGAAGTCAGATTTATTCATGATTTATTAAACAAAATGGACAAAAACTAAGGCTAAGTCCCCAGGCCTTTATTGAAATTAGTATTTTTATCTCTTTTGGTCACAACTTCAGTTATTTATATATATCAATGGCTTTTAAACTTTGAGGCTTGAGCATTCCTGATGGAGGTGAATCTGGAAAAGTCTTTGGAACACACATAATTTATAAAGTGTTATTTTCATTATATTTTCATTATACATGAACATACTGAGGGGTGGATCCAGACATTCTAAAAACAGGGGGATACCAACACAGAGTAAAAGGGGGGTTCCAACTATATTCTCTCATTCAAATGCATTGATCGTCCAAAAATTAGGGGGGAGGGGGTTCCAACCCCAAGAACCCCCAACTTGGATCTGCCACTGATACTGGATTCATTTAAAATGCATTTTTACAAAAACTGTCTAACAATCTAGCTAATGAGATCAAGGGATACTTTATATTCCTATATCTCATAGTTTCAATAAGGACACACTTAAAAATACTTTGGTTTGCCCAATCCTTACCCATACTGACCATATATGTGACAGTGGATAGGTAGGTAAGCATTTTCATTTTTTTCTTTCTTTCAAAGCGAAATTGAAATGTCGGATGTTTATTAGTCTACTTGGTGTTAATAAAATGCTGATAGATAAAAGTAAGGTTAACTACCTTGATTCAACATTTCAAGTTATTTACCTGATCCAATAATTTCAGTCTCTCTACATAAGCTTTCTCTGTAGATAATAATTCCTCTACAATCTGCTGGATCTTGTCTTTAGGAGGTCCTGAAACTTCTGTACTGTCCTAAAAATAGAGTTGTCAACTTTATTACAAACTTCAAAATGTAAAAAACGCTGTTTACATTCTTTAATAATTTTCAACTTTATTTTCATATTTATATTTAGTGTTAAAGTCTATTGAGAAGAGGATTCAGTCATTTTAAATAGGGTGCTCCAATGGATTCCATTTGAAAGAAAGTTTCAAAAAATATTTATGTGTAAAACTTAGACCCGTATTGTGGCAAAAATAATGATAACATCAAAAGTTTACCATTATCAATGTTTACTGTGATCCACATTTTCATTACTGGAAATTTGAAAATGAATCACTCAACAGTTTAAAAGGCATTGTCAAAATTGCTCTCTGTGAATGATAACTTCAATGCTGTGAATGGCTTTCTTTCTATAATATCCATGTTCCAATGTTACATTCATAAAATCTCTGCTGTACATTTCATTTCTCCAAGATATTTTTATCATGAAATTATTTACTGATATCCAAATTATTTCAAAGACTATCTTGCACTTAACATGCTTAAAGCAAAAAACACATAAGGTATATCCACCATCTTCTCATACATGTATATATATTGGTTTGGCACAATGAAAGCAAAAACTTTTCCTCAAAATGACACCAACACTCAGAATGAAATTCTAGCCTTTAACCAAGGGAGATAAACCATCAATATGGTACTGTTAACCCAAATATTCTTCTTGATCCATAAATGTGTAATAAAGTCCAACAGGTTATTTATGACATATATATTTACATACTTGTACAGGTTTCATTTTCATATAAATATTTCACTATCAATCTGATGATATTTCACACTAATTAAACAATTGATAAAACAAACAAGTCATTGATAACTCAACTTTTACTTTTTTTTTTATCAAATTGAAATTGTGAACCTCAACCCAGTTACAGATCAAGTTCCTGGTTTACGTTTAAAAAAAACAAGACTAAGTTGTAATTCAATCTGTAGGACCACATAGACAGAGATTTATCTTTTATACTTCTTGCCTATAAGTAATTTACTGCATATAAAAATGTGAAATGTGCTTATATAAGTGTTTAACTTTATGCATTATTACAGTAATAAATTTGAGAAATTGATGTTATAAATTTTAAAGATCTATTTTAATCGCATGATACCAAGGCATTAATTCCATAGTAAACAGACATTATCAATCCAAGGTTTTAAAGGTCACTTTTCTGTCAAATAAACATGTTTTCAACATGAACTTTGAATCAATTTCCTTCATCCAGGAAAACTGCAGAAACAGGGATGACCTTAATTTGTAATTTTTTTACAGTAGGGTTATGCTAATTATAGATTTCATAATACAGATTGATTGACAAAGCTTTGCTTTTTAACTCCACTTTCTGACAGCACTATTTGACTAAATTTTGGTGGTCAGTTTTTATTGATAAAGGACTTAGTGCCAAGAGAAAATCACCACTTTTGGCAGTAAAACTGATAGTCAATGAAGATAGTACAACACACCAGCCTTATGTGCAGGATTCAAAAGTACAACCCCAGTGTCAACAGGCTAGTGATACAGATAGAACTATTTAGACACTAATGCCCTTCCAACAAACTGATGAATATTACTAAGTAAGCATATATATATATATCAGAAGACAAACAACATTTGTTTACTACAGACTAACAACTTACAGTGAAACCTTTATTATCTGATTCTGTTGTTGCACTACTTGTTTCACCTGGCTTTACAGACTCCTCATCACTATCTGTAAATAAATCTTCATCTGATTCTGACCAACTAGAGTCAAATAATTTTTCAGCATCCATACATATTCCTTCTGAAACAAATCCTGATTCATTCTCTGTTTTATCCTGCCCACTAGAGGTGGTATCAGATGTCCCTCCACAATCGGAGGATTTAATACTGTTCCTGTTACTACTACTTGCCGATTCGTTGTTAAAAGTCGTGTGTGACACATCACTCTGAACACTATTACAATCCCCATTCACATTCTTTGAATCTACTATCTTATCTCCATTTTCAGATGACAGACTTAAACCTTCAGTTTTATTTGTTTTATTCTTATTAATCTGAAAGACTAAAGCTTTAACATAGCCAGGTTTAACTGTTACACCTCCGAATTGACCCGATTCCTCATCGGACGTATTAGGATCTTTCTTTAATTTAGTCTCTACTTTTTTAAATAGGATGCAATGTTCGTCGTTTGTCGACATATTGTGTCTGTGTAGGTCTGGTGAGTTTGGGACAGACATTGAGCGCCTTATTCTAGGATCTCTGTTCCCACGCTCATTTAAACGTCGGAATCTCTCAAGTCTTTCCCTAACTATACCCGTTGTTTGTGGAGAACTGGGAGTAGACTGAGTAGATGCTTCTGTAGAAAGAGATCTTTCAAATGTTTTAAGAGGAGTCGGTTGTGATTCTTCAGATAAACTTCTCTCAAGCTGATTTTTCTCACTACAAATGTCTGTTGCTGTTTCAGTTTTGTTTTCTGATTGTTCAACACTTTTTTCTGAAGATCCTGAGATTCTAATTTCTGGAGAACTTTTCTCCTCTTCAGTTACAGTTTTATCAGAATTTCTGCTTTTTGAGGATCTTTTTTCTTTTGATTTTCTTTTGACTTTTTTTGCAGATTCATCGAGGTTTTTACCTGAAGTTTCACTTAATAATTCCTTGTTTTTGATTCCCTCTTCTAACTGATGTAGTTGAAATCCATCAACCTCTATTTGAGTTATCTCCTCAATAGAATTCTGGGTGACGACATTCTCCTTTATAAAGGTATCTGCCTCTTCGTCCTCATCAAAACTGCTGCCAAAAAGTTCGGAAGGAGAACTGAGAGTACTGCTACTTTTGGATTTCTTGGAAAGTTTTACCGTGTTTAGAAGTCGATCAAAGAACTTTGGCCTACAAGGTGCTGTAAAATATAAAAACAGACATTTATTAATTTCTTAGCAGGATAAGATAAACACATGGTTTGTTACAATTCATGTAGTCAAAATCTTGGGGTAAAAAAAACTGTCACCATTTGTCCAAATAATTATAACGTCTTGAAAGGCTTTTCTTTTTTCTTTGACGCCTTACGTCAATGTAAGGCGTCAAACAAAAAAAACAAAAATAGCCTTTCAAGACGTTATAATAATTTGGACTTTGTCACCATATGCTGTACTGAACCAATCTTCGGAATATGTATAAAATCTATAAAAATTATGTGAAAAAATTTGCTTTAGACAGCCAGTCAACTGCCTCATACTAGATGTAGATCATCACCATACAACTGTCCTTTAAGACTTTGTTTGAAGCAAGACTTATACAATCTTCCATCACCATTTAGTATTGTCATAAAGCACAAGGAAGATATTTTGCATGCATCTTTTTATTCCTTTAAATCTTGAATAAAATAGGTAATATATTTAAGTCTACTTATTTTATCAAAATAGCATAAACATAACTTATAGTATTAGTAAATTTTTTCAATATCTTAATTTTTTTTGGTCTATCATGTCAATTGTACATCTAAAAAGTAAAATTATCACATTAAATCAGTACACCTGGCCATTAAGTCTGAAAATGTAAAACAAAATCATAGTCAATTTCAAAAACAAAAACAGAAAGGAGAAAACTAAATGCAATACATACTGAACTCCTGTCCCACACTTTAAGAATACAGCAGTGAATGATCAAATCCTTCTTGAGTTAACAATATGATAAAAGTCAGCTGTACTTATGAATAGACTAATAATTTCCTTCTACATTCAACCATAAGGACACATTTTTTCCAAGATTTTCTAAGCATATATGTTCTGAGGGAAATTTAGTATTTATTTGCTGAATCTAGTCCAAAAGATCGTGTCACGACATCTTTCATAAAACAATAAATATTGTGTGCTTTACAAAACATCTTTTAACTAATAAATTTTTCTTGAGTACAATTATTTCCTCAATTGAATTGAAGACATTTATGATAATCTTCCTCAAAATCTAATTCATAAATCAATACAATTTATTAGACATCCATTGATTTTTCATCTTAACAAATTAAAAAAAAAACAGTGAAATTATTTTACTCGTCACACGTTCTTTGAATTTGTGGTGTCACCGTTAAAACATATTTTTCAATGAATCCGATTGATGGAAGAATCAATAAGTTGATTAGTTTGTGATTCAGACAATGTGAAGGAATGACAGTTCATACTCGCTAGCCTCGTAAAATCAATACTCCTTATTATAATACTCTGTCTTCTAGTGAAATTTTCAGTTTGTGTATAGAATAAATAATGGTGTCTTTCCTTAAATAAATAGCTACAAATATTTAATGAGAATTTGGACTATTTTAGGTAATAGCTATTAGAGGTGATATATATCTAGTAGTAGTAGATTGTTAGACTATGTCTTTTTGTGAAATTTTCAATTCGTGTATGGAATAAATAATGCTGTCCTTCCTTAAATAAATAGCGACAAATATTTAATGAGAATTTGAACTATTTTAGGAAATAGCTATAAGAGGAGATATATTGAGTAAATTGGTAGACAAATAGAGTTATTGTCAGTTAGACATATAAACTTGTTATCCAGTAATTGGTTTTCTCAATTGAGACAAAGAGCAATGAATAATAGCAACTCAGTCGATTTTGTTACAAATTCTTGCAATTTAAACCAAGGGTTAAAATAACTGGCTCATTTTCCTCATATCAATTCAGTAAAATTCCATGCTTGAAACTAATTTGCATTTGATACACATTAAGTGTTTTAGCAAAGTATGATAGAAGGAAGTTATGGAGTTTTGGTTTAGAGATTTGATAAATAAGTTAAAAATATTGTGTCTACAGTTTTAAAGAATCTAGAAGAATTTATGGTTTTCTGCAGAAATCCCCCCCCCCCCCCCCCACAAAAAAAAATATTTGAACCAACAGGTAAAGATTCCTTTCCTCATTGTAAAAAAATGTTTATAAATATTATTCCAGTTATCAATACCTTCCTATCATTATTCCTATTTCTATCATTTTAAATATTGTGCAGTTATTGATATAGTACTAATTAGCTGATAAAAATGTGCACCTTTGCACAAATTAATCTTTACGGAAGGGCATGTTGGGAGTCAAAACACCAGCTTCCTGTTAACCAATTAGCAGATATAGAAATTTAAAACAGACCTTCTGCTAAGAAAACTAATTTATGCATGGATCAATAGCTAAATTTCATAAGACGTTTGTAAAAAAAATTCAAGAACAACAAATGCAATCGTAAAAAAATTCTTACCCCACATGCACATGATCAGTAATCCATTTTTGTTTTTCTTCGGTGAAATAATTAATTTTAGAAAATCAATGACAGCAATGCATTCTGTGGACTTGCATGCTGACTCACAAAAGGTCAAGGTGGTATTGGAATTTTTTTTCTCTCTGTGATCATTAACGACATATCTCAGGTATGGCTCATTCATCAATATATGGGACAATTAACGAGTTATGGATTTTTACATAACGGGATAAATTATACTTTTTATCCATAATAATGATCACAAGAGAGTATGTGGGAGGATCCTATTTTTTGACACAGAAGGAATATTCTAAAAGAGATAGTTCTTAGGAATCATTTCAACTAAAGATTATACATGATGATGCCCCTTTTACTTACTACTTATTCCTAATTATCTTGATAGATATTTGTTCCATTTTTTAAAATAATTAATTGTAGCTTTATTTATATAATTTGAATATTCATTAAATACTTGCCACTGGATGTTTAACAAGTAAAAATTAAAATCATTAACAAACAGACATTTGTACTCTACTAAATAAACTGTTATCACAGAGATATGTCTCGCTTTTTTGGAATTTTGATTATGCAAATGTTGAAATTAAAATAGCAATACATAACATCTTACACAATTAAGTTATGCAAATATTCAAAGTCAATGAACCATGACTGAGTTACATGGCTAAACAATCTTCATGTAAATGAGATGTGCCAATATTAATACAACTGCATACCAAATACCATGACTTATTATAAGTCGTTTACAAACATTAACTTGTAAACTATGTAAAAGTTTCACAAGTCAATGAACCATGAAGAGGGGATGGGGCTATATAATCTCCATGGAAACGATACTTGCAAATGACACTAAATTTGCATACCAAATAACTTCACTTAACATAAGCAGTTCATCTTAAACTGATCTAATCACAAACTAATACATGTAAACTAAGATAAGTTTCCAAGTTATTAGACTGTGACTGAGGGGGTGAGGCGAAATATTCTCCATAGAAATGAGATGTGCTAATGCTTATACAACTGAATACCAAATATCATTGATCTACCACTAATGGTTCCCCTTGAACTGACTTAATCACAAACTAATACATGATAACTTAGAAAATTTTCAAAGTCAATAGACCGTGACTTAGGGGGCGGAGTCAAATTATCTCCATGGAAATGAGATATGTCAATGCTAAATTATACAACTGCATACCAAATATCATTGACCTACCACTTGTGGTTCCCCATAAACTAACCTAATCACAAACTGATATTTGTATACATTTATAAGCAAAAATTTCAAAGTAAATAGACCATACCTGAGGGGGCAGAGCCAAATAACCTCCATAGAAATGAGATGTGCCAATGCTTATACAACTGCATAACAAAGTTGATTGACCTACCACTTGTGGTTTACCATAAACTAGACCTAATAGCAAACTAATACATCGTTGACGCTGTCGCCGCCAAAACAGCATACCTATGTCTCGCTTTACTCCGTCAAGGAGAGACAAAAACCTAATAAGCTGAACATGATTTCAATTACATATGTACAGTTGATGCTACAAAAAGCCTTATCACAAACTTATGTTTATAAATTTATAAATAAAGGTGGTACTGGGAACCTTAAATTTGAATGTTCAATGGCTTACACATTTTTTAAAGGCTTTTCGGATATCCATTTGCTATTCTATATATTGTTTGCAGGAAAGGTCAAAGCAGAAAATTAAATATCCATATTACCGATTTCATAAATATATATAGATTCCACAACTGCAATAAGTGTGTTACGATATTTCTCCACTCCAGACAGTTAAATTTTAATATTTAAAGCGCGAGACTTTGCCGAGCTTTTTAAATAGTTAAAATTTAACTGTCGAGAGTGGAGAAATATCATAATACATGAGTTATAGTGGTGGAATCTGTTTCTCTAATGATTTTTACCCTTCTTTTTCAAAGATTTGAAGAAAGTTGTGTACTTTTGATGTGACATCATCAGGCATGGTCGCCTTTTTGCATGACGTCACAATAGGAAAATTCAGAAGAAACAAAGAAAATTTAACGTCACAATAAAATTTTGACCAATCGTTTGCTGAGAACAAATTTTTCACAAGAGATTAGAAATATTTTTCTCACACCGGTCAGGAAATGTGAAAATAGCATGAAAATAAGAGAAATAATGTATTTGTAATAGATTAGTAGAAGATTACTGGTTCCCGCAAAAAATAATGATTTTTTTCAGTTACGTAATTGTTATTTCCAAAATCTTTTTTTTTTATATCATTTCGTACAATCTGAGGTTGTATGTATCGCACAAAGTTTAATGACTTAATCAAATATTTTTCAGTTTTCATTTAACACCTATTTTTAAAACCATATATTTAGCAAATCCTGGACTGGAGTGTTTGTCAAATAACCTGAACAGATTTTCTGAAAGACTTTTATATTCTGAGAATTTTCTCAGGTAAATTCACCTTAATACTACCAGGAATGTCGTGTAAATAGTACATGGAATATCGATATTTTGGGTGGCATTAGCTCATATGTAATGCTTGTTTACCTTTTGCCTTTTTTCTCAATGTAGATAAATCTGGAATAGATCTAGTCCGGTTAACCTTCTTTAAACTGACTTGCACAGATCTTGTACCAGTGACAAATATCTGATCATCAAAGGCCCTTAACTCATCTTTAGATGATGGCTTTGGAAAGCTTTCAGTTTCACCTTCAAAATAAAGAATAAAATTGAGAATAGAACATGTATGATATAAATAGATTCAAGTTACATGATATATCAATGAAATAAATAGTAAATAGTAATGGCATGTATATGTAAGCAGAAATTTAGTATGACATCCATCATCACTTAACTAGTACACATTTTTGTTTAGGGGCCAGCTGAAGCACAACTCTGGGTGCTGCATTTGTGTGGAAGACCCATTGGTGGCCTTCAGCTGTTTTCTTCTCTTGATTGATTTGATGTCTCTTTGACATATTCCTCATTTCCATTCTAAATTTTAATTTTATAAATAAATATATGTCACGTGAAAGTGCTGTAGCAAGAAGGGGGTACTATCATTTTGAATACTGAATTTTACAAATGTCTGTAGTTTTGTCTTTAATTTGCATAATTTGCATCAATTGTGGAAAAGTAAATTAGGGTGACATTTGTTTGTTTTTAAATGTTATAAAGAAAACTATATTTTTCCCATTTGAGGGAGCACACACACTGCTTCTGTGCTTGCATTTGTTCAGGTAACATGTATGGTCAATCTTAATTAGTGTATGAATCTTTGATGGGTGTTTTCATAATTGATTTAATAATTGCATGGACATTTTTAACATCTGTAAATGTACTTTAATGTATAATGCCCTTAGATTTATAACAATACAAAATCTAACTTTAATCCTTTTGAAAAAACAAACTCTGAAGCAGGAGATATTAAAATTATAGTTTTTCCTCAGGCATTGCCTGTTCATGGAAGAAAATATAATTTACAGCAACTTTTATAAAAGTTTATAGATATTTTTATGAGCATTTACTGTATAGGTAAAACTGCCATCACTTTTATCCTGTGACTTTTTTTCTGTTTACCTAACAAACATAATCATTAACATTTGCTGGCTGACCAATTTAATTACAGACTGTCTTACGGAGAAGTATTTAATCAAAATTTCATGAATTTATCAAATATATATAGGCAAAAAAAAAGAAGAAAAATGGACTTAAGTAAAATTAAATAAATTTAAAACGTTTACATTTACCTTAAGCGAAATACATATGAATCACAAATAAAGTGTATTACAAAATTGACAATAGATGTCACTTCTGGATTAGTGTAACAGAACAATAGTGGCCAGAACTTATCTGGACACGGTCATCTATCATAAGGTCATCAATACATGGTCATATTGTATGTGACATAATTATTCACAAAAACCATGATTATTAACACTAAATAAAATATAAATCTGTCAACCTGATGTATTGTTACCCTTCAGTGCCTCCAGGTAATTATTACCTGTAAAATCAACAGGATGTGCTAATTAATATTACACCTAATTATCTAAAAGTTTATTCCAGGAAGATAATCACTGTGTATTTCATCTCTGTGTATTACCCTTATTAATTGTTCAAGATATGACGATTTTCATTTATCTTGCATGAAACTGACAGAAAATTGCAATTAAAATATTATTACTGTGCAATACGCAGACAAACAGATGTTTGAGAAATAGTTCCGTTAATTGAGTAAAATGTTTTCTGACTTCTGAAGTCTTTAATTGTAATTTTATATGTTAATGAATTTAAACCAGCTGCAATTAAGAGTTACATAATACTGAAAAAGCATGCATATTGACTACTACCATCTGCACTTATTTTTGTAATCATGGTAATAGTTTGTATGTAAGTAAACAACTTATTAAATATACAACTTAACCAATGGCAAACACTACAAGCCCAAGACTAATGGACTTCCAGTTTTAAAGTTAACTCTGTTCTTGGGAGTACATATAATTTGTGCTGAAAACACTAAATCTAGTACATTGTATTTGGAATGATTTATTTCTGAGTCTTAAGAGTGCGATAATCGTTTTTTTAAGTTTAATGACTGAAAGGCCAGGGCTCTCAGTCAAAAGACCTTACCCAGTACTCAGAGTACAAATTAATGCTCAAACACAATATCCTGTATTTTGATTGGTTGATTTCTGAGTCTCAGAGTAAGAAATACTATAAGATAATGAGTAAGATTATTGTAAAAAAAATCTGACTGAGAGACCAGGTATATATGTGTAAATTCAAGTGGTATTAAAACAGTACTTTGCATATTGAACAAATTATACAAGTGCCACCTTTCCAATACCGTGTTATTTAATTCCTAATGCTTACATAACTGATTCTGGTTTTTAAAACTACTGTTCAAATTACTTTCATATCATAAAACATGTAAGGAGACTATAAAATACCTCTTTACCTTTTAAAGAGAATAAACCTGTCCCATTTTAAAGACAGGCTTCAAATATCACTAGAAATTTTCAACCTACATAATTTCATTATACTATAAATTTACTGAGAAATATCTTCCTTTTTATCTAGCTACAGAAACATCCCCTTATATTTTTTGGACAGGTGTCCAACCATGCTAAATACTTCCTACCTGAACGACAGGTCAGTCTACACCTGTATTTCCCTTGATTTATTGGTCACAAGCTGACTCTGATACATATTACTGTGTTATAAGTGATGTCATTGTTGTATGACAATGATTTAGATGTTTTTTTACGATTTATAATTATGTATGTCCCTTAGATAATTATGTGTACTTGGTAACTTGGATAACATGTGGACAAATGAATCAAAGTGTCACCTTTCTATTTTTTTTTCGGAAGTTCTGATGATTTTTTGTTTATTTTGCAGCCTGACCTAATTACTTTTAAAAAAGATTCCACCTACAGTGAAATTTACCTACATTATTGGGACTTTTATCATATCCGTGCGATAAAAAAATTTAAAACAACTTGAGGTTTCAGAGACATAAACCTGGGGGGATGTAGAGATATTTTAAAGTAAATCAGTGATAGACCTCATATAACCAGCAACCACTAATCACTTTCCTTTCTCAATTTCAAATCTCCTTATTAAACTGACTTCAGTATATTACAAGGCCTTAGTGCAATATATATATCAATTATATTTTGGTGGCATAATTTCCCACTATGGAAAACTTACTTCTGGTTTAATTTTCCATATGGTATTTTGACCCCAGGTATGGAAAATAGTTCAATTTAAGGGGGTTCAATTTTCCATATGACACCAGTAACAACTATCAAATGTAGTGCATCACCCATACAAAAAGTCAGGCATACCTGAAAATGAGATACTATAAAATCCAGACTCTTATGTCAGTCATTAGTAAATGACCACATTCCAATCTGCAATTTATGGTTGACGTCATCTTCAATGGCATTAAAACAATTTCATGAAATCAATTTTCAAAAAATGCATATCAATTCCATTCAATATCATGCTATAATGCACTCAAAATGCACTTTTAGGAAACATTGAATGAAATATTACTATTTGTTTATTTTGAATAGTAGGTTTGGAAGCCTTGGGGAACAATTTGTAGTATTACATCAGGGTATGAAAGAAACATGTCATGCATGACTAACTTCTGGTATGCCATAGTTTGACTGATATATAGTTTACTATAAACATTTGGTTTTTCCACCAATAATAATTTACCCTCAAGATGACCATTAACATAATATTAACAACATCCTGATAAAATACAAATAACCTTACAAGGGTCCCCATGAGGACCAGTGTATAGTTCAAGCATCAATTTTTTGATGGGGGGGGGGGGGGGGGGGGGTTCCAACTATATGTCCCCATTCAAATGCATTGATCGACCAAAAAAAAGTGGAGGTTCCAACCCCTGGAACCCTCCCCCTGGATCAGCCACTTGAAGAGTACTTTCCAACAACTAGAAGCTACCCAATATTACCAAAACGTGAGAGAGAAAAAACTCTACATACTCTTCCTCAAATTACCTTCTCCTAAAAAAAGCCTTTCTTACATTCCATCAAAGAAATTGAGAGTATATTACAATCCTACTTTTTGTGTACAATTTGGAAATTAGTATGGCGTTCATTATCACTGAACTAGTATATATTTGTTTAGGGGCCAGCTGAAGGACGCCTCCGGGTGCGGGAATTTCTCGCTACATTGAAGACCTGTTGGTGACCTTCTGCTGTTGTGTTTTTTTTATTTTGGTCGGGTTGTTGTCTCTTTGACACATTCCCCATTTCCATTCTGAATTTTATTTACTTTTTTACATGTATAATAAACTTACTGACTATAGCATTATCCCATCAATTGATTTGAAATATTTGTGGCATACCAATCTAAGTGCATTCATCATGGCTAGGAGAAAATCCTACATTCAAATATTGGTGGAAATATATTTTCTAGTTTCATTGATAAACACTGAAGCTAAGAAATTATGTACCCTTGAAATAGTAAAATTTTCTCCGGCAATGAAAGTTGATATGTACCAACAGAATGAATTCACAGTATGTAAATTCTATAATGGTCCCAATTTTAGTGATATGTATACTATAATATATCAGACGTGTCATTACATGTATAACTCTCCAGCATAGAAAAACATATTACTTCATTTTTTACATCCTTGTGTAAAAATCTTCAGTTCAGAAAATTATTTTAACAGGCCAACTCAAAGATGATGGCTTAAGGCTGAATTTATATAACTTTAAGATTATTTAAACTACTTTTTTATATTCTTCATTACAATTTAGAAATGTTTAAGAAACTAAGGTAAGTTGACCTAACAGATGAATTTGGCTATGTTCTAGGTCCCTTTCGGAAATATATCTTCACATGCTTAGGTCTTATACATCTTCGACTTTCAAATGTTTTGGTTTGAGCTTTCCTGCTGAAGGTAAATAAGGAAAAGTGCTTCGGACACACACAATCAATCAAGTTTTATGTTTATTTACAATAAAATTATAAAATTTAAAAAAATTGTGTAATAGAACTAACGATATACTCACAGTTGACTGTAAAAATCCTAATGGAGTCTAATACAGGGAAATTTTGTTTTTCAAATATTTTCTATTACTTGAACAAAGAATGTGTCAAATCAAGGAAATGAAGAAAAAATAGATCTTAATTTGGTTCAATGCCCAATTGTTCATTTTGTTGAAAATATATCTACTTCCTTTTATTGCATAATGCATAATATTAAATGCAATTATTCTACTTATATCGTATTGTGTCTGGTGTAAATGAGTATGCAAACAAAAAATAGTATTAAGACCAAGTTCAGAGAGAGAAATTTTTCTGACCATTCTCTGATTAAGGAATCCGAAAAACAGATAAAATATCACTTTTTATATACTGTGGATTCATTATTATTGTTGGATACCAATTTTCAAGGGTTTTGTGGTACAGGTGAACCATAAATTCAAATATTCAAAGAAATACAAATTTCTTGAAGGCTTTTAAAACGTATGCAGAGATGAACAAAACTTAGAAATCAAATATCCATGAAAATGCAAGTTTTCCTCGATCCACGAAAATTGATACCCACAAAATTAAACGAATTCACAGTAAGCCTATAGTTTATAACTCTCACAGATCAGTCACAGGATTGTTTGTTACCTATACTATTACCAACAAGAACATTTAGAAGTAGGCCAAAATTGTATAGTCATATGCACCCATAGTCATTTGGTTTAACAATATTAACAATCCTTTTGCATTACAACATCTAATATTGAATTGATGATTTAGGATGGATTTTTCAAAAAATGAGCTAAGCTGGACAATTATCTAATTCTGTTTTTTATGCCCCATTTATGGGCATTATGTTTTCTGGTCTGTGCGTCTGTACGTTCATTCGTTTGTAAGTTCGTTTGTCAATTTTCCCATATGTTCATTCATTTGTCTGTCTGTCCCGCTTCAGGTTAAAGTTTTTGGTTGAGGTAGTTTTTGATGAAGTTGAAGTCCAATCAACTTGAAACTTAGCGCAGTACTACATGTTCCTTATGATATGATCTTTCTAATTTTAAAGCCAAATTAGAGTTTTCAACCCATTTTCACAGTCCACTGAACATAAAAATGATAGTGCTGATGGGGCATCCGTGTACTGTGGACACATTCTTGTTTCCCTTTCTTTTGCCTTCTTATCTTATACATGTATCACGAAACATGAATACTATTCAGGGGAGGCAAAATTGGCTTTATACCCACAACCCTGCAGTTATTTAGGCTTTCAAGAGGAACCCCAAAATATGGAAATTTTGGCACAAGGGTAATTTTTGCTTATTTTGAAAACAAGTAAAACGCAGGAATACATCCCCCATGCAAATATATAATTAATATAAAAAAGATGTGGTATGATTGCCAATGAGACAACTATCCACAAAAGACCAAAATGACATAGACATTAACAACTATAGGTCACTGTACGTCCTTCGACAATGAGCAAAGCCCAAACCGCATAGTCAGCTATAAGACAATGTAAAATAATTCAAAACTAATCGGCCTTATTTGTGTAAAAAAAATAATGAAAAACAAATATGTAACACATAAACAAACAACAACCACTGAATTACAGTCTCCTGACTTGGGACAGGTACATACATAAATAATGTGGCAGGGTTAAACATGCTAGCGGGATCCCAACCCTCCCCTATCTTGGGACAGTGGTATAACATTACAACATAAGAACAAAGTGTGTTCAATAAACAATATGGCTGCATAACCAACATTTATTGAGCAATACAATCTGTATTATATGATATGAATAAAAATCTTAAAGCTACATTTAGTAAAAATATTGTATATCTGGAAGTAATAATTAAATAAAAATTACTTTTTTAAATGAAAGTCTTCCTGTTCCTTTAAAGTTAATAAAACATTTAAAAAACAACATTCATTTTTAAATACTTTTAATAATACAACCATTCAAAATTAGAATAAAAGAACTTATTTTTTAAAGTTTGATCAAATAGATAAAATTATTTCCTTCCTCTATCACTATAAAAATGATTGGTGATCATCATAATAAAAACTTCAAATAAACAGCTGTGGTATAAAGTTGTCAGTTTATAAGATATCATTGATTTCAATTTATATGATACTTAACATAAAAACTGTCATCAAATGTGAAATATATATGCAATAGATATAACAAAAATTGCTTTGTCAGGACTATCAAATATCAACAGGAGCAGAACAACCATATGTTCCCATTTAAAAGCATTGATCATCAAAAAAAGGAGGAGGGTTCCAACCCCCCAGAACCACCACCCCCTCCCTGGATCCACCACCACTGAATACTGGTTGTATAATTAAAGTCATATAATGAATCCACAGTATATAATGTAAATGCTGTCAAATTATCTCATTCAATATACTATGCAAACAAAATTATATTCAATTGAACAAATTTGAGGAATATTAGAGTTTGACATAATTGTATATTGATGTCAGACTGAGTGAGTGTCTGAATTGTTGAAGACTGTATGTTTTTTTGAATGATTTCTTACTGGTGTATACCCCATTCATCTTAAATATATATTATTGCATGGTTATTGATTTTTTTCAAACTTCTCAATTCAGCCAAATAATATGAAACATTTATACAAATTTGAATGTTTTGTTTTCCTAAGAGGACTGAGAATTAAACTGATACATTGATCCTTCAGTAAATAATTGTATAAAGCCAACTGTGTATGAATTACTATCATCAGTAAGTGCCTCCATAAATTTGAAGAAAAAAAAAAGATACACTATGAAGGCTGGACCTGGTTTAAATCAACTGGTGGGAGATATAAATTCCACTAATCTATCATTTATAGTTTCTTCTGTCCTAAAAAGTAAGACATTTCTACTATTCATTTCTATCATTATGAAATTAGGTCAGGGTGATAACTCCAATATACTCCAAAAAGTCTTATTTTAGAATTATTGTGGGTTTGGATCACAGACTGAAGTTTTAAATATTGTCTTCTATAACAATTTAAAAATAATTTTGTTTTCCTGTTTAACTTTTACAACCACTTAAAAGACATTACGATTGAAAATATATATACATATATATTCAAAATTTTGTTGCAGTATAATTTTGAAATGATACTCACTTTTCAGTTTATAATATTATTCCCTAAATTCATGAAATACACTATATTCATTTATAAATGTTTTAAATTCCTTATATATGTACTAAGACATCTATTTACTTCTAATATATGCAGAAAATGATAAACAATATAAAATCTGAATGTATGCCAGTGATGTTGTTCATAAAATCAGGAAGTCGACACTTTAACAACATTGACAAGAGTGATGTGTGTCATTTAAGTATGTATCATTGTTTTATTTACATCGCTCACTATTTTGTAGTAAATATAGGTATTTTATATAGGTAATTCAAGTTTATTGATATATCCTTCGAAAAAATTTACCTATGAATAGAAGTCTATAGATTTAAATACTTGTACATCTACTTTGGTGTCCCGTATTGAGAGGGGATAAAAGGCTACATCTTATATTATCCATATAAATATAATCACATTCATTGCCTGCAGAAACTGTTTTTATATACAAGGTAATGAGGTTTAAATAATTTCGAATTGCTTACAATGTCCTTTAAAGAGGCACATTGACAATTTTAGACTGTCAAGTTTTGGCGGGGGGATACAAAGACCTGAGACTTATGTATTTTCTGTTACATTTAAACAAAACTTCAAAACAAAAAATTGTTAATACATATATGTATCATAAAATACAATAAGCCATTTCACAAAGTTACTCAGGTGTTTATGTAATATTAACATTGTAAGAAAACATAAATATATTTGTTTCTGCTTCAATTTTTTTTTTTAAAAGCAATACGTTCTGACATTAACCACAAGTCATGCTTCTGTATCACATATTTTATGGTCATGTTCTTTAGTTCACATTATTGGTAACAAAGGTTATTGCCACTATAACAAAGTCCTACACTATGAATCAGGATATTATAATGTATAAACTTTGTACTAGTGATTTAGTTATATCAATTAAAATCTGACTGTTAATGAAAAATAAACAATCTACACCAAAAAAAACACAAAAGAGACAAATATAAAATCCTTTATTTTCAAAATTATCTATACGGTAAGCCTGACAATTTGTTGACTTATAGTTATTTTCAAATCTGTTTCCTAATATTAATCGTCAAACAATTTTTGCACTAGTTATTCTAGATAACTGTGAGTTAGTCCAGAAAAGTGCTTCAATAGAAGCAAATAATGAATGATTGTATCTTGAGTGAAAGCTTGTAAAAACAACAATTTCTTTCTCGATTTCTTTTATTGAGACATTACCTATTCTTATTTCAACACAAAATTTAACAATGCATGGACTCCTTATAAAGTATCAGCATTTCTTTCATAATTTATAACAGATTTCATCTTATTAACAACAGAGAGTACCTCCTATGACTACCAACGGTGTATGACCAATAAAAAGAAATTTATATATATTTATAGACAGACATTTTTAGACTCCTGTAATAGTTACTCTGTACACATTATTTAGGTCTGTTTGATTTCACCTCCTAGATTTTGAAAATATGAATATACACATGTACTTGTCTCACCAGTTAAAGAATTGTTTGTTATAAAGTCCCTAAAAAAATAGTTCTACATGGTGACTCCCTTCTTTTAGATTTCAATTTTGACATTCTTTTTTAATAATTGAGCAAAATAATGAACACATATGAAAACTGACTGTATTTATATTTCTTTCTTAATCATAACACTGAACTTTACGGTGACAGTTTTTTGTTTTTAAACAAGTCATATCAAATTTTCTATCTTTTGTACCATCACAACTACATTCAGTGTACAGTAGTCATTTAAAAAAAAAAAAACTACTTCCTAGATGAAAATTTTCAACATACATCAACAAAAGACTATTGTATAAGAAAACATGAAAAACTACCGTAAGTCAGTATTTAAAGAAATAAATATAATTCTGCTACTTCTGTCCTATTTACCTTTCTCAGAATTGTCAGAATTATCCATTATGATTGAATTTACTCTGGATTTTTTCACACATAACATATCGGTCCATGCATCTTGATACAGGAACTAATCATTTCTGTGTCATAAGTACAAGTCAAATCCTGATACTTAAAAATTAATAATATTCAAAGTTATCTCCCCTTTTTTGTATAATATTACAAAAGGAAATTTTAGCGTAAAAATAAAAGATTCTTCATAAGATACTTATTATAACACTTATTTAACATACATGTATACACTTATAATGTTTTTTTCAAAGAGGAGAAATGTACAAAAAGTTCCATTTTTTAAGGCATTATTAAAAAAAAATATTTCCAAAACTGCAAACCTGATCACCCACAGATTCCACAAATTCAACCCTACATTTAAATTACCTAGCACCACACTTGCTTCACTGTCATTAATTTAGCTATACATTTTTCTTTAATTTTCTTTTATTTACTTAATTATAATCTTGCAAATGAATCTAATATTTTCTGCTAGATGTTAATCCACCATCAATCAATCAATCTTTTTTTTATAAAAAGTCACTGTCAGAGTGTCAGACTTTTCAAAATTACAAATAAATTTATGTTACAAATAAAGGATAACAGGATAAAAGTGATTTTCATTTTTTATTAATACATGTACAAGTATACACTAGAAAATATGCTCAGGAAATGACACATTATGTAAAATACTGTAAGACTATTTATGATAGTGAAATTACTCCCACAGAATACTGTAAATTCAGAAATTATTGCGATGTTTTTATTATTGCAAAAAATGATACAGGGTTAAAATCGCAATAAATTAAACTTGCATTTTAATTTTTTATATATGTGAATTTAACAGGATTTTCCTCAACATTGCAAAAATTTAAATCGTATTTTGGTTTAAAATGACAAAATTGCAATGATAAAGGCACGCAATAATTTATGACTTAGTGAAAAATGTTTGTATTAAATTGTACTACCGGGTAATAATTAAAATATTCAATAATTTATTCTGAAATCATTGCACTTCTATATGGCACACAGAGAAAACTCTTGCAGAAATGAATCACTTCAACAGTTCCAGCTGAATCTGATTTTTATGTATCTGTTGAAATGCATGGCTTATGTTTTTTAGTACATTAACTTATTATGCCGTTAGTTTTCTCATTTGAATTGTTTTACATTTGTAACTACAGGGCCTTTAAAGCTGACAATGATGTATGACCTTTGCTCATTGTTGAAGGCCATACCGAACCTTTAGCTGTTAATTTCAATGTCATTTGGTCTCTTGTGAATAGTTGTTTCATTGGCACACATACCACATCCAAAGGCTAATGCCACTACAAGGCAGCACTTGCATCGGCAAAGTGGAAAGGGATTCATATAAGTTGCAATAACTTGTTTCCCAATCCACTATAAATAAATAGGTTTTAAACTAATTGATTGCTTGGTCTACAGTATACCCGCAGAGCAAAAATATTTGATCATAAAACTGACCCACTGAGCCTTAAACCTGTGAAACTTCCTTATAAGATTATATTGTAATCTGACCTAGATAAAACCTAAGTAATAAATAAACAATGACAACTTTTATATATACTATATAATAAATAACTGACAAACCTGGTGAACAAAAAATCTGCAACTTCAATATATAATTTCTTCATTTAAATTTTGAAAAAGAACCACTTATCCATGAACTTTTAACAATTTAAGAACTTTAGAAACAAATTTTAACAGGAAGTTTTATATAGATCGCAATACATTAAGTCCTTGAATATATATGTCTTCCTTATCACAAAATCTACAACACTTAGATAAGTTTAAATATTTATAGAATTAACAATTTTAGTATTCTATTATGTGAGAACTGCATAATGGGTCATGCAATCTATAGAATCATTTTATCTATTCAAAAATCTATCTTGTTCAGTCCTATTTGTTCCCTTGATGAAGTACTTGGTGTATTATACCCAAAACCTTTTAAGAAAATCCTTTTTTCTTACAAACTGTCAATTCTACTTTAATCAAAAATATTTAAAACTAAGAAACAAGAATAAATGTCCATAATACAACAGTGTGCCCCCTGTTTAGTGAACCATGAAAACTAGGTCAAAACTCTAATTTGGCATGACTTTCAAGGTGATGTGATAACAGCTTTATGGTTTAAAACCACCTATACTCAGAACTTAGAATCATATAAATTCCTCTTACAGAATTTGTGTGATGTCTTAATTAGATTCCAATGAACATGTATATTCAAATTAATATAAAATTAAATAGCTTCAATAATTCATATTAGTATCAAGTCACAGACTAATGGTCTTGAGGGATATATTAAAAACATGAATCTTCTCCAACCAGATTTCACTATTAATTACGATATAATATAATAAACATTATCTACCAGAAGTTTATTTTCAGATTATATGGCACTTTGCTAAATATGAAATAGCTGATGTAAAAGTCATTATGTATTGTATATTTAGTGAAGGTTGTTTATATTATTATCTATAGATATCAAATCTATCAACAAACAACTTATATTTATATACCATCCCTGTCTCATGATCGGCATTGTCTGTTCAAGTTATCATACCATTTTTCTTTATTCATAATTTTTAAGACACAAGCCAAATTCTCAACCCCTTCTAACCTATTTTAAAAATCTAAATTAGGTCAGCATCAGCCTATATCTATACTATGGATTTAAAGGAATAGGTGCAGAAAGACCACTTTATGGCCCCAAAATGTTGTAGTTTTACCAAATAATGGCAAATTGTTAAAATGTAAACTTTAAGTTATTTATTAGTAAGAAAGAAAAATGGTTCTGCTACATAAATATTGGCTGTTTTTGGCAATACAATACACATGTATCAGGTACTAGTATCATTAAGTCTTGCTAAATTACTGAAATTTTCACAATTATAGCATTTTAGTTAAATTTTAGACTATTTTCGTCTAATATGAAAGTGGCCGCATTTGTGTACATTCTTTATATTGAAATGTAAGTTGTATTTGATGATACTACATAACATATATAACTAGAGGCTCTAAAGAGCCTGTGTCGCTCACCTTGGTTTTTGTGAATATTAAACAAAGGACGTAGATGGATTCATGACAAAATTGTGTTTTGGTGATGGTGATGTGTTTGTTCATCTTACTTTACTGAATATTCTAGTTGCTTACAATTATCTCTATCTATAATTAACTTGGTAGTTTCAGAGAAGATTTTTGTAAAAGATTACTAAGATTTACGAAAAAATGGTTAAAACTTGACTATAAAGGGCAATAACTCTTAAAGGGGTCAACCGACAATTTCGGTCATGTTGACTTATTTATAGATCTTACTTTGCCAACATTTATTGTATTTTAAAGTTTATCTCTATCTATAATAATATTCAAGATAATAACTGAAAACAGCAAAATTTCCTTAAAATTACCAGTTCAGGGGCAGCAACCCAACAACAGGTTGTCTGATTCATCTGAAAATTTCAGGGCAAATATATTTTTACTTCATAAACAATTTTACTTCATGTCAGATTTGCTTTAAATGCTTTGGTTTTTGAGTTATAAGCCAAAAACTTAATTTTACCCCTATGTTCTATTTTTAACCGTGGCGGCCATCTTGGTTAGTTGTCCGGGTCACGCCACACATTTTTAAAACTAGATACCCAAAGGATGATTGTGGCCAAGTTTGGTTTAATTTGGCCAGGTAGTATCAGAGGAGAAGATTTTTAATAACCAAAAACAGCAAAATTTCCTTGAAATTGCGAATTCAGGGGCAGCAACCCAACAAGGGGTTGTCTGATTCACCTGAAAAATTCAGGGCGGATAGATCTTGACCTGATGAATAATTTTACCCCAGTGAGATTTGCTCTAAATGCTTTGTTTTTTGAGTTATAAGCCAAAAACTGCATTTACCCCTATGTTCTATTTTTAGCCGTGGCGGCCATCTTGGTTGGTTTGCGGGGTCACACCACACATTTTTTAAACTAGATACCCCAATGATGATTATGGCCAAGTTTGGATTAATTTGGCCCAGCAGTAGTTTCAGAGGAGAAGATTTTTGTAAAAGTTAACGACAACAGACGATGCTGGACGCCAAGTGATGAGAAAAGCTTACTTGGACCTTTGGGCCAGGTGAGTTAAAAATTGAGGATGAACATGGATGCGGCCACATTTTTGACGAAAACCATCTGAAAAGTGACAGTTTTTGGCATATTTGATAGATTTTTCATATTTAAGCTTGAATCAGAGCGTTTTTTATGAGTGAATCAGTTAAAATCTTTCAGACAAACTAATTTAATCAACTGAAGTAGACACTAAAGTGTTTAAAAGCTGTCCAAAATGTTTTGTCAGATAAACCTGAAATTAGAGGCCAAAATCGGCCCTTACTCCTTTTTGGTGAGATACCAATTATTTGTCAGTAAAAGTAAACCACTGAGTTAAATTTGTTAAAATAAGTACATACCCGCCAACTGTCACTATTTGCAGAGGATTTCCCCTATGGCACGCGAGGCTCCCAAATGGAAATTTTGTAAGAACAATTTTGTCCACTATTTAAAAAAAACCAATTAATTGATCAATGGCTATGAGCTTTTTCAAGCACAAAGAGGCCAAAAAACCACATTAGAATATATTTGAAGGCCCCCTTGAAGGTTTTGTAGGACTATAAAAACCAACTTTCACATAAAACCCCAATGGGCATTTTGAAAAGTTGGCAGGTATTTAAGTATTCACTTTGTAAACTAAAATTTGTAAGCAAACTCTAAAAAATAAAACACAAATCTAAATATTCACAAAAATACAATTGTTCCTCAATTGACAAAATTGGCACACTTGAAATAATTAGTCAAGTATGTAAATAGATATAGGAAGATGTGGTGTGAGTGCCAATGAGACAACTCTCCATCCAAATAATATACCTCATAATAAAAAAAAGAATGAGGTTGAAACTTATTCTAAAATTATCCAGTGATTCCTGATTTCTGAATTATTCAATATAATGACTATCTTGTAAAATTTAGCTTTGATTCTGAGGTTTGACAATTTTCAATCTCAAATTAAACTATTTATTAAAAGGGATCAAAAGGCCATCTTTTCAACTCCAGGAAGATTCTTGGCTACCTCACATATGAGACTACAGCAGGGAAACTACCTCTCATTTCAAAACCATAGATAAAATTGAGATAGGAAATGGGGAATGTGTCAAAGTGACAACAACCCAACCATAGAGCACACAACAGCCGAAGGCTATATAATCTATTATAAAGTAAACCTGAGATTATCTTCCACAAAAGTGGTTTTAAAATAAATTTGTATTTCAGAGAACATGTACAACCCCATATCACTAGCTGTACATATCAGCTCAGGGCTAATATTCTGTTTTCCAATGATACATAAAAAAAGAATCAAAGAATCACCAACAAAATGCTGGATATATTATTTCCTACATCAACTATGATTAGAGTGCAGATACAACTCTTAAGTAAAATAGAAATGTATACATTAGTTTAAGCTGAAAGGTGAATGTTTTGTGTAACTAGAGGCTCTAAAGAGCTTGAGTTACTGAAATAAGGTGCATCAACAATGGATTGTAGACTAGAATATAATACATGACAAAAACCTCTTGTTGTGGATACTTTTTCCTGTTCACAGATCCTTCATCTTTTTAAGTTTTTGCCCAAAACACACATAAAGACATGTGTTGTACAGAGTCGAGTAGCAATTTCTTCAAAATAAGATATTAATGGTAGGTGACCTTCTGCTGTTAATTTTTCTATGATTTTGTTTTTGTGTCTTTGACACATTCCCCATTTCCATTCTCAATTTTATTGGTTGTCATTATTGCTATTGAAAATGTCTACCTATCTTTTATAATTTTCAAGATTATAGGCAAAAAGGCAAAAACAAATATCGTAAATATCGTCATTAAAGAAAAATAATTCAAATAAGCAGTCCAATCACAACTACTGCTATGTTTACTTAATTGTAGAGCATGTGTTTCTGATAATTTTTGCATTTCAATGTTTAAATATTTTATCTATTTTAGTTTTAAAATATTCAGCTTCAAAGGGCAATAACTCGAATAAGGAGTCATTTGATGAAAACCCAGCCATGCAGACAGTAGATAGATCTCAGCATTCTTACCAATTATGCCACTGTCAGATTTTCACCTATAAAGAAATTCCCATAAATTAGGTCTGTACAGGTCTGCCTGTTTTTATTCTATTGTTCTGTTAAAACTCTTCCTTAAGAGGTTCATGCCTTTAGGAGAATCATTTATGCAAAAGTTATTGTAGTTACGTAAGGTACCCAGTTCTCATATTTACATACAAAACATGCTTAAATAGTTCCCTTCTAAAGGCAATCATTTTCAACGATATATATACCAAACAAACATAGCTTTTTTTCCTAGAATCTAGGAAACTCTGATTAAATTGTTTCGCTTCTTATTTCCAGGAGTTTAAAACTATTTCCTTTTCATAATTACTGTAACATAAATAAAGATATTCTAAGAAACTTTACCTGCAGATTTGTGCTTGCGAAGTTTTAATTTCCTCCACATTTTTTTCATGACGGAATAAAATATACATCCATTTTCACAAAATGTCTACTCCAACACAACATTTAAAAGAAAAGACATACAACCACAAGCCAAGAAAAATAATTAGTCAACAAAAAATGATGTAAAAATATTACAAAACACACTGTAATCTGTTGACATAATGAGTTGTAATTATTGTCAAATAAATATGTCATTAGAATGATACACAAACATCTCTAATATCCTTAGGACGAATATAAAATATGTGAAATTTTCAAAAAAATATCAAACACTAAGTTCTGTCATTTGAAAGAATTGAAAAGCAATTTTCTTTTGAATTTTCTACGTATTATTAATAAATACATAAAAAAGAAATAAAGTTCAAATTCATATTTCCAGTAAAAACAATGAGGTTTCAGATTAATATATATATATATTTCCACCGGACATAAATAAAGGCAACCAGGAAGTATGCCAAAGGGTATATATATATATTGAATATATATTGAATATATAAACCATCATGACCATAGCCACTTCTCATCACACCATTGTCATTGCAATTATTATGTATACATAAAAAGCATGGTGAAGTATCATTCTGTACACTAAAAATCATATATCATATTCTTTAATTATAATGTTTAAATAAATTCAATATTTTTTCTTCAAATAAATCAATTAAGTACCTATCGTATAGATATCAAAATACTTTTGCTATTAAGAGAAGAGAGATGCAAAAGATTCAAAAGAGATTTTTAATTTTATAAATGTATAATAATTTTAAATGTAAAATACTCTCTTAAGAAATATATACATTATAAAATCAAATCAACAAGCTCGAAACTGTAAATTTACATCAGTAATGATATCACATCTAGATATCATAAGTTTGCTCTCTGATGGTGAAAATCCTAATCTTTATCAAAGCTGTATTATAAGTCTAGTTTTTGCTTCATAGAACATTGGTCACATGTAATTGGGCCAACACTTATTTTTTTATAATTATGTAAATCTCACCCATCCACATTTTATTTTTTTATTTTTGGTAAAATTTACTAAGAGTTCTTCAGGTAAAAAAATAAACGTCATTTCAGTATTTAGTCATATTCTATCTATACCAAGCAGTTTTAGACAACATAATTTAAACTGTGAGCTGTCAACACTGAGAAATGATACTCATAGATAACCTAGTCCAACATTGCTCTTGATATCTAATGTCTATTTTGGAGATAGGTTATAGAGCCATAGATGTATGATTTTATAATGAACGGGTCTTTAATGTCAGTACACATGATTGCAGTGCCAGTTTTGTTGCAATATCAATCGTACACAGTGATAGAAAAATACATAATTTAAATGTAACAATAGGGAATTCACACTTATTAGTCATAGAAAGGTATTCTTTTGAATTTTTTACATGGTCATATCTTTGGAGTCAGCACTTTGGTGTTACCTGTTTTCTACCTAAAGGCAAAGATAGCCATCCTAAAAACATTTTTTTTTTAATTTTTGGTTTTCAATACTTTTTAATTTCAACTTTTATATGGCCTTCAAACTGTTTTGATATTAGTGCCACTTAAGAATCGTATGTAGACAAAATGTGTGCCTGTGGTACCAAATTATAAGCCTAGTACCTTGACAAGAAAATGGCCCTTGGTTGTTTACTAGGAAGTAAGACAATCTAGGTGAATAAATCTCAAGTCTTTGAACTCCAATCCAACTCTAATTGCCATCAAACTTACATGTGAGGAATAACTCGGTAAAATCGGTGAAGTCCACCAGGGCAGATGATATGGAATCCTTGACTTTGACTAAAGGTTCCCCTTTTCGTGTTCGAAGTCTTATGTAAGGTTTCAAGATATCCTGAGATATCACAATGTTGACCTTCCATCTTGGATTTTCTACGTCCGGCTTTATGTCGATAATGTGGTCCTCATCTGAAAAAAAATATATATCATGTAGAATTTATTTATCTACAATCAACATTGAAAATTTTAAACTGTCACCATTTCTTTTGTATTTGATTTCTTAGTAGAATAATACATTATGTTTGTTTTAGTTCATTGTTAAAGGTGGCAATATGACCTTCAAAAGATCTTTGGTGGGTAACTGTCATTCTGATCAAAAATAAATGAATGTTGGTCTTATCTGCTGAAGGACACTGAAAATATAGAATAAACTTGAAATTCAGAAAGTATTTTCCTGAAATCCCAATAAATAATCTCAAAATATTTGTCTTTTTCTTTGAAAAATGGTTAATGCACACAATAACTCGATTTCATTTTCAATAGGTAAAGAGGGTTTGTGCTCACTACAAACTGGTTTAACCCCATACACACTTTCTGCCTACACTAAGGTATATATTTTCTATGTCAGATTCTGTAGGAAGACAAGTTGTCATTTTTAGCTGAGTTGTTTTTATTAAATCATTTTAAATAGACGCACTACTAGAAGCAATCTACTAGGGAGAACGTTTTGTTGAAGATGCAATTTGCTAGTTAAGATCTGCTCCATAGCATCAATCAGTCAAATTAACCATTTAACTAGCAGCTGCATGGCTCCTTCAGTGTAGGAGATAAATCTTGTATCATTTTGAGAAATGAAGAAAACATAATACTAAAAGTATAATACATACATGTATAAATGGAACTAGAGTCAAGATAATAGAAAAGTGCTTACTCTGACAACAAGAAATATATCTTATCTACAGTACTTTAAGGGACAACTTCAAAAGTTCAATGTAGGATAAAAAAAAAATTCATTCGTATAGTTTTTTTACTGACACCCCTACTCTTAACTTTTTAATTTGGGAAAAATTGATTCACCAATAAGGAATGGATATATATATATAAAATTGATGTCAGTGAAACAAAACTTGCAGCAATTTTTACCCCCACCCCAAAACTCATGAAACTATTTGAATTAAGTTTTTTTTATCCTTCATTGATTTTTTGATGTCATCCCTAAGTGATCAAGCTCATATACTGTGGATTCATTATTATTCTTTAGACACAATTTTTGGTGGATTTCGTGGTTATATTTGTACATGTGAACCATGAATTATAATGTACAACAAATTACTAATCTTTATAGGCTTGTATGCAAACTTTTGCAAAACCATGAAATCAAATATCTATGCAAATGAAAGGTATCCTCAATCCATGAAAATTAGTACTCACGAAAATAAATGAATCCCCAGTCCCCAGGACCCTATATGATTAGCAACAATTCCTGTAGTGACCTGCTGGTAAATTCATTTTTGTTACATTGTAACCCTTAGGTATGACTATTATTATGGTTTCAGACAATAATATTAATATGTCTTACAACTATCAATTTTAGCATCTTTGATTTTGACCTTGACCTAAGACCTAATGACTTTACAATCAATAAGAATTTTTCTTTTCATTAGATGTCACCATATTTCCCAGCTCAGTTGCTTCAGTTGCTTTTTTAGTTTATTTTTAGTAACTTTGACCTTGACTTTTAAGATGTAGTAAACTCAAAATCAAAAGGGATCTTCCTAGCATATTATGTGGTCATACATCGGAGTAAGGTTGAAATCATATAAAAAGTATTTAAGTAAGCATCAAGAAACCACTTTCCTGCTAAATTATTTGTCCAATTCAGTTGCTTTGACCTTGATCTCAAAATAAATGGGAATCTTCCCATACATCAAAGTAAAGTTGAAATCATACCAAAAGTATTTGAGTTAGCATCAGGAAACCACTTTCCTGCAAAATTATTTGTCAATTTTAGTTACTTGGACATTGACCTAAAAATTAATAGGAATCTTCCTGTCATATTATGTGGTCAAACTTCAAAGAAAGGTTTAAATTATTTCAAAATATATGAGCTAGCATCAGATCAACAAACTACTTTTCTGCACAAATATTAGTCTGTTTTAGCTACTTTGACCTTGACCTCAAAATCAATAGGGTCTTCCTCTGTATGTGACAATATATCAAGGTAAGGTTGCAAACTGCTATTGAATATTTAGTAATTCAGAAAGCATCTTAAAACAAAATGACTGACACTTAAAGGCCATAAAATATATACCCTTGCAACATAGTAGCTAACAGTAAAATGAATGCAACATACAAAGGGTATACGAAGTAAAAAACTGTAATAAATCATTATTTAGTACTTACATTGTTTAACTAGTCCTATGTCCAGATCATCTAAATCAGATAAAGATATATCCTGGCCCATTATCCAATTCATTTACATTTTGCTTTGATTTAACTTAAGTCAAAGAATCAAATTTGACAATGTTAATTTTAATGCATTACATAATACCGGTTCAATGCTTAAATTTCACTCCACTTGATTCAATCAAATATATAACCATAAAACTTTTATTACAAGTGTTAAAGTTCACTTTTTCTCATTTTATAACACTTTTTTCAATATTCTAATGTTTAAGTTATTTGACATCATTTGATTTTTATTTTAGATTATTTTATTTTTATTTTAAGCTTTCCTGTTTCCAATAGATTTTACATTAAGTTGTTTTGGAAATTAAGGAAGTTGAACCAAAATAAACATGATGAGAAACGATGATAGTAACACACAAATCAGTTTCATACACCCTCAATGTCCTTTGTAAATAATCCTCATAATTAATTAAGGGAATCAATGAATAAAATCCTTGACAGGCGAAATCATCTTTTCTTCAAACTTTTTGAGTCTTACAGTCTGAGCTCTCATACTTGAAAATATTCCACTCTTTCACAATAAAAAAAGTTTAAGTCTTAAAAAGCCTCTTACTTGAAAATATTCCATTTTTTCACAATTAAAAAGTTTTGAGTCTGAGAGCCTCATACATAATAATATTCCACATTTTCCAATTAATCAATCAAAATGCTTCTGAAAATTTTACTTAAATGCATTTTGTTTCTCTATATTAACAGAATTTAGTTTCTTCCATATTTCTTTAATTAGAAAAACACATTATTTTCTTCAATCTATTTTTGTTAGAGGATAGTGATAATTAGTCTGCAAAACATCGAGATGTTTTTGTTCACCCATGCAGCAATTATATTTTAATCATATCATAAACTGATCAGGTTATTACTGTATAATGTGTGTAATTATCCAATCAGAAAGAGAGAGAAATCCGCTACAGACCCATCAGATAAATCTACTATAGTTACGACAGAATCTCAATGAGAGAAAATACCTGCCATTAATATGGAAAACCTAAGCATTTTTCTTCTATAAGATTAATTGATTTTACTGACACCTTGTTTGAAATTAGTGTCAGCAAATATTAAAAAGTAAACATATAAAAAATTGATCCATATATTACATGTACTACAATCAAAACCAAGAGGGGGATCTTGAATTATTGGCTGTGTGTCAGAAACTGTTTATTTAGCAATTAGATTACTTAAATATTCAAAATGATATGCAAAAAGAGACAAAATACTATATGGTATGTTAAGATTGCAAAACCTATAACCCCCTTGTTAATATTAATACATGTAGGTCCAAGTTGGTTTCAGTTACCTACTATTTTGCTTATTCTCAGAGTTGTTTCAATCTACTCAACCTTTACTTTACTTTACTCCAAAATTATGGTTTTTTTCTCTTTTATCTCATCATAAATATATTTTTATCTAAATTGAACAATTTTTACTATAAAGGGAAATAACTCAATAATTACTGTTAAGTCAGTTTAAAGACGTAAAAACAAAGGCTTTGGGACAGAGAAATTCCTTTTTCTTTTTTTTCAACTAAGAGCTACAAACAAGAGGGCTGAAAGAATATTAGAGAAGGCTTATAAACTGAGTGAAAGTATTATTTTTAAATCAAATTAAAACCACTCTGTGATATAATATTCTTCTTCAAATAAAATATTCACATAACTAATAAACAAGTTCTAGTCTTACTAAAACTATTTTGAATCCTTGGTACCAAATTACATGACCGCCTGCTGCTGTTGCTTATAGAAGGATGTGGTTAACATTGTTTACAATATAGTACTTCTGTGCAGATACTTCAAGCTATCATTGTTGATATGCACATCCAGATGGCTTCTACTTAATAAACAACTGTGATTAATTTATAATCCTTACAACTGACAAATGTTTTACTGGTATGATTGATTTTTCAAAGAAGCCTTCCGATTCGATTCGTCTCTTAATTTTGAGCATTTATACAACATTGTATAATTATCGTTTTTAATCAATAACCCATTTTATTTGAAACTCAATTAAGAAACATAGATACCAGTATATGTACTATATGGAAGTAATTTCTCCCTTCATCCCAAATAACCAAAGTTTCATCAAAACTGCACTTTTGGGTTTTTGTGCAAAAAACAGGAAAATCCCTCCTTATTTTCATGAATGAAATCCCATATAAACTTGTATGTCTAATATCTAAAATTTATAGAAATTGAAAGGGAGCCTCACAAAAGTTTTAAGAATACTTATAATTTATGATTTATTGTTCGAAAATTTGAAAATCTCCCTTTTTTACAAATAAATTCACATACCTGCATGACCTGAAACATAGAATCTAAAATTTATAAAAAGGGAAAGGGAGCTCACGTCAATAAATATGAACAATTCACCAAAGTTTCATGCAAATTGGTTAAAGCTTTTTGAGTTATTGTCTTGCATGTTGACAACTTATGGCAGAGGGATAGAACAACAGTATGCCATAGATAATGTTTCTTATAATGGGCTTATAAAAATGGACCAAAAGAATAAAGAAAAGAGAAAAGTTATGCCAAAAAAATAAGAAAAAGAGTAAAATTGCCAAAATTTATTACACAATGAAAGCTATCAGAATGCACAAGAAGTAAACAACTAATTAAGTCTTAAACAAAATCTATAGGCTGCCATTTTCAGATTTTGCAAGCGTTGTTTTGTAACTGTTTGTTCAGTTGTGCAATGATTGTGTAAAGTGCTCAACACAGTAGACCAGATGACTTTAAAACAGTTAATGTTATTACAACCACCAAGAACCTGTGAAATAAAACAGCAAATCATGTATACACAGGTTCACATTGTTTAACAGCTATTGTCTGAGCTTAAATATATTTAAGTATATCTGGCCACCCAAATACCACTTTCAGTTTGATTCCTTGATAGTGATAGGTTTTGATTCATCTTTAGATTAGTTCAATCATGAATTATACTGTTTCAGGTATAACATGTATAATTAACATAATATGATAAAAGTGATTTCTCTTGATGAAACGTAATCTTCTACAGAGCAATTGTCAGGACTTTTGGAAATTGCAGTCTTTTCATACATTTGTATCTCTTTTTTTTTTAAATCTACTGGGCAACACATTTCATAATACATGAACACAAATAATTGGGATAATTTTCACCTAATTGCAAGAATTTTAAATAACCCCCAAAAAATAAACAGTGTGCAAAGAGTACCCTTTTTATACTTGATGCCCTGCTAAGGGTGCTATAAACAGTTTCGTATAAAAAACTAGGGGTTATTCCCTGACTAAAAATAACCATGGAGGGAAACCCCTGTTTATTAACTCAATTGGTGCAAAAGTATCATGTTTTTTGTGTTTGATTGTAAAAAATAGTTAATTAGCTTTCAATTAAAACAGGTTGAATGATTGAAATATTTTTAAAAATTAAATTAACTTTACATGTTTTGAGGGGAGACAACTTTGTAAACATCCTGTTTTTTTGGCAGTGAAAATTGAAAACTTATTTGCAGCCACTGTAGCTCTTTTCGGAGCAGGAAACCGTACCCTGAAACAAGATTTTTTTGAAAGGCCAGGTAAAAACCTACAAATTTCATACAGTTTTGATTATGAAAAATGTGCATGGATCATGTCTTCATGTCTGTGCACATGACCTGGTTTCAAGTTTTTTCTGTCAAAATTAGAGCTTTTTTCCCCCATGTTCATTGGATGGAATGTTTTTAATATATTAAAAGTACACATTATTTTTATTTCATCATAAACTAGAGAACATTCTGATTCCAGTGATATCAAGTTTTATACAAGTATCTTTATTAATCAGTCCACCACTAAGGGTCACTTATGCATGGTCCCTAAAAATGTGACGTCATAGAAAAAAACTGTTGATTGCACCCTAAATACACTAGATATCTCAAAGTGATGTCACTCAGGTACAGGGTTTCCCCTGGGTCAATTATTTTTTTCGCCACCTCTTTTTCCAGAACAATATATTTTTTGCCACTTTATTATTTTGTTCGCCAAGTAACACAAATATATTTTTCTTTTAAAATTTTACTTTTTTACTTTTTTTCAAGCCCCTAAGATTTCTTCATAATGACAGTTTTCTTTTCTACTTCTAGACCATCGTGAATAAGTAAAACTATATGCTTGAAACACGTGTGTCAATGACTTTAAAGTACCCACTCAAATCAATGATCTATGAAAGTTAAATGATAAAGTTTTAAATCAGAGACCTTCCTTGCTTTAGAACATTTTTTCGTCATAACAACAGTTTTTTTTTCTGGACTTTCATTAAAAGAAGGAGAGGAAGCGTAAAAAATTTGCTTCTAATAAGTGCATCGCAACATGGTTAAAAAATCCTTTTTGTGACATGTGACAGAAGCCATTTAACCACATCATACAATCAACACCTTTATTAGTTAGTCCTTTGATGTCAATAGCTGACCATAGCTATAAATGCAATCAGCTGATTTATATTGATTTTCTGTCAAAATCTTAACGAGTTCAAGGTGAATTCCAAGTATTGTCTGATCGGTAAAGTCAGAGAAACATGAAAAAAGTAAATAAACAAGATGGCCGAAAATAAATCGTTATGTATATTTCTTTCGCCAAATTCTTTCGCCAATGACGAATTTTAATCGCCAGCAGAAACCCTGCTCAGGTATATGGTCACTATATGACAATAGCAGGAGAAGAAGTATTATATTATACCAGGACAAATTTATCACTTACATATATGCTCTATAGAGTAAATATAGAGGCCCAAAAATAACATAAAAATATATCTAAAGCCCTCTGAAGGTTTCTTAGGACTATAAGAGCCATTTTGCTGCCAAACCCCTATGGGCATTATGAAAAGTTGGTAGCCAGATATGCAACATTCCAAGATGAGGGGTCAGTAGAGGCAATGGCTTATTTAAGGACAGGAAGATATGGGTATATAGGTATAAAGGTACATTTACTATGATTTAGTAACTACAGTTTTTATAAGACCTCTTATTCTAAACTGAATAACTCCATAATATATGAACGTATTTTACAGTGGGTCTTTCTATGTGATGTTGCACTATTGTTTTGGATAAGGGTGAAGGTTTGGTACAATTAAAACATTTAAACCCACTGCAATTGTTTGCACCTGTCCCAAGTCAAGAATCTTGGTGTTCAGTAGTTTGTGTTTACTTTGTTGATGCGCATGGTTCATATTGTGTTGCTTGTTTTTTATGTAGATTAGACCTTTGGTTTTCCCGTTTAAGGTCAGACACAGGCAATTTTATAGCCTGCTTTTCTGTGTGAGCCAATGCTGAGTGTTGAAGACCGTCCTCTGACCTATAATTGTTTACTTTTAATTTTATATATATATTGTGACTTGGATGGAGAGTTGTCTCAAAAATTTGGCACTCATACCACAAGACACATCTTCTTATAGCTAAATAGAGACAAGAAATCGTATACTTATGCCACTTTTCAAAAATTATATTTATGCACTGGACTGTCATCACTGTAGCAATCAACATATCGACCAACTTACATACATGTAAGAGTTCAGCTGTCAGGTCTTCTTTCTATATTCCCGCGTTTTCTACTTTCACTTTTGAATTTCCGGTTGACGGACCACCTCTGGACTGTTCCATGCTCTTGTTGTTAATGTCACACATTTTGATATGCATAGATTAACTCGTCTTACCCAAGTTATTGTGTAAGAATACTGTTTGTTTTAGTTTAACTTATTATAGAGGTAATACCACACCTGATTTTAATCAGTTGGTTTACATAGTATATCATAATACTCGATATTTTAATATCAGAAAGAATTGTGACCTACTTTCACTTTAACAACCTGATTACCTTTGACCAACTACACAACTGATAACATTTGCAGGTCTCCTTTTTTTTCTATTTTTCCTTTTAGCAAAATGATGATATTTCAGTATACCTGTGTTGAAATGCAAAGCAGTTTTACAGTTTACACTTGGTGTCAACTAATTTGTGTTGCGCTTCTTATTTCCTCATTTACAAAAGTGATTTTGAGTACTAAACATACATGTTTACAGTTGTGTATCATACATGCATGATCACAGTGGTATACAATATATCATTGTTACAAGTATGGTTGATTAGGACTTTCAGGGCAAGTATTTTTTTTTTGATAAGTACAGTTTTACTTGCCACGGGACAAGTGCTCAAAAAAGTTAAGAGCCTAGGCTGTTACACAGTGGTTGTAGTTTGTTGCTGTGTTACATTTTTTTTTTTTTTATTCATTTTTTTTTGTACACAAATTAGGTTGTTGGTTTTCATGTTTGAATTGTTTTAAATTTGTCATTTCGAGGCCTTATACTATAGCTGACTATGAGGTATGGACTTTGCTCTTTGCTGAAGGCTGTAGGGTGACCTGAAGTTGTTTATTTGGGTGTCATTTGGTCTCATGTAAAGAGTTGTCTCATTGGCAATCATACCACATCTTCTATTTTATATTTGAACTAAATCACAGTCAATGACAGTAAAACAGTTTCATAAATAATTTCATTTTTTAGCTCATAATCATGATTGAAGTCTCAATTCTAGGAAAATTGTAATCAATACAATTTTTTTCAAATGTATATTTTTTTAAGGATGTTTAACAAGTTTGCCGACTTTTTCCTTGAAGACAACTATTATTCCTTGATCCATACCACATGTTCATGTGTATCTCAAAAGAAAAAAATATTTAATTATAAAAAAAAAAATCCAAAATAGGATTCCCAGGTAATAGTAATTAATGTCCTTGATAATTTTGCAACTTCTAAAATATATATAGAGATAACTTAATGTGATTGCTTGTTGTCAACTTGTGTGTAATGAAATTTACCTATGGTATTGAGACATTGCATTTATTTAAGTTATATTGAATTACTCATTTACAGTGACATGACAGTTGAAAAATTCCATTGTGATATATTGGTTAAAATTCAAAACTGTTTCCAAATGTTTTGAAAGCAAATAAGTACATATGGTATTTGTATAAGATAAAGTAAAAAGATTAAATCAAGATATTGTGTATGTTATCTTTGAAAATGTCATGATGAGCATTTTTTATATTAATGTATATTTATTTAGATCTGAGGCCAGAAGAACAATGTTCACAGCAGCAGTTTGTACAGAGATCTGCAAACCTTTAGAAATCAATCAGAAGAAAGACCATGGGTTATCTCCTTTTGATGATGAGGTAATAAAGCTTAATGTTAAGGCCTAATAGAAAAGAAAAGCTCAATTGGATTGATTACATCTTGTACCTTTTAAGATTGTATGTTGATCATTATCATAAAAAATCTTGTACATGACATATATATCAGTGTCTATAAAATTGAAAATGGAAATGGGGAATGTGTTAAAGAGACAACAACCGAACCATAGAACAGACAACAGCAGAAGGTCATCAACAGGTCTTCAATGCAGTGAGAAATTCCTGCACCCGGATTCTGATGTCAGAAGATGTAACCTAAGAAAATAAACAAATTGACAATAATACATAATTAACAACAGACTACTAACAGTTAACTGACATGGTAGCTCTAGACTTCAATTAAACTGATTGAAAGATTATGTCTAGATCTTCATCATATGAATATCAGGCACAATCCTTCCTGTTAGGGGTTTAGTATCATACCATCATAACATAATATATATATTTAAGAATCAAGTCTATATTTTTTAATTGTTTCCTAAAATTCCTCAGATCTGTGTCATATCCTATATAATTATTGTGTCATAGACCTTGACAATCTATGTCCCTTCTTATTCTCAAATTTGTGTCCTTTTTAACGAGTCATGCCCTGTCTAAGATCTGTACTTTCTTTCATTTGTCTTTTTGTTTTGTATGTTAATTTTTCTGCTCTGTGTCTTTTTTATGAGACAAACCCTTCCTAACAGTTTTCACAGTTTGTTCTTAAATTGTGATTTTACACCTCATTCCCAGGTAAGCAGGGGGGGTTGTATGTTCTCAAAAACCCACCTCATTCTGTATGCCCACCTCATGACTGAAAATTTACATGATAAAAAGGAGTCATATTAGAATAATAACAGATTGGTTCTATGACGTCATGGACTCATGGGACACAGATCTGAGAAAAGATCACAGATATAAGTATGATAAAGTCACAAAACACAGTTATTAAATGAAAAGACACATATTGTTGGTTTGACTTTGACTCTTGTATAATATAGATATATATATTTTATAGGTGTTGCTTTCTGTAAAATACTGTGGTATTAATTTTGCTGATATTCTGGTGTGTCAAGGAAAATATCAGTCCAGTATGCCAGTACCATTTACTCCAGGTGCATAGCATAGTGAAATCTATCTCTTACTTAATAATTGATTGAGGAGTTTTAAATAGATAAAAAAAAAATATTATTTAAAATTATTTATCTTATGCTCAGGAGAGAATATTAGTTTTTCAAAATACCTTAATATTTTACATGATTTCACAAATGAAAATGGATATCACTCATACATTTAAGGTAATTTTGAATCAGGTTTATAATCAAATAATTGAACTGGTTTCATTTCTCATTTCAAAATTGTAATACTTCATATGTTATTTTTAGAAGACTTGAAAAAGATTTTTACTTTTTAATTCTATTGTACAGCTATAATGCTATTACAATGAAAAATGTTAAGATGTATTCTTGTATGTGAAAAATTCAAGGGGATTTAACTAGATCCTCTGCAAAAGAAAATGAAAACTCTTTTTTTTTCATTGAACATAGAAAAATATAAACATTTTTCTCCTTAATCATGGAGCATTTATAAAATGTTGAAAATATTGTTATACATGTATTTGTATTTTAGGAACTGAAGTGACTGGTATTGTTCAAGAGGTTGGAAAAAATGTAAAAACACTTAAGAAGGGTGATAAAGTGGTTTCATTAATTATGTCAGGTGGATTTTCTACACATGTCATTGCACCAGAAATTGTTAGTATCATGGTTAATTTAAAGACATTATAACTGTTAAACTACTTTTATTTGCCGTTATTTACCTTTTTTTGTTTAAATCATTTTTTGAAACTCGTTAAACATGTTAATTCTTATCATCTCTATAGCTGTATTTACATCCCTCACGATAAATAAAATTGCAGGTTTTTTTTCAAGTATACTTCATAAATGAAAATCCATATATTTTCTTAATCAAAAACATGAAACATAATTTTTAAATGAAGTAATTTGGATTCCTTTCTCTTGGTTGTTTAGATCAAAAGGCCTAAATTAAAATTAAAAGAATTTTTCCAATAATTTATTATTAAAGACGGCAAAATGTTGTTTTGTAATTGTAGTTTACATGGAAACTACCATCTTCAGTAGATCTGAGGGCAGGGGCAGGCCTGGTAGTGAATTATGGTACAGCATACTTAGCTCTTACCAGGAAAGCAAATTTACAACAAGGGTAAACCACTTTTAGCTCAGTTCCATGGCCCTATGAGCCATGAGAGCTGTTACCATTACTTGGCATCTGGGAATGCCTATGTCCATTTTAGAATAGAATTTTTCTATATATGAAACTACTAGATTAATTGATTTCAAGCAAATTTGGACTGAAGAGTATAAAGTTTGAGTTTTTTGTTTTTGTCAAACAAGCAACTTCTAAAAATAAAATCAGAAAGGAAAAAGGCAAGTAATTGTATACTGTTAATTCAGAAATAAGCGTATGCATTTATTATTGCGATTTTTTTTGCAGAATGTGATTTAAGGAAAATGTGCATTTATATATATATATATACTTCAAAAATCAGCATGCACGTTGTTGTTATTGCAATACTCAACAAGTCACGTTATTTGCATTTTAAAAATAAACATTAAAATTTTCTGAATTTACAGTAGAGATGGGTAAAGGGGGGGGTGCTTGCACGGAAAAAACGTGAAATAATTCCTGTCATGAACGTTGCACGAAAAATAAAGACTTTGATGTGAACCTTTTGGGACTGAATCACAGTCTTCTTGTATATATAAACTCTCTGTTTTACTTGATATTCCCGATGAAGTATACATATTTATGATATAAATGGTTTACGGCTTTTAAAAAAGTATTTCTTAACAATCACTGCCAAGTGTTTGAATTTTATTTGAAAAATACAGAGCACACAAAATAAGCATTTGAAAATCACAATGCATGTAAAATTGAATAAGCAAAACACGTTAAACGAGACACCTGTCTTGCACGACCGAATGTCAAATAAAAAATTAAAAACATGTTGAACCTGAAATAAAAAACTGCAATCACGTTGCACGAAAATAACCCTTTACCACCCTCTACAGTAATATGCTTAAAAAATTAAAAAAAGACAAAAAACATCTGAAATGGCAATATTCACATCCAATGTTCAATATTTCATCAAGATGTACCAATATTCCATTTGCCCCAAAATTATCATACAACTCTTTAGAAGTTTTTGGTACCTACATAAGTATTTCAGTTTACACATTTTTTGTGTCTTGGCTATAAAAACTACAAATCACAGCTGCTTGAAAGTTGTTATCAATCTTCATGTCATCTTTTTATACTTAAGAAATAATTCATGGGGCTTGAATATATCGTGATTTTACCACAGGTTGGCCCTTTATGACAAATATTTTACCCTGAGCGTTAGCGGCATAAAGGGACAACCCGTGGTAAAATCTAGATATATTCAAACCCCCATGAATTAATTCGATTCTAATAGGACAAATTCTTTTGGATCAAAGCGCTCTAAGTGGAGGCAAATATTTGCCGTTCTCTTAAATAAACACACTATTAAATTGACATAAAAGAACGGAGCAAACCTTAATTAGTGACATTTTTTAACTATTTAAAATAGCGTATTTAGATAGTTTTGGATGAATTTCAATGATAATTTACTTATATGTCTAACATGTATAAAAAAAAATGGCTTATAACACATTTTAGCATTGTTTGTTTACGTTTCCTTGTTGTGATGATTTTCGGAGTCACAAGCTTGAATTTTCCCGTAAAATGCTTATATTCTTACGTCATTGTTCTATGACGTGGTGTTCCTCATTCATTAAAAAAACATATGACGTGGGGGTACAATGGGAACAGCCCATGAAATATATTCATATTTTACCACAGGTGTGTACTCAAAGCGTTATACTATATATATTTTCACACAATGCCATACATGAAATTTTTGTCACATTTTTCTAGGGAGCTGCAATTAAGAGTGTCCTGAATTTTTTTTTATCGATCTTCATGTGATAAGGCTATACTATGTAATGCAGTTTCAGGTTAATCGATTATAAACTTGCGCTAACCAAATACCTGTTATTCTTAAACACAATTGCCATTTATGAAATTTGCATCCCCTTCTATAGGGAAGTACAATGAGTGGCTTCCTGAAATTTATTATCATTTATATGAGATAATGCTTACTGGTAATGGTGTCAAGATTCATTACATCATTATCTTCCAGTTTACTGATTTCCTTAATTGAGGTATCATTAGTAGGCAGCCACAGTCAGTCACAATTTTCCTTTAATTTTTTCAGAGAATCAGTTTTAGTAACAGCAGCAGCTGGTGGAACTGGTTTAGCTGCAGTAGAAATAGCCAGTAAAGTTTTCAAATCAAAGGTAGTCACAGTTACTGCATAGTTAAGTAAAGCCTAAATTTAATTAATGGAATTTCAAAAAGTGGAAGGGAATGTGCCCAAAAAAATCCAAGAAAGTCAATTGGATTTTCATTAATGAAAAACAAATAGAAGAAAAAATCAAGATCAAGTAGATTCAAAGATAATAATTACTACTTCTTAATACTGTTCAGTCAAATTATGCACTATAATTAATTAAATACAAATTTATAAATTAAAGTAATCAATGAAAAGAGCTGTAAGATGTACAAGTAAAGTAATTGGGGATTTTGGCTCCATTTAACAAACTTTGGCCTCTTTAAGACAATTTTTGAAGCTTTAGAAATAATTATATTGCCAAACAGTGTCCACCTATGATTAAATTCTCATTATCTCTTTGAAAACTATTAAAAAAAGATACTTAAAGATTTGTCCAGTATAACCAGTCATGTTCTGGTAACTCACAGATGATGATATAGATATTTAGTTTAAACATATTTATTTATAGTGGATTGGGAAACAAGTTTTGCAACTTATATTAATCCCTTTCCACTTTGCGGGTGCGAGTGCTGCCTTGTAGCGGCATTAGCCTACTCTTTTTCAAATTTACACGGGTGTCTTTAACGTGCAAGAGATATGGCTCTCTCTTAACACGGGTCGAATATATAGATATTTATAGTTCATACATATTGTTATTCCTCTTTACATGTAGCATGTTATAGCTGCCTGTGGAGGCCCAGAGAAGGGAAATATTGCCAAGTCTAAAGGTGCTACAGATGTTATAGACTATAAACAGGAGAAGTTACGGAACAGGATTAAAGATATCACAGGTGGAGATGGTGTTGATGTTGTTTTTGATCCTGTAGGGGGTGATATGTTTCTAGACTGTGTCAAAAGGTAAATTAAAGATGCTAGAAGTAAAACAATTATTACAACCTATAGGAATAAACAAACAAAATGCATAAGAGACTATTTAAGATTAGTCCAGTCAATCTAGCATAAATTTGACCCTTACCCAAAAGTAATTGCAACAGAAGATTTTTAAGTTTTAATCTGTAGCATAATACCCCAAATATACACAGAAGAAAGTCCCATAAAATCTAACTTGAGGAAGACATAAAAAATCACCATTTAAAATTCCTATGGAGATTTATGTTGAAAAGGGAGATAACTCTTCCAAAAAAAGGCAGAAATATCAAATATACAAAATTATAATCGAATTGCTTCTATTCATCAGAATGTGTTGATTCTTGATTTTTTAGCGGTCTTTAGAGTATAACAAACAACTCTAAAGGTGTTTTCATATATTTTATCAAGCTATAATCTAGATTTCGTAATTCTTTAGTTGACTATTTATTGAATTTTTCAACATGTTAACGTAAAGAATCTCAAATTTAATAAAAATAATTAAGCATGTATTCTTCTTTTTGTGGTTTAAAGTTTCTTTAGATAAGTAAGTTGCTGAAAAAATATAATATACAGATATAAACAATACCAAATTTTCACATTATTTTTTCAAAATGGTTACAAAGCTTCAAATTTGCAATTTCTTTAATGAAAAATGCAAGTAAAAATTGAACTACCCATAACTCTTCGGTTTTGAACATTTCATGAGCAGAAGATTATATAATTTATTCAAATACAAACTTACAACCCCATTAAAGTATCATACTTTACATGAATTTCAAGAAAAACAACTAAAAAAATGACCAAAAAAGATTCATTTTTGCAAGAGTTATCTCCCCTTGATAATTTATATAGAAAATTAAAAATGCTGATTTTGAGTTTTCCTCAAGTTGGATTTTATGGGACTTTTTTCTGTGTATATAAAGGGCATAATGCTATAGATTAGAACTAAAACATTTTCTGTTGCAATTAGTTTGAGGTTAAATCTTAGTTTGAATTGACTAGATCCATAATCTATACCTTATTGATGCCAGGACAAATATTGTTAAGGTGTTACCAAAGACAACCACTGATAAGGGTTCCTTACTTTATTTTGGACATACATGCATATGCGGAAGGGTTATTTTTTAGCAGTTAGTCATTCCTCTTTCAGGCTTTGACTCTAGAAAAAGGAGTAAACAAAATGACACAGCTCAAGAAATCACTTAACTCTATAATTAAAGTATAATATACTAAAAAAAACACAGACCTGAAAGCGCTAAACTTATTAAGTGTAAGGTTACAGAAAGGAAACATATCTCATATCATTTGTAGTTATGGAAGGAAGAATTCTTATTATATGTATTGGATATGCCTTGCAATATCTTATTTTATTTGTAGTCTGACTAGAGAAGAAATCATTCTAACAATTGGTATACTGTAAATTCAGAAATTATTGTGTGCATTTATTATTGCAATTTTGTCATTTTAGACTTAAATGTGATTTTAATTTTTACGATTTTGAGAAATATCCTGTTTAATTCATATAAAATATTTCAAAATGCGAGTTTAAATTATTGCGTTTACAACTCTGTCACATTTTTCGCAATAATAAAAACTTCGCAATAATTTCTGAATTTATAGTACCTTATGTTATCTTCTTTAATTTGCAGTATGGCTAGAGAAGGGAGAATTCTTACTATAGGATATGCCTCAGGAAAAATACCCAGTATTCCTGCCAACCTGCTTCTGTTGAAATCTGGATCAGCCATGGGTTTATTCTGGGGTGAATATAGAATTATGAACACACCAGTTTTCCTGAAATCAGTAGAAGATGTTTTAGAACAGACAAGACAAGGAAATATAACACCACACATTGGAAAAGAATTTCCACTTAATAAGGTAATGCATCATTGAACTAGATAAAATCAGTCCATTATTGTATAAGACTACAGATCTGTATATGGGTGCAATCAACAGTTTTTTTCTATGACGTCATATTTTGAGGGACCATCTATAATTGACCCTTAGTGGTGTTAATGTTAATGAAGATACTTGTATAAAACTAGATATCATTAGAATCAGAATTTTCTCTAGTTTATAATGAAATAAAAATAAATTGTACTTTTAATAGTACCAAAAAGTTTTATCCAGAGAAAATGGGAAAAACATTGCATAATCTTTGCATTAAAAACATGAAATCAGGCCATGTGCACACCCATGCAGACATGATACATGCACATTTTTCATATTTAAAACTGTATGAATTTCATAGGTTTTTACCTGGTCTTTCTAAAAATTCATGCTTCAGGCTACGTTCGCCTGCTCCGAAAAGAGCTACAGTGGGTGCAAATAAGTGTTGCACTTTTCACTGCCAAAAAAACAGGATGTTTACAGTTTGTCTCCCCTTAAAACATGTGTATTTAATCTAATTTTTAAAAATTATTTTAATCATTCAACCTGTTTTAATTGAAGCTATTTAACTTATTTTTACAATCAAATATAAAAAACATGATACTTTTTTACCAATTATGTTGATAAAAAGGGACTTCCCTCCAAGTCTATTTTTAGTCGGGGAATAACCCCTAGTTTTTTATACGAAACTGTTTATAGCACCCTTAAGCAAAACCTTGTATGCGATATATAAAAACTTCTCAGCTTTTATGAATCTGTACACAATACCGATTAAAATGATGTCTTACTTTAAGGATTGTGACCCCGAATGGTGAAACTACAGCTAATTTTATATGTCGCATAGTTGTGGTATTTTGGCCAGTGGCAAATAGTTTAACTGGCATATTCCAAACATTTCCTGTATCCTATTGTCATCAGTTTATTTAAAAAGAAAAAACATAAAATTGGGTTTCTTTTGAATAAATAGAATAAAAACTGTAAAATAAGCATAAATAAAGTGACTTTAAACATATTTTGTCCCTATTATTATATGAACTAAGTTGTAACTGAGTTGAGAAAAATATTGAAACAGTGTATTTCTTATATATGATACTTGGAGCCTTTTAACTATAAAAAGTACACAAAATATAAATTAATGAAAAAAAATCCATGTTACACTAATCAGTAGTACAGGCCAAAGAAGAAAAAATCAACACTTTGCATGTGCAACTTTTGGTTCCATATATAGTAGAGAATTAATAAAAGTATCATGACGTCGCAATAAGCTGAAAAACTTCAAAATTTGAACAGAGTCTGGTTTTCTTATATCTGGTTGCTATGTACAAATCTGTAATATTTGCATTAAATATACCAAACTGATGCTTTAAAATTAATGTACACATGCCATACAATATTTTTCAGAATTGTTTTAGTCCATTCACTAACACATTTCTATGCAAAAACCTCACTATATTATATGTTTGTCCCTTTAAGGGTGCAATCAACAGTTTTTTTCTATGACGTCATATTTTGAGGGACCATCTATAATTGACCCTTAGTGGTGTTAATGTTAATGAAGATACTTGTATAAAACTAGATATCATTAGAATCAGAATTTTCTCTAGTTTATAATGAAATAAAAATAAATTGTACTTTTAATAGTACCAAAAAGTTTTATCCAGAGAAAATGGGAAAAACATTGCATAATCTTTGCATTAAAAACATGAAATCAGGCCATGTGCACACCCATGCAGACATGATACATGCACATTTTTCATATTTAAAACTGTATGAATTTCATAGGTTTTTACCTGGTCTTTCTAAAAATTCATGCTTCAGGCTACGTTCGCCTGCTCCGAAAAGAGCTACAGTGGGTGCAAATAAGTGTTGCACTTTTCACTGCCAAAAAAACAGGATGTTTACAGTTTGTCTCCCCTTAAAACATGTGTATTTAATCTAATTTTTAAAAATTATTTTAATCATTCAACCTGTTTTAATTGAAGCTATTTAACTTATTTTTACAATCAAATATAAAAAACATGATACTTTTTTACCAATTATGTTGATAAAAAGGGACTTCCCTCCAAGTCTATTTTTAGTCGGGGAATAACCCCTAGTTTTTTATACGAAACTGTTTATAGCACCCTTAAGCAAAACCTTGTATGCGATATATAAAAACTTCTCAGCTTTTATGAATCTGTACACAATACCGATTAAAATGATGTCTTACTTTAAGGATTGTGACCCCGAATGGTGAAACTACAGCTAATTTTATATGTCGCATAGTTGTGGTATTTTGGCCAGTGGCAAATAGTTTAACTGGCATATTCCAAACATTTCCTGTATCCTATTGTCATCAGTTTATTTAAAAAGAAAAAACATAAAATTGGGTTTCTTTTGAATAAATAGAATAAAAACTGTAAAATAAGCATAAATAAAGTGACTTTAAACATATTTTGTCCCTATTATTATATGAACTAAGTTGTAACTGAGTTGAGAAAAATATTGAAACAGTGTATTTCTTATATATGATACTTGGAGCCTTTTAACTATAAAAAGTACACAAAATATAAATTAATGAAAAAAAATCCATGTTACACTAATCAGTAGTACAGGCCAAAGAAGAAAAAATCAACACTTTGCATGTGCAACTTTTGGTTCCATATATAGTAGAGAATTAATAAAAGTATCATGACGTCGCAATAAGCTGAAAAACTTCAAAATTTGAACAGAGTCTGGTTTTCTTATATCTGGTTGCTATGTACAAATCTGTAATATTTGCATTAAATATACCAAACTGATGCTTTAAAATTAATGTACACATGCCATACAATATTTTTCAGAATTGTTTTAGTCCATTCACTAACACATTTCTATGCAAAAACCTCACTATATTATATGTTTGTCCCTTTAAGGGTGCAATCAACAGTTTTTTTCTATGACGTCATATTTTGAGGGACCATCTATAATTGACCCTTAGTGGTGTTAATGTTAATGAAGATACTTGTATAAAACTAGATATCATTAGAATCAGAATTTTCTCTAGTTTATAATGAAATAAAAATAAATTGTACTTTTAATAGTACCAAAAAGTTTTATCCAGAGAAAATGGGAAAAACATTGCATAATCTTTGCATTAAAAACATGAAATCAGGCCATGTGCACACCCATGCAGACATGATACATGCACATTTTTCATATTTAAAACTGTATGAATTTCATAGGTTTTTACCTGGTCTTTCTAAAAATTCATGCTTCAGGCTACGTTCGCCTGCTCCGAAAAGAGCTACAGTGGGTGCAAATAAGTGTTGCACTTTTCACTGCCAAAAAAACAGGATGTTTACAGTTTGTCTCCCCTTAAAACATGTGTATTTAATCTAATTTTTAAAAATTATTTTAATCATTCAACCTGTTTTAATTGAAGCTATTTAACTTATTTTTACAATCAAATATAAAAAACATGATACTTTTTTACCAATTATGTTGATAAAAAGGGACTTCCCCCCAAGTATATTTTTAGTCGGGGAATAACCCCTAGTTTTTTATACGAAACTGTTTATAGCACCCTATGTTAAATATTATTTTGTTGGCCAGGTTGATTTTGAATGTTCATAAATCTCTGCACTTGCTCCCTGTAGTTTATATGCCACACACAACATGTAAACAACACGAAGCAAGTGTGGGGATTTAATTTTAATTAGATTGATGTTGATAAATTGTACAAGTGTACATTTTCTGATTAAGTGTGATATCAAGAGCTACTTTTACAAGATTATTAAAGGAAGTACACCACTAATTTATGGTCCCATTGCTTTCTATGGTAAATTTCTCCATTTCAAGCAGGCACACCTCTTTTGTGTTAAGTTCAAATAGAGTGGTAATTATTGCCTGTCAAAGCAACACTTTATGGTGTATTGTACTGAAAAAATCAACATACTTTTAATTGCATATAAGAAAAAAATGGTTCTCTGAATTTCGGATGTACAAATCAGGTACTTCAGATCTGATGAACAGACAAAATATACCCTCTTTTTAAAATTTGGTGCAGTATGTTTAATATTCAAAATTATAAGTCCAATAGTGGTCTACAATGATCACCAGTCCTTCAGCTTTCTTTGATACCAAAAATACCTAAATATTCTACATATTTTGAAAGTTACACTCATGCGTAGGAACTACTTTATGTTAAATATGTACTGCTTTCTGGTATGTGCTTTCTGGCAGGGCCGGAATTAGTTGTGTTACACCTGAAAGGTTTACTTTTGCATTCACATCCCTTCATTTAGGCTAAAGTTGACTTGCACTCTACCCTTCATCATGCTTCAGTGACTTTGAGTACAAAAATTGAACTTGTTGTAGACACTTTTCAGTAAACAAAGGAGTAAGTTCGGTAAGTGTCATATTTGGCCCCAATTATAAAGTTCATGGTTACAAGACAATAATTGTTTTAAGTTGCCTTAAAGACATGTGAGAAAGTTAAACAGAGCTGTTTTTTGTAAAAGTTTAATTCTAACAAGTTGATTTTTACATACCATAAAGGTCAAGATAAGGAATTTTGGTGAAATTTGACAAAATCAGCTGAATTTCAACCAAATAAAGGACCAGGAAACATAGAGTGCAGGCGTCGACAAGCTTAATATTCAAATAAGACATGTTAAATGTCTTTACAAACATTACTTTAAAAGATCTTTGTTGTCGACGTATGCGCTCTATGTTTCCTGTCAAATAATCTTTGGAAATTTACGCATTTTCATTGATTTTGAAAAATCAATATGAGTACAACTTGTGACGTCACTATGAAACGCAGAAACGTAAAATTTTTAACAAAATGGCTTATATCCTATCTAGTCAATGTATTAGCTATAATTTATCGTGATATTGATCAATAAATCTGAATTTGAAATTTACGCTAAAAAAGGGGGCCATTTTAGGACCTTATCGAACATACTCTAAAATGACACAATCGCAAAAATTAAAATTGCATTTTAGTCTAAAATGACTTAATCACAAAAATAAATGCATGCCATTATTTCTGAAGTTACAGTTATCATTTTACTAATATATATAGGTTATGTTTTTCTTAATAGAAACAATAACACCCCTTTGTTTTATCACCAAACAAAAAGAGTACTTGATAAGTTCAGGTCAAATTTACCAACAGGTCCGAGTACACAGTTATTTCGTAGTGCATTTCTTTTAGACAATAAATGAAAATTAAAAAAATCCCACCTGCGCTTTCTCAATAATATTTTTACAGTGTGTTGTACTACTTTTGGGACAAACTATATCAAAATTTTAGAAAACTTCATCAGCTCTAACTCAAAATATGGACAATTGTATGTTGAGGGGGTCTTGAAATCTTTTGACAGCTTCCGAAGTGCTAATTTTTTACCTTTTTCAGCTGAACCTAATCACTACTTTACATTAAAATTTATGACCCAAATTTTTTTACAGTGTCATTTCACCCCCCAACTTGCAATATGAGGCATAAAACATGGAGAAATAAATTTGGAAGGGGTATAACAAACATTGGCAAGTAACACACTGTCCACACTAAGGACTATATTCGTGGACAACGAAAATCAAAGGACGATAACTGTGTACTCGGACCAACATAGGTTCAAACATTATGATGTCGGTAATAAAAAAAAATCATTGAAATAGAAATATTGCGGTATGAGTGTCAATGAGACAACTCTCCATCCAAGTCACAATGTGTAAAATATAAACCATTATAGGTCAAGGTACAGCTTTCAACATGGACCCTTTGCTTACACCAAACAGCAAGATATAAAGGGCCACAAAATGACAAGTGTAAAAAAGTTCAAACAGGAAAATCAAAAGTCTATTTATACATAAAAAAATTGAGAAACACTTATAATGAACCACATCAACAAATGACAACCACTGAACAACAGGTTCCTAAGGCCAGGTCACGTATTTGACCCTCACAAAGCTGAGCAGGGTAATACCGCCTTGGTCAGACTGATAAGGGTGTTTAACTGTTACAATGAAAAAGCCATACATAATATTCTCTTTACATTCATGCAGGCAACAAGGAAATTCATGGAATTGTCATTACGGTATTGTAAAATTCATTTTTTTTCAACAGAATATTTTCTATAATTATATTTACAGATTAATGAAGCCTTCCAGTATGTAATGGGACGAGGATCAACAGGAAAAGTTGTCATTAGTATGGACAGACAAGAATCTAATTTATAACACACATTATTAGTAGTGAGGAAAGTTTGACCTGTTATGTCCTTGGTGGCAAATCTTTAAAGTATAATTTTGTCATGAATATGCATGTGATATTTGCCACTGGACCTTTAGCAACCAAAAATCAATCAAGTAATCAAAGTATAACACAGTAAACAGAATCTACGCTAAATCATGCATATCCTTACAAATGAATAATTAAAGATAACGTCCAATCATACCATTTATTGAAATCACCTTCAGACTTTTTACTTCGTCTTGTCTTATGAATTTTCAGCTTTTTTATATAACGAAATAGCATGAAATTTTCTTTAAACAAGTAATACTAGGATTATCATTAATCAGAAGTTTTTTTTATGGGTAACAAAATATTACAAATTACTTTTGTTAAAAAGTTTGAGTAAAAAATTGTACCATCTTCATCACAGCATGTAAAATAATCAAATCAACTTATTATCAAGGGGCATACCCGTAGCCAGGGGGGTTTGGAGGGGTTCACTTTAAAGTCAACGTTCTGTTCAAATTAAGACTCTCTGTTAAGGTCAAGGAACAGTAAATGGGCTATGTCGCAGATTTTGCTAAAAATTTGCATACAACTTTGGCTCGTTGAACTACAACTGAAAATCAAAAAAATAATACATTTATCTCTTTTATTATCTGAAAAATTGCAGCTTAATAAAATATATATTGTTGACACATAAATTTCTGTTTTAATGATATAAAATAATCATAGGGTCACCGACTTCGTTTTTTGTCTAATAATCAATTTGATACCTTGTTGGTAGTGAAAAACGTCAAAAATCAATGTTTTACGGCCTGCAACGTGATCGACGTTTTGTTGGATTTTTTCACAAAGAACTCAACTTTGAATGATGAATACCGTAAAAACGAAGTCGGTGACCCCATCTTTATTTTGCATCATTATAACGCAAATTTATGTATCAACAACATATAGTTTTTTAAGAAAAATCTATGGAGCAGAATTAGAGATTTGGCGATTTTAAGACAAATTTTAGAAGGGTTTTCACCGATTTTATGTGCTTTCTATACAAATGTTCACCCTTTTTGTAAAAATTCAATCGGTAATATTTCAGATGATAAAAGAGATAAATACATAATTTTTTCGATTTTCAGTTGAAGTTCATTGAGCCAGAGTTGTTTGCCAAATTTTACTGAAATCTGGGACATAGCCCATTTACTGTAACTTAACCTTAAAGTCAAGTTTGTCAGTCCAAAAAAATTCCTGGCTACAGTACTACCATTGTATTCTAGGATAAATGCATGTAGGAAGTCTGACTTTCAGGGTGTTATAAATCATAGTATGTTGTTGTGTAGATCTAGATTACATGAATGTATATATTCTACATTTGATTCTAGTGAATGAAAAATGAATGATAATGAAGTTATAAAATATACATATTATATACAGAAATATATTTTTTACAATTTGTTGATTTTTTATGATTATTATTAAAATTTCAGAAACATGAATAGAGTTTTTCATTGAACTAGTAAACATTTTCATTTAGGGACCAGCTGAGGGCCACCTCTGGGTGCAGGATTTTCTCGCTGGGATGAGGACCTTTGGTCGCCTTCCACTGTTATCTGCTCTTTGGTTGGAGTGTTTTTGCTTTGACATATTCCCCATTTCCATTCTAATATAATTTTATTTTGTTTTTACCAACAATCTGTCGAATTTCTATCCATCCATCTATCCAAATACATAAAGGTTTTCTAGTTTGTGTCATGCATAAATCAACTAGTTTTCCTTCAGCATTAATCTCACATATTAAAGATATGCACATCTCACCTCTTCATATTTGAAATATTTTTTTCTCTTGTTTCCCTTGTGTGGAACATTTTTTGGTCATGTACAAATTAGTCATGGATTTGCACAGGGACACATGTAAATTGAAGATGTGTCCATTTGATTTTGGAAATATTGTATTTTTTTGGTCTAAGGATTTTCATATGTAAAATTTGAGTCATTTTTGTCATTTAATTCTATGAAGAATACCTAATTTATGTCATATAAAACTCAAACTGGTCACCTAATTTATGACAAATGTAACTCAAACTGGTCACCTAATTTATGACAAATGTAACTCAAACAGGTCACCTAATTTATGACAAATGTAACTCAAACAGGTCACCTAATTTATGTCATATATAACTCAAACAGGTCACCTAATTTATGTCATATGTAACTCAAACAGGTCATCTAATTTATGTCATATATAACTCAAACAGGTCACCTAATTTATGACAAATGTAACTCAAACTGGTCACCTAATTTATGACAAATGTAACTCAAACTGGTCATCTAATTTATGACAAATGTAACTCAAACAGGTCACCTAATTTATGTCATATGTTACTCAAACAGGTCATCTAATTTATGTCATATATAACTCAAACAGGTCACCTAATTTATGACAAATGTAACTCAAACTGGTCACCTAATTTATGACAAATGTAACTCAAACAGGTCACCTAATTTATGACAAATGTAACTCAAACAGGTCACCTAATTTATGTCATATGTTACTCAAACTGGTCATCTACAACTTAAGTCAAACTCAACTAATGATTGTGCACACCTTAAATATAATCACCTTCTACTTCGATAGTTTGAATGAGTTATTCACAGTTTCCCAATGTATTGTAACTTAATCATTGTTGTTGTTGAACACTATTGACAGTACCTTTAAATGGCTATATGAAAATAAGATGTGGTATGATTGCCAATGAAAGAATTATCCACAATTGTTCAAATGATGTGGATGTCAGCAACAATGAGTCACAATACCACCTTTACCAATGAGTCACATTACCACCTTTACAAATAAGTCACATAACCACCTTTACCAATGAGTCACATTACCACCTTTACCAATGAGTCACATTACCACCTTTACCAATGAGTCACATTACCACCTTTACCAATGAGTCAAACTCACCCCATATGTTTGGCTATAAAAGGCTCCAACAAGGCAAAAATTGAAGCAATTTACATGAGAAAAACCAACAGCTTGATTTATAAAGAATTAATAAAAACAATATGACCATGTTGATGACAGACTTGAACCAACAACAACCACTGAATTATATACAACTGACTGTGTAGTCAGAAAGAATTCACCTAGGCTGACTTTCCTGAAACATAAGAAGTTTATCTTCAACATCTATACATTTTGCACATAGATTTTTAAAAAAAATGTTCAATTATTTTTAACATATTTTGATAAGTTTCCAGTGTGAACACTTTGTGAATGAATTATAAAAAGAGTTACATACTTGGTGTCATGTGTAACTTCATCAGTATTCAAACTTTTCATTTAAGGCCAAAATCTGATTAGTAAAACAAGTCTTTAATCTGATGACATACAGACAAAACCATTATCTTATCCGATATATTTTTAATACCCTTTGGAACTACCATTTGCATGCTATTTATTGTTTGCACTTTTCAGAATTATTCATACAGCACTGGTCTCTTGACTAACAGCACATTGTAGGGGGTTCTGATCCGGATCCCTCATAAACAAATTTCAGATTCCCGTAGCCAGCTTACACTATGTACGTAAGCAATTCTCAATTTTTCAAAATCGGCAATCCCGTGTCACCCTTAGACCCCGAATGAGACCCACAATGTAATACTGGTCAAGGATTTTCAGCACCACATAATGATATTTATATGTATGGCACTAGTATTGTTCTTTGAGCACCTTGTAATGAAGGTTTTTATATTATACACTGGTCTTGTTGTTTAAGCACCATGCAATAAGAGTTTATTTATTTGACAATAATTTTGCTCTATCAGCACAACGAATGCAGGTTTATCTATACGGCACTGGTCTTGTTGTATCACTATCAGCACCATACAATGCATCGCACTGGTCATGTTGCATCACTATCAGCACCATACAATGCATGTTTGTGGCACTGGTCTTGTTGCATCACTATCAGCACCATACAATGCATGTTTATGGCACTGGTCTTGTTGCATCACTATCAACACCATACAATGCATGGATACGGCACTGGTCTTGTTGCATCACTATCAGCACCATACAATGCATGTTTGTGGCACTGGTCTTGTTGCATCACTATCAGCACCATACAATGCATGTTTATGGCACTGGTCTTGTTGCATCACTATCAGCACCATACAATGCATGTTTATGGCACTGATCTTGTTGCATCACTACCAGCACCATATAATGCATGTTTATGGCACTGGTCTTGTTGCATCACTATCAGCACCATACAATGCATGTTTATGGCACTGGTCTTGTTGCATCACTATCAGCACCATACAATGCATGTTTATGGCACTGGTCTTGTTGCATCACTATCAGCACCATATAATGCATGTTTATGGCACTGGTCTTGTTGCATCACTATCAGCACCATACAATGCATGTTTATGGCACTGGTCTTGTTGCATCACTATCAGCACCATACAATGCATGTTTATGGCACTGGTCTTGTTGCATCACTATCAGCACCATATAATGCATGTTTATGGCACTGGTCTTGATGCATCACTATCAGCACCATACAATGCATGTTTGTGGCACTGGTCTTGTTGCATCACTATCAGCACCATACAATGCATGGATATGGCACTGGTCTTGTTGCATCACTATCAGCACCATACAATGCATGTTTATGGCACTGGTCTTGTTGCATCACTATCAGCACCATACAATGCATGTTAAAGGCACTGGTCTTGTTGCATCACTATCAGCACCATTCAATGCATGTTTATGGCACTGGTCTTGTTGCATCACTATCAGCACCATACAATGCATGTTTACGGCACTGGTCTTGTTGCATCACTATCAGCACCATACAATGCATGTTTGTGGCACTGGTCTTGTTGCATCACTATCAGCACCATACAATGCATGTTTATGGCATTGGTGTTGTTCTATCACTATCAGCACCATACAATGCATGGATATGGCACTGGTCTTGTTGCATCACTATTAGCACCATACAATGCATGTTTGTGGCACTGGTCTTGTTGCATCACTATCAGCACCATATAATGCATGTTTATGGCACTGGTCTTGTTGCATAACTATCAGCACCATACAATGCATGATTACGGCACTGGTCTTGTTGCATCACTATCAGCACCATACAATGCATGTTTGTGGCACTGGTCTTGTTGCATCACTATCAGCACCATACAATGCATGTTTGTGGCATTGGTCTTGATGCATCACTATCACCATCATACAATGCATGTTTATGGCACTGGTCTTATTGCATCACTATCAGCACCATACAATGCATGTTTACGGCACTGGTCTTGTTGCATCACTATCAGCACCATACAATGCATGTTTGTGGCACTGGTCTTGTTGCATCACTATCAGCACCATACAATGCATGTTTATGGCACTGGTGTTGTTCTATCACTATCAGCACCATACAATGCATGGATATGGCACTGGTCTTGTTGTATCACTATCAGCACCATACAATGCATGTTTGTGGCACTGGTCTTGTTGCATCACTATCAGCACCATACAATGCATGTTTATGGCACTGGTCTTGTTGCATCACTATCAGCACCATACAATGCATGTTTACGGCACTGGTCTTGTTGCATCACTATCAGCACCATACAATGCATGTTTATGGCACTGGTCTTGATGCATCACTATCAGCACCATACAATGCATGTTTATGGCACTGGTCTTGTTGTATCACTATCAGCACCATACAATGCATGTTTATGGCACTGGTCTTGTTGCATCACTATCAGCACCATACAATGCATGTTTATGGCACTGGTCTTGTTGTATCACTATCAGCACCATACAATGCATGTTTACGGCACTGGTCTTGTTGCATCACTATCAGCACCATACAATGCATGTTTGTGGCACTGGTCTTGTTGCATCACTATCAGCACCAAACAATGCATGTTTATGGCACTGGTGTTGTTCTATCACTATCAGCACCATACAATGCATGGATATGGCACTGGTATTGTTGTATCACTATCAGCACCATACAATGCATGTTTGTGGCACTGGTCTTGTTGCATCACTATCAGCACCATACAATGCATGTTTATGGCACTGGTCTTGTTGCATCACTATCAGCACCATACAATGCATGTTTACGGCACTGGTCTTGTTGCATCACTATCAACACCATACAATGCATGTTTACGGCACTGGTCTTGATGCATCACTATCAGCACCATACAATGCATGTTTATGGCACTGGTCTTGTTGTATCACTATCAGCACCATACAATGCATGTTTATGGCACTGGTCTTGTTGCATCACTATCAGCACCATACAATGCATGTTTATGGCACTGGTCTTGTTGCATCACTATCAGCACCATACAATGCATGTTTATGGCACTGGTCTTGTTGCATCACTATCAGCACCATACAATGCATGTTTATGGCACTGGTCTTGATGCATCACTATCACCACCATACAATGCATGTTTGTGGCACTGGTCTTGTTGCATCACTATCGGCACCATACAATGCATGTTTACGGCACTGGTCTTGTTGCATCACTATCAGCACCATACAATGCATGTTTATGGCACTGGTCTTGATGCATCACTATCAGCACCATACAATGCATGTTTATGGCACTGGTCTTGTTGCATCACTATCAGCACCATACAATGCATGTTTATGGCACTGGTCTTGTTGCATCACTATCAGCACCATACAATGCATGTTTATGGCACTGGTCTTGTTGCATCACTATCAGCACCATATAATGCATGTTTATGGCACTGGTCTTGTTGCATCACTATCAGCACCATACAATGCATGTTTACGGCACTGGTCTTGTTGCATCACTATCAGCACCATACAATGCATGTTTACGGCACTGGTCTTGTTGCATTACTATCAGCACCATACAATGCATGTTTATGGCACTGGTCTTGTTGCATCACTATCAGCACCATACAATGCATGTTTATGGCACTGGTCTTGATGCATCACTATCAGCACCATACAATGCATGTTTGTGGCACTGGTCTTGTTGCATCACTATCAGCACCATATAATGCATGTTTATGGCACTGGTCTTGTTGCATCACTATCAGCACCATACAATGCATGTTTATGGCACTGGTTTTGTTGTATCACTATCAGCACCATACAATGCATGTTTATGGCACTGGTGTTGTTCTATTAGCACCATACAATGCATGTTTATGGCACTGGTTTTGTTGTATCACTATCAGCACCATACAATGCATGTTTATGGCACTGGTTTTGTTGTATCACTATCAGCACCATACAATGCATGTTTATGGCACTGGTGTTGTTCTATCAGCACCACACACTGCAGATTGAAAAATCAATGCAATGGTTTTGTATCAGCACAATGTTTATGTATGTTTACTTATATGGCACTGGTTCTGTTCATTTGTGCAACATTTTTTTTTACACTGAAAGTAAATGAGGAACATACAATTATTTACATATTTTATATAAATAACAAAAGTTAGTAAAAATCTTGACTGTCCGTAAAAGTTATTGTTGAATCCACCCTCCCCAAATAAAAGAATCCCTTTAGTATAAAAAGAAAATACATTGAAATGCATGTTTCTGTGTTAAACATATGGAGGTACATCAAATTGAATCATTAATTAATACGAAATAAATTGCCCAACGTCTTGCCTTATTGGCCACAATAGTTCTGATGATTGATTTGCATGAGTATAGTCAATAAACATCCGGATTCTGCAAACGCCTCATGTAGTCATTCCGATATTCTGAAAAAGTTCTCATGTTTGACCCTGCTATGAAGTTGTCATGGTATGTCTCTGGACTTGAATCAACATCGGTATTTTCTAAACGTCTCATATAGTCATCTCGATATTGTGAATGAGTTCTCATGTTTGATCCTGCTATCGAATTCTTGTGAAATGATTTACGGCTTGTATCAAAATCAGGATTCTGTAAACGTCTCGTGTAGTCATTTCTATATTGCGAAAGCGTTCTCATAGTTGACCCTGCTATGAAGTTATCGTGGTATGATTTAGGGCTGACATCAACGTCAGGATTCTGCAAATTTCTCATATAGTCATCTCGATATTGTGAAAGAGTTTTCATGTTTGACCCCGCTATCGAGTTCTTATGAATTGATTTGGGACTTCCATCAAAATCAGGATCCTGTACATGATTCATGTAGTCATCTCGATATTGTGAATTAGTTCTCATGTTTAACCCTGCTATGGAGTTCCTATGGAATGATTTAGGACTTGCGTCAACGTCAGGATTCTGTGAATATTTCACGTAATCATCTTGATATTGTGAAAGAGTTCTCATATTTAATCCTGCTTTGGAGTTCTTATGGTATGAAATACGACTTCCATTAACGCCAGGATTTTGTAAATTCCTCATGTAGTCATCTCCATAATGTGTATGAGGTTTCACACTCAACCTTGCGATGGGATTCTCGTGGTGCTTGTTGCGATAAGGATAATCCCCAACAATGTTCGGGTCATCCCTATATGATGGATGACTTGCGTCAGGATCGTCGTAATAAGGTTCAACTTCATTCCCTGGTTTTTGCAAATCCATGTCTTTCAATTTTGACTTGAACATGTCAAGTTTCTCTTTGTTCTTTTCTTTCTGTTTATCAACAAAATAGAAAATTGTTACCAGAAAAACTAAAAAGATGCATAAAAGAGGAAGTCCTATGGCACCGCAAATTGTAGGATTATCTTTAAAATATTGATACAAAACTTCAAACATACTTGGAGGTGGATCAACATGAACTTGATAAGTTATCAGGTCAAATTCTACAGTTTTAATAGGATCGAACACTACACAAGTCCAATTTCCCGCCATTTCTTTATTTGCATTGTAAAAATGTGCGCTTGATTTGTTAAATATGGATGTGGAATATTCAGTGACATTATGGTTATGAATCCATGTTCTATTCGTGTGTTTAACCATGTGATAAAGCGATTGTGATGGACAGTGTACACTGAAGTCCAGTGACTCCTTCACTCTAACCTGTATACCAGGATCTGTTACTAAGGTATACAAAGTCACAGTTTTAAATTCGTCCGGTTCATACTCCACCTGACAGACATAAGTACCCTGATCTTCAGGTTCAAGCCGCTCTATGCGTAATATACCAAACTGAAAAAACATTCTACCGGCTATTATTTTCATTGCTCCATTGTTGTGTAACCACTTAGCTTTAGATTTTTTATAAAATTTATTGATTTGCCTACTTATTTCATTCTCGCATGTAATTTCCATAGTGCCACCAACAGTTCTATTATAGCGAACATGGGTAGCATTTTTCAGTTCTGCTTTAATCAGTTTTCTTAGTTTCTTTGGTAGTGGTATATCAGCATGAATCTTCGATAGTTTGTCTTTAATTTTGAATCTCTTTGTTCTGTTTCTTGCAGTGTGATTCATAGTTTCAGAGGGACCTTTAAGTTGATTGTATTGTTGTAATTCAACAATTTGCTGCATACCGGAGTTGCATGATCTAAATCTATTCTCTGAAATTATAAGAATCATACCTTATGGTCATGTATAAGTTGTAAATTACTTACAGGTGTCATTGTCACTTTTTAAGTGAAACTTAAAACAGAACAAATAAATTACCTTCAAAACCCTGGTCTGACTTTGACCTCATAATGTTCAGATTCCTTGCACAACCTGCTTTTCTTACGGTGCCTTTTTTTAATTTTTTTGATAATATGATCAAATGTCAGTATTCCACTTTATAGAGCAATCCCTTTCAAACCCTATAATGCCTCATCAACCCTTAACAAATTACAAAATCCATAAACAGCTCTATCCGGCTAAAGCAAACCTTAGCAAATCAAATTATTTCTCACATTTGCATTCATTTAGATTTGAACATAGTATACAAGTATACTATTCCAAGATATAATCTTTATACTAAACTAAGCCTAAACTATAATTGCATGTTCATATGACAAAGCAAAATGATCTATAGTAGCCAAATATCAGTTCTCCTTTTGATTTAAAAAAAAATGTGTCATCAGGTACGTTATTATCTGTTAGAAATTTGTCGAGGTGTCGTTAAGTTTTTTTAAAGTTTTTTTTACAATTGGATCGAGGGTATCCAAAATAAGTTTTCTCGATCATCGACCATTGGAATCATACGTGATTGATTAAAAAGTTTACAGATCAAATCGTCTCCTTAATTTATAAACATTTTACTGAATTTTATTCACTCTCAAATATATTGATGGTGTGCATAGTTTAAAGTGTTTGTTTAATAAAGGAAACTAGTATATACCGTTGTTCAATAGTTATATTTATCGATCAGACTGAAACAAATCTTTTAGTATAATTTACCAACGTTCAAAACCGTCTAAAACACCTTGAAGTACACATGTACACTCAAGAATAAACTATTTGCATTTATATATGTACTGGCTGCAAGTAAATATGAATTTAAAATGAATTAATTGCCGTTACCTATTCTGACGTACTTCATTACCAAATTCGGGCTACAAACCAAAACTGAGGGACAAACATAAAACATCAAACACAAGAGGAAAACAACGAAACAACAGAAACACTTTTAATGTGGAGCAGGATCTGCTTACCCTTCCGGAGCACCTGAGATCACCACTAGTTTTTGGTGGGGTTCGTGTTGTTTATTCTTTAGTTTTCTATGTTGTGTCATGTGTACTATTGTTTTTCTGTTTGTCTTTTTAATTTTTGGCCATGGCGTTGTCAGTTTGTTTTAGATTTACGAGTTTGACTGTCCCTTTGGTATCTTTCGTCCCTCTTTTAAAAGTGCAACAACAACAAAAAAACAAAAACACACAGAAACGAGCTATAAAAAACATTCTCCCAATTTCATCTATTTGCACCATTGTTCAAAGGGTGATTGTTTATTATGTTTCTGTACCAAACAAAAACTTGGAAAGAAAAAATCATCTGGAATCCCTCTTCCCCTTCAAATGTAGTCAAATATATGAGCTTCATGTTTCACACGTCTTTAAGTCTACACAATCTATTGTAATTCACTCATCAATCAAGAATTACGAGGGAGAAAATTGGATGTACCTTTTTATTTGATTTATTTTAATATCTGAAAACAAAATTATAATATAACGTCAACCTGGCCTTGTGAATCTAGACATACGCTTCTAAATAGGAATTAAAGTTATATCTCAGTTTCAACATTTATTAGCTGATCTATCGTTATGGGTCATGTTGTTTTCATTTTGAGTATATCTTTGGTAAACTTTTCATATTTCAATCTTTTACAACAAATTCCCAGCCAATTAGAACCAAACGAAGATGGAATCTTCAAATTTGAAAGTATAAAATGTACTTTATAAAGTATGACACTTTAGTATGGTTCTTATTTTTGAAAATACACGAAAAAGTATTCACATTTTTACAGATTCTTCTTCCAAACTTGATAATAAAATATTGAAGTACCAGTATCTTTTTTGAGCTTCTGTCACAAGCTGGAAATCCCATATGGATGTCATAAAGGAACGAAGACTACATAGCACCCAATTTAAAAACATAGAAAAGGCTAAGAAATCATCTGGAAGGGGAACGCCATGAATAAACTCACTGGAAAAAAAAACAAGCCATCTTAATTGTTCCAGCCAATTATACATGACCCGCACTGATCTGTGTCCATATTTGTTAACTGTTAAAAAATGAATTATGAACCAACGGAGATGTAAAGTAAACGCCAACTAGACAGCAAACCTATAAATTACAATCAGAAGTCACCAAAACGGTTTTCTAGAATTGTCAAAAGTCTTTACAATAAGTCAGGCTCTAAAACTAGAACTAAAGCGGACAGCCACTAATGAGCTTTTATACTTGGAGCAAGCACAGCATAATTTCTTCAATCATTAATCAGATTCCATGGTTTTGGTGTATATCTCAACGCAGAGCAATGTTTTTGATTATGTTGGTCTTCTCAGTTACGACCTTGAGCTTGATTACTGAACTGAATAAACATTGTGTGGCAACTTGCGTATTGAAAAATCTGCACACCTATGACTTTACTTGAAGCACGCACCAGTTAAAAGAATTTCTTTTCCGGAGCGGCTCGTCTACCGGAATATATTTCTGCTGATTCGAGAAAATCTAATTCGGAATCTTCGCTTTCTCCATTCCACATTTCTTCGATGCAGATTGCATTGTTACCATCGTGGAAGGGTATACAATCCCCAAACTCTTCGTCCATATAATAATTGTCAAAGTTCTGTTCACCGAAATTCATCTCTTTTTCATCCTCTTCGTAAACAGAAATGCTATCTCCATATCTACGAAAGGCTGTCCCATTTCCAATATTTTCGTCCACGTAATTATGGTTGAAGTTCTGTTCATCAAAATTCATCTCTTCGTCTTCCTCTTCGAAAAAATCTCTTTTATTCCCATACATTTCTTCCGCATTGTCATTCCCATCCTTTTCGTCAGTTGATCCTGTTTCACTAGAGGTTTCATCTTGCTCTTCATCTGTGTCAGGCTTTTCGGGTTGCTTAGGCTCATGAACAAAATAAATGTACATGGCCACCAAAAACAGTAGAGCGCTTAGAGACTGAGTTGCTATTAATATTGGATGAGTCATTACAAACTTATGTACTTCGCTTTCATGTAGGGGAAGAGCTGTAACACTTACGTCGTACCGAATAAGATCCCACTGTCTGTCAGTAGCCGGATCTGTCACCTGACATACCCAAGATCCTTCATGTTTGAGAGCAGAGGCATTGTGAAATCTTTCAAATGCTCTACTCTTTGCTGGAATATTTGTATACCCATTTACCATTTTTCCGTTCAACGACCAAGTGCGGAAAGATTTTTCAAATAGTCGACCAATTGGGGAACTTGGGCAATGGAGTTTTAAAGTTTTTGTCTCCATAATCTGAACTGGTATACCAACCTTCTCAGATACTACTGTTGCAAAATAAATTGTCTTTCTCCGTTTAGGTGCATAATGTACTCGACAGGCGTATAGTCCTTGGTCACTGGCATTAAAATTTGTTATTTCGAACATGAGTCCTTCAAGTTTCATTCGTTTCTTATCAATTTCAAGATCAACATTATTGAAAATCCATTGATGTTTTGAATTTGGAAATGTCTTGTTCATCGCCTCCAGTTCAGGAGTGTCACAAGACAACGTTATCTTTTCTCCGATCGCTAAGATAAACTTGTCTTCAAGCTTCTTTAAATTCTGATTAATCATAATTGCAGTTTTTATTGGAACGCCTTTTTGTTGTTGTAGTTTCTTTCGTATCCCTCTCTTAATTCTTTGTCTGATTGGTATTCTCCTTGGAGATCTTAGTTCAACGGTCGTCTTACTATGGCAAGTTCTATATCTTCTCTCTATATTATAAAGTAAAATTGGTCATCAGATCTTAAATGGGGTTCGAAGGTATGGTCCTACATATCTGTATCCTTTACATTTAGGTATTTTTCCCCAATTCGTTATATTAATGCTAATTTTTGTCTATTCTTTATATTAAAGCATCCTATTATTCGCTATTCTCCAGTTTTGCCCTTTTTCTGTTTTCAAGTTCTGTCACAGGTAAAAAAAAAAAAAAAACACACAACATGGTTCTCTATTCTGTAAGTCCCATCCACATTATTTCAAATGCCAGTTGATGATATAACATTTAGTTTCGATTGCTCATTTTATGATTGCTTCGCCATGACCGAAGCATAATTTTGGTTTGTGTGTCAAAAGCTTGCAAGATTTATTTGTAATTCTTTGTTTTTAAACATATTGAACGAATTAAGCATTCGAAGGTCAATTTGTAATTGGAAAATTTGTTTTTTTGGATCAGTTTCTATATCGTTGACGAAGACGGAAATTCTTTCAAAAATGCACGATATTGTTATTTTTAGAAGGGGGGTTTTGTCTCTCACTTTACACTACTAATGAATTGACTGTGGTTCTTCTACAGCTGTCAGTTAAAACGTTGGCCAGAAAACCGTTTAATTTGATTACACCAACTGCAATCGTGGCAATTTTTTTTAAAGCAGTTGTAATATTTTGAGAGAAAAACACACACATACACACACACATCAAGGTGAATTAAAGTTGACAGAAATTCAGTATTTTTTGGCGATTAAGTGTCCATCTTCAGATGTGGTATGATAGCCAATGAAACACACAAAAAAAGTCATTTAATCAAGTCACAGTAAGAACGACAAACAATTTTGCTTACAATTTTACATCGTCACACAGTTTTTTTTAAAACTATTTGATAACATGTTATCGTCTTTTCATGTAAAAGTTTAAAATTAAAAAAAAACAAAAACAAAAAAACCAAGAAAATTCAATTACTGTCTTCTTTTTTATCTACAGATCGGTTAACAACTGAATATAGCATCCAATGAAACGTACATTTATGTGTAGACATAGCTGTAAACCTTGATATCACAGTTTTAACATAACAGAATTTTCATTTTTTTACAGTAAGGAATCGCCCCTAAAAGAAATCGTCTCTAAAATAGAGGCAAACCATATCAAGGAAATATTCAAACTCATAAGTCGAAACCCAACTGACAATAACACTAACTCCACCAGAACTCGGGTACGATCTTCATAGTAGCAAACGTGTGGAATTGCTCTACATTTGCAATTTCGGCGTCTTTGTAGCTTACTATGTGGTATGTGCTTTGCTCATTGTTGAAGTCTTATGGTGAAATTTAGTTATCAATTTCTGTGTCATTTGGTATCTTATGAGGAGTTGTCTCATTGGCAATCAAACAACATTTTTATTTATATATATATATCTATTCAGGATAATAAAGGGGGCCGCACTAGGGGTTAAAACGGGGTCCTGTCACCAAGCACCAATGGACGAAATCCGTGACGACTCATTTTCAACGTTTATAAAATATTCTGAATCTCTAAATCAAACATATCCTGTCAGTTAAACGTCGTATTTTTATTTCTAATAAAATATAAAAAAGAAGATAATAATAAAAGTTTGTTATGTACTTTCGAAAAAAGATATTTAAATGAGTTTAAACTAGACCTTTACCATCGTTTCAACTTTAAACCCTCACAACTAATCCTAGACGCAATTGACCACACACGTGACAGGTGCGTTCTACTCCAATCTTAATTTACTAGGATTGCCAGTCAGTTGTCAGGCAAAGGTCGGCGGTTCTACGGCTCCTGGCACTCTGGTTTCTTTTGCAAAAAAAAAATTGATCGCCAAAAATTAGCAAGTCAATAAAAAACGTAATGGATCTCCGATTTCATTTTCAAACCGTTTATTTACCGGAGAATTGTGCCTTCTTTAATTGTTTTGTGTCCATGTATTTTCGAATAAGGATTCGGTTAGGTTATGGTTTGTGTTTTAAATAAGGGTTAAGTCTTATACATAATTTTATATATTAAGTTTGTATAAAAAAAATATAACGTGAATAGATGCTAGGTTTTAGCTAGTTTAGTATATCTATACAATATAAGTTGGGACACCTAAACTAAAAGAACACACTTAATCAAATAAATACGACATTTTAAAGTTAAGCACGGTTTGATAGAAACGTATTCTTAGCTAAAGTCTTCTATCCCTTTTAGTAATACCGAGTCGCTAAACGCACAGGTCTACGCAAATTAACTATGCGTTCATTTCAGTAAAATACTTATCACTGTAGATTAAGATATATGACAATGAGAAATAAATGCTAAATCGGATGACTTAATTTCCTTCACTTTAATATCTTGTATTGAGCAAGTTATTAATTTACAAACTCACCTAAGATATTAAAATCATTTGTTCTTACATCCATTCTTGACCAGCTGGACCACGTGTCAGTGCAGGATTTTGATGTATAGCAGTTTTGGCTACAAATTGAGGAATCCTTTGTTAAAACTATCATGTCTTTAAACATCGACTTGTATCCATCACAAATGTACATTTTTCCATGTAGACAATTAGATTCTACATCGGATATAAGCTGGAGTATCAAAAATATCACAAAAACCAGCCTAGACGTCGCCATTGCAGACATTGCATTTGATTACATTTGCGTCACAATAGTAAAACAAGACAAGTTCCCGCCATAATCCTCCAAAAGTACATTTACTGAATAAGCATGGCCAAAACAGATATCAGTGGGCGGATTATTTGATGCAAATTTTGAATGAGATAGATAGCCAATCAAAACAAAGGTTAAAACTGAAGGAATTTATAAAATCTTGAAACATAGTAACAAGTTTTAGATGTGTACTACCTTTGCTACATGTTATACATGCATGTATGTCGTGTTTATGACCTCCAGTGGCGGATCCAGAAAGTGGGGGCCCACTGACTGCCTAAGAGGGGGCCCGCTCCAGACACGTTTCAGTGATCCCTATATAATCAACCAAATTTTCCCCCAACTTAAGGGGGCCGGGACCCCTGCCCCCCCCCCCCCCCCCTAAATCCGCCTCTGACCTCGTGTACTGATTTCGATGTTGTGTGGCATTTTAATTGTTGGTTCAACTTACTTGGATTTGAAATAATCTAATTTAAGCGCCTGCATTTTTAAAGATTTGCAAATAACATGAACGACTTGCAACTGATACAAAATTTGTATTTTATCTTCATTTCTGACATTTCTGTGTTCGGCTTTAAATTTAATGGCATTTTTTTATCTTTAAAAACATTTGTTAGACCTTTTGCTCAAATTCCACGGCTTATTTCTTTATAACAGTCATCAGTATTTCATTACCCAATTCTTTTATGCTGTTATCACAGTCAGGCTTTATTCTTTTGCATCTCGATGATTACTCTCCTCTTTTTCCCCCTTTTTTCTATTTAATAATTATTATATTTTTTGGCTGTCATTCTCTTCTTTGTAAACCTCCGACAAATACTATTAATTTTATTATCTGGGAACAGTTTATTTAACATATTTCCTGATCGTATAAGGAATTATATGTCTGTCGTTAGCATAGAAAATCACTGATTAACCGTTTTAACTTCAAGTGAACAACCACCTATTTTTAAACTAAAACTTTTGTTTAATTTATTCTTACATTAAAGTGCCAATCAGCAAATAAATGTTATAGCTTGTTTATACAATTTCGTAGTCTTTATTTACATATTTTTGTAGTCCAACTTACACTTATTGAAAACAAAAGTACAAGCCCAAAGCTTCAATTTCGTATTACCGTAAAATTTGTCCTGTTCGCGACGGACTTGGATTCTTAATGTTAGATTTTTTTTGACACCGGAAGTAACTTTTGAAGGTTACAAAACAGGGCCAACACCATGCTTTCTCGAATGTTTTATGGAACTCAAGTGCAATGTTTACGTAATGAACTGTTTCATGCTCACAAAAGAGCACTTTCACTTACGGCAACATGTCGTGCACAACCTCCAACAAAGCCTGGTCAGAAAAAAACATATCTAAGAGACAAACCGCACATGAACGTCGGCACTATCGGGCACGTGGATCATGGTAAAACTACACTGACAGCGGCTATAACAAAAATATTATCATCTGAAAAGAAAGCAGAATTTAAAAAATATGAAGAAATCGACCATTCACCAGAGGAGAAAAGAAGAGGGATCACCATAAACGCAGCTTGTGTAGAATATCAGACGGACAAACGTCATTATGGTCATGTTGATTGTCCTGGTCATGCAGACTTCATTAAAAATATGATAACAGGTATAATCTGTGGGAATATCTTATATTTGTCAGCTGATAATATTTTACCAAATTCCAGGGACAGTTCTAACCATTTCTCATTACGTAACATGTTGTACAACGCATTATGTAACACGTTGATCAAACTTGTATATATATGAGACAATATCTGAAAAAGTCAATTTTCCATGTCCCCAACTTCACCAGCAATTATTTTTTTATTCAACCATCTTTTTTGAAAATTTCAAGTTTAAGTATAAACTAAATTATATAATGCACCAACCCCTGACAATTAAACACTCATTCTTATATTTCTTCCAATAAAATATTGTAATTTAAATGTTCAACCCCCCCCTAAAATCATGTTGTCCCCTGTGTTTTTTGGAAAACTAAATCATTCAAATAATATCCAAATAAACAGGCGTCTGATTCTCACATATATGATAAATTATATAATAGACTTGCCCTTAATTTGTCTTTTTATATTATAACTATAGCATGTAATAAAATTTTGCAAATTTTAAGACAAACAAAATTTGTCCCCAGACTGATTTCCCTCCTGTTACCACTGAGTTTTTTTTACCTGTGGAAACGTTTACAAGACCAATAGTTATTTTCCCATTATGCATTGTGAAGAGCATCATTTCCTGAATACCAAATGTACACCTAATCGCTATTTATTCCATTCCGGAAAAGTTCTAAAATTACACAACTTTTTCATCCAGTAGAAGCTATCTGGGACCCTGTTTAAACAATTCACCATGCATGATACTTTTTAATGAGACCTGTTTAAACTACCGTAAGTACTTCAAACGAAATATTTTTTTACTTCATTTTTAATTTCGAAAAAAGTGGATCATACTATATCAAAGTTTCTTGATGATCACTTTCTAAAGTTTTTCCTCCCTCAGCTCACTGCTGATTACCTCCATTTTCGGCCCGCGTGACCCAAACAGGAAGTTGTATAAATGACTGTTTTTCCAGGAATGGACTAAATAGCGATAAGGTGTATGCATTAGTACTAAAAAATAGTTGAAAAGGCGGCCAGGTTTGAACATTCAAGCCCATCCAAGGTAAGAATTTATAGAAAAATACTTATTGGTGTTCCATCCTGTTATAGCCTTTTCTTCCACTTTCTGAGAATATTTTTAAGTGTGCACCACAATATTTAGTGTGTTTTTATATCATCTTTTTAAAAGTTATAGGACACAGGAAATTCACTTACATTTAATGTGATAAAAAGGACAAAAACTATCGCGTAATTCCTTTCTGTTACGTTCTGTCATGTTACCTGATAAAAAGTAACAGCATAACCATCATTAGTAACAGGAAGGATATTCAAGACATTTTCACTGAAGAATCAAAGAGTTAATCTACTATATGTCAACCATTTCATTTAATATAAGTTATCACCACCATATCAAATAAATTTCAAAATAATATACAGTATATTGAATAACAAAATAGGTTTTTTGCTTTTGATAACAGCAGAGAACATTGTGCAATTTAAGTATAGTAGATAGTAACAGAAAGGAATTTATTTTAGAATTTTTCATTACCTAGGCAAATTTTTCATCTTGCAAATACAGTTTCAAAGACTAAATGACATTGTTTGCTGTTATCTTCTTATTGTGACCAATCTAAAATGATGTATTTTTCTTAAGCTTTAAAATAAAGCAGAAAAATCCTTTCTGTTACCAACTCTGTCCTGTTACCGTTGTCCTGTTACTCAAGATTCTTTCATATTACCGACATACCGAACTATATTTAAGTATATTTCTAAACCTTTTGTATTGCAAATGTTAAAATCAATAATTGGCATTTGATAAACTATTGCAGGATATACTAGTAAACCACAAATAATGTCTTAAACTTATTCCTTATTCCCATTAGAAACTTTTTAAAATTGATTCCCTTTGGTAACAGGAAAGAACTGGATTTTTTTGTACCATTTTTAAAATTGCCATTGTTTCCTTATTAAACAATTGTTTGAATTACAGACAACAGTTCCTAGATCCCAAATGTGTGTTCTTCGATTTGTGCTATTGACATACCGGGTTTAAAGATTTTTTTGGTTTTTTCTTATTGCCAAAAAATCGACTTTTTCAGATATTGTCTCATATACGTAACACAAAGCAATCTAAGAATACAGTACACACAGAGTGGATGTAATCTCATACTCCCTACACTGTGCAAAAACTTGGTGTCACACCAGGAAACTCCAGCAACTTTCTCCAAAATTTGGGAGGAAATTGGGAGAAACTTAGAGTAATTCCTCCCTAAAACTCCTTAATTGTTTATTACCTTGGTGTGGTTTCTCCCAACACCATGATTTTTATTGCTATGTTTACCTTTGAAGTGTGCTAGTAGTTGATGACTACAATAAACATTTCTTGTGTTTCCTGTCATTAAATGACAGTCACAAAAATGATGAAAAGTGTGAAATTTGTTAAATTTAATCAGAGATATATTATAATCTAATTTTATTAAAGAATCCTGCACAACTTATTTAAAAATATTTATTAAAAATATATTCAGCATTTGTTCTGACATTGTTGGTTTTTCATACCTAAGGAACATAATTAAAACAAACAAAAAACATCTGTAAGTGGAGTATAATTAATAGAAAATAAAGACATATATTTTAATTGAATTTATAGAAATTTTTTTAATAAATTTTTTTAATAAATAAAAATTAAATCAGTATATAAAATATAATATGTATGAAATTTATCTACATAATTTTATTTTATTCATTTTTTTTGTATCATTACTTTTTAAAAAAAAATTCCAATCTAAAAATACTTTTTGTATATAATTTTCAAAATCATTTCATTAACTTTTTTTTTATAGCTTTCAGTAATAAAACAAAATAGGAAATGGTTGAAATAGGAAGAAGTGAGAGAATAGTTGACATGTAATTATATGTCACTGTCAGACAATGTAGTCATGCTTTGTTGATTTTTATTACTTTTTCCTGCAATCAACAGGTCATAAAACCCTCCCAGATGGGAGTAATTACTTGGTGTTTTTTGGGAGGGAAAATCTGTGTTTCACAGTGTGACACTGTGTTACACCAGAATCAGTGTTGGGAGTATGAGATTACATCCTCTCTGTGTGTACTGTAGATGTAACAGTACATTTGCTTCTGAACATATTGGCACCCTGCATGTTCCCTCCCTCAGTATGTACAAAGCCCAGGGTTTTCATAAAAACGCATGAAAATTGAGCTGGACATATCATATTTTATTTAAACCTGTGAGTCCATAAGAGGTATCCTTGTATCCAGCCAGTCTTAAACACATACTTTTGTTGTATGGTGTCAATAGTTCAAGAAGTGCGGCTCAATTTTCCTGTTTGCTGAATCACTGTGTATCATCGCCACCGGAAATTGGGTACTAACGAAGCGGAGAGAAATAGAAAAAAAAAGTAAACAAGTTAGAATTCATTCAATTTAAAGCATGTCCACTCATTTGATGAGGGTGCCGCTTAAGAAATGATTTTCTGATATATAATTCTTTAAATTATTAGGCCGATAAGTACAAAATTAATACAAGATTTTGTGTAATACTCCAAAACTTTCCACTTAGTACCAGAAAATTTCGAGGTCGATCGTCCTCTGTCGCCCCATTCTCAAGATATTGAACTGTTTTTCATTATTTTTCCAGACACGTTTTTCGATTATTATAGTGTGGCATCATATTTACTGAAATTTGTTGTCAAAAAGGTGTATTTTAAAGAATATAAACAAAACCATTGTTTGTTTGTTGTACGGCGAATTGCAGGACGTTGTACGGCGAATTGCAAAATAACAACTTTTGCCTGTACGGCGTCTTGCAATATATTATAATTTTAAGAGGAAATTAATCACTGTTTAGATAATATCAAGTGATGATATTTTGTTGATATCAAAATTTACAGGCTTACAAATATACAAAATGTCTTACTTATCAAATATTATTAAATATGTGCCGTTAATTCAGTTCAGAAGGCCTTGTTGCGTACCGCTTTTAAATTTTGTACAAAAAGGTTTTTTCAACCATATTATCCTGAATACATTTATATATCGTTATACTACTAACGACTGTTGTCTTATTTGTTGTTAGGTTGAAATTGTGTTAATTCAATAAAATAAACCGTCCATTCATCTGTTTTTGGTGCTAGCTTTTTTTTAGATAAAAACAGTGGAGATGTGGCATGATAGCAAATAAGATAACTATCCATCAGATAAAATAAAGTGTATGCAAGCAATTATATGCTATCGTACGGCCTTCAACAACGAAAATTCGTACCTTATACAAGTTATAGTCGGCTATAAAAAGCACCGACAGAAAAATGTGGAAGGACTCGAACAAGAAAACTAACGGCTTAACTCATATACAGTGTAATAAAACAATTTAGGAAAACAACAAATAAGATAGAGATGAAGAAACGACATGGGCTTACATAGGCTATGCCTGTTGCCCAATCCAATTCAATTTATTTGAATAAAATATTGTTTAAACTTAACAACCACCGAACCACAGGATCGAAAAAATCGGACAGACAAAATTAAGAAAATACTTTGTTTTCATCGAATGTATGGAGAAACAAATCGTGAATTGCATTTCGAATTAATTTTCTTGTCAGTTTCTTTTTGAAAATATATAATTTGCATACATCTTAAATGTTGTCAAGCAAATGGTTTTTCTATCTAAAGCATTTTATCCAATGCATAATTAGATGGAGGGAGGGAGTCCGTTTACATGTTAACAACACCTCGATTTTGGCAAAAAACAGTTAACAACAAATTTTAAATGCTGATAAGAGTTAACAGCAACTTTGATTTACCCTTTTTCCAAACGAACCCAAAAGCAATGAAAAAGGGAAGTGCATATTTTCACTGATGTATTCAAAAGTTTGAAAACCACTGTACAAAGTCGCAGAAATGCCAAGCTCCATAAGTAGTCATTTATAAAGCTGACTAATTTTCAGAAGACACAAGCAAGTACCCTATTTTTAGCTCACCTGGCCCAAAGGGCCAAGTGAGCTTTTCTCATCACTTGGCGTACATCGTCCATTGTCGTCCGTAGTCGTTAACTTTTACAAAAATCTTCTCTGAAACTACTGGGCCAAATTAAACCAAACTTGGCCACAATGATCATTGGGGTATCTAGTTTAAAAAATGTGTGGCGTGACCGCCAAACCAACCAAGATGGTCGCCATGGCTAAAAATAGAACATAGGGGTAAAATGCAGTTTTTGGCTTATAACTCAAAAACCAAAGCATTTTGAGCAAATCTGACATGTGGTAACATTGTTTATCAGGTCAAGATCTATCTGCCCTGAAATTTTTAGATGAATCAGACAACCCATTGTTGGGTTGCTGCCCCTGAATTGGTAATTTTAGGGAAATTTTTCTGTTTTTGGTTATTATCTTGAATATTATTATAGATAGAGATAAACTGTAAACAGCAATAATGTTCAGCAAAGTAAGATTTACAAATAAGTCAACATGACCAAAATGGTCAGTTGACCCCTTGAGCAGTTATTGCCCTTTAAAGTCAATTTTTAACCATTTTTCGTAAATTTTATATATCTTTTACAAAAATCTTCTCTATTGAAACTGCTGGGCCAAATTAATCCAAACTTGGCCACAATCATCTTTGGGGTATCCAGTTTAAAAAATGTGTGGCGTGTCCTGCCAAACCAACCAAGATGGCCGCATGGCTAAAAATAGAACATAGGGGTAAAACACAGTTTTTGGCTTATTACTCAAAAAACAAAGCATTTAGAGCAAATCTGACATGGTTAAATTGTTTGTCAGGTCAAGATCTATCTGCCCTGAAATTTTCAGATGAATCAGAGATTCCGTTGTTTGGTTGCTGCCCCTGAATTGGTAATTTTAAGGAAATTTTTCTGTTTTTGGTTATTATCTTGAATATTATTATAGATAGAGATAAACTGTAAACAGCAATAATGTTCAGCAAAGTAAGATTTACAAACAAGCCAACATGACCAAACTGGTCAGTTGACCCCTTTAGGAGTAATTGCCCTATAAATTTAATTTTTAACAATTAGTAAAATTTTCATCTTTTACAAAAATCTTCTCCTCAGAAACTGCTGGGCCAAATTAATTCCAACTTGGCCACAATCATCTCTGGTGTATCTTGTAAAAAAAAAGTGTGGTGTGACCCGCCAAACCAACCAAGATGGCCGCCATGGCTAAAAGTAGAACATAGGGGTGAAATGCAGCTTTTGGCTTATAACTCACAAACCAAAGCATTTAGAGCAAATCTGACATGGGTTAAATTGTTTATCAGGTCAAGATCTATCTGCCCTGAAATTTTCAGATGAATCAGAGAACCTGTTGTTGGGTTGCTGCCCCTGAATTGGTAATTTTAAGGAAATTTTTCTGTTTTTGGTTATTATCTTGAATATTATTATAGATAGAGATAAACTGTAAACAGCAATAATGTTCAGCAAAGTAAGCTTTACAAATAAGTCAACATGACCAAAATGGTCAATTGACCCCCTAAGGAGTTATTGTCCTTTATAGTCAATTTTAAACAATTTTCATAAAATTTGTCAATTTTTACTACCGATAACTTTTTCCACAGAAACTACTGGGCCAAGTTCATTATAGATAGGGATAATTGTAAGCAGCAAGAATGTTCAGTAAAGTAAGATGTACAAACACATCACCATCACCAAAACACAATTTTGTCATGAATCCATCTGCTTCCTTTGTTTAATATTCACATAGACCAAGGTGAGCGACACAGGCTCTTTAGAGCCTCTAGTTTCATTGACACATGGACAGACAATTGAACGGATGGAAAAGAAGACAGAGTGATTGACTCCAAGAAAAAGGACTTTGTCATGAATAATTGAAAATGCTTCAAACAGCAAAAGGGAGGCTTCTTCTGGTTATGTATATTAATGAGTAAATGTTTTATGTCAATCAGTCGTAGAAAACTTGGGTTATCGTCATGACGTAGGAAAGTGTAACAAACAGATAGAATGATTGAATACTATAGGGTGCGAACATGTTTTTTTTTATGGCGAGGGCTCTTATAAATTATTTTTACATCTCAGTCAGGGTATTCATACGACTCATTACTTACATGATTTTATTAAAAGAAATTACGAAGGTTTACTGATATTTATTTTAAATTATCAAAACCAGTGTATAAATCAGAAAGTACCATGTAAGGTGTCACAAATTGAAGCGCTCTTTCATCTCCAAGTCCCAATTAAGAACTCCGAGCTGTCTGATATAAAAAAAAAAAAAAAGCCTTGGTCCATCTTTACATTTCTGAAGTCTTAGACTTGCAAATTTGACATCAATTTGAGAATTAGCGCGCATTTATTTTACAGGTAAGCTCAGGTAAAAATATAAATAAGAATTAAATTTAATCATAATTTACTATATTTTCGTTTATTTTAAAAATAAATATGACTATCAATTATTAATTTTGAAAATATTGTTTAATTCAGATTATTATAAATAATGATTGTTCATATTGAATAAAGTGATCATGCCAAACCCCATTTTAGCTTAAGGCATTCATGTAACTTCATTGCGAATACTTCAGAGTGAATAACTTTTCAACTAATAGTGATCGCTTTTAAAATTAGTAAATAATTTAAGTTAGTTTGTAAAGTTACACCAAAACAAAAATGGAGTTTCGCTTTTCTTAAACAAATCGAGGGAAAACATCATTAATATACGATGTATTGATAAAACACTGAAGACTAGGGATATATCTTGGAGATGTACTGTTAAGGATTGCAAAGGCAGAATAAAAACTGACGAACATTCAACAGCCATTTTTAATGGTAACTGTGAACATAAACACGAGTCCGATGCTATAAATGCGATAGGCCGATTATCCGCGTAGTGGTAAAGAAAAAAGCAACAGAAGACATAACTGCCATACCCGTTGCTCGAAATCCCACTTCCACCTCCTCGTTTGGTGAGCAGGGGACTTAAACTAACGGAAGGGGTTCTTATACTTGTAAATAATTGAACGAATCAATAAATAAATAAGTGTTATTGTCTGTATTTTACCTGAGTTTACAATGTACCTGTCAAAAAAATGCGCGCAAATGTAATCAAAAGCTGCGCGCAATCGTAAAATAGTAAGCCTTATTTATTAAGAAGAAAGGGAAAGAGTGTGTTTAATTTTTTTTCCCCTATCTGTGAATTAACACCCACCCTAGTGCATAATTTTATCGTTGTGTTGGGTTGATTCTTCTATTTGGTCGGGCTTCTGTTTCTTACATTTTCCTCATTTCCATTCTCAATTTTATTAAGGACTTACTATACTCAAAGATTTTTTAAAGACACGTACAGTTACATATATGCTGCATATGTCACTCCTTTACGGAAGCAACGTAAAGAAAGAGATGGACAGCAAATTTTGATGTGATTCTTGTAAATAACAGTAAATATCAGTTAACAGAGAAAATAATGTCAAAAACAGTGAACACTTTAAGTATTAAGTAACAGCTAACAGGAATCGCAATTTCAAATAAACAGATAACAACATTGCAAATTTTAACAAAACAGATTACAGACATTGGGTCGAAATCAGTTAACAGTTTTTAAAATTAATCAGTCAATAAAAGTTTTAAACAAATTAAAACTGTAAAAAGGACAAAAACAGTTTAACATAAAAGGGTACCCCTCCCCAATCTCGGTGCATTACGTTTGCGCGCATTACCATTACGCCCCCCAATCTTAGATATTTGAACTTAATACTTTATTTTCTTTGAAAAGACGGTAAAGAACTATTCTAAAATTAGCAAGTTGCCATACAGTTGAAAACAAGTTGCCATACAGTAAATTTGTCAACACGAGCAAGTTGCCGTACCCTAGACCTTATTTTTTATGGTCTATATTCTTTAAAATACATCTTTTTGACAACAAATTTCAGTAAATATGATGCCACACTATATAATCTAAAAACGTGTCTGGAAAAATATTGAAAAACAGTTCAATATCTTGAGAATGGGGCGACAGAGGACGATCGACCTCGAAATTTTCCGGTACTAAGTGGAAAGTTTTGGAGTATTACACAAAATCTTGTATTAATTTTGTACTTATCGGACTTATAATTTAAAGAATTATATATCAGAAAATCATTTCTTAAGCGGCACCCTCATCAAAGGAGTGGAAATGCTTTAAATTGAACGAATTCTTAACTTGTTTACTTTTTTTTCTATTTCTCTCCGCTTCGTAATTAGTACCCAATTTCCAGTGGCGATGATACACAGTGTGAATACTGTTGCTATAACCTGATCAACTGGAAAATATTTCAGAATATAAACAAAACCAAAATTTGCATACTTAATTCTTGTTGTTTGTTAACCCTTTCACTTGATACAAATGTAGCTGCCCAGATAGAAGCTACTCTGAGAAGATGGCTTCCCTGGCTACTATTACTCAAGTGGGAGATCTTCATTATAAATGTCAATAAAAACTTGTCTAGTTTATTAATTTGTATCTTTATTTCTTCATGTTCATTCACTAACACCATGTTCACAGTTTTGTTCATGTGTTGATAATTTTTTCTTCTTAAAATTTTCAAATTTTGACCCCATCTAGGTGAAATTTTCAAAATTCTGCTCTTTCACCCAAAATTGAAATTTTTTAACCCCAAACTGCAAAAAATGTGAAAAATTCAATGAGGTTATATAAAAAAGAAGATGTGGTATGATTGCCAATGAGACAACTATCCACAAAAGACCAAAAATGACACAAACATTAACAACTATGGGTCACCGTACGGCCTTCAACAATGAGCAAAGCCCATACTGCATAGTGTACATATTCATAACATTGAATGATGTCCATTCCATTCACAAACCATAATATATATTAACATACAAATGTATGATAATCACTGAAAATCAGGTTCCTGGCTTAGGACAGGTGTAAACAAATGCAGTTGGTTTAAATGATCAATCGGTGCCAACCTTCACCCTAATCTGAAACAATAGTGTAACATCACAACATAAAAAGACACACTTTAAAATATCACATCACTTTCACTGTTCCAAAGTTCCTTTACATATGTATATCATATTATACATTTTACCAGCTACAATGTAAGGCATCATCTATAAGATTGTGAATATGTCCAATAACACCTTCCCCATTTGTGTATTTGAGTGTATAAAGGTATATCCAGAAAAGTGCATCAGACACACCTAATTTACAAAGTGCTACATGTACTTTAATGGTGTTATGTCAAGAAACTCAGTATTGGGCATTTGGTATCCATGTATCAGAACCATAATATCATAACATAATGAAAAAATTACAATCATACCAATTTCACATGAAATGTAATTACAGTTCAGGGGTATGATCTAGCCATTTTAAAAAGGGGGGTCCAGTTATGTCCTCATTCAAATGCATTGATCAGTCAAAAAAAGGGGGGGGTTCCAACCCCCTATAACCTCCCCCCTCCTGGATCCACCAATGCAGTTACTGTTAAATTTTGTGTCACAGTTTGTCATGGTCTTTTTCAAATTGTCTTAACGATTGAATACCAGGATAGACAAATAACCTTATTAAAATATTTGCTTTCATTTAAGGTGCTGCACAGATGGATGGCTGCATATTAGTAGTAGCTGCCACAGATGGAACCATGCCACAGACGCGTGAGCATTTGTTATTAGCCAAACAGATAGGTATCAAGAGAATAGTGGTATTTGTAAACAAAGTAGATGCTGCCGATAAGGAAATGTTGGAATTAGTTGAAATGGAAGTGCGAGAACTTTTGTCTGAGTTTGGATTTGATGGGGACAATGCTCCAGTTATTTTTGGGTCCGCATTAAATGCTCTGAATGGAGAAAATCCTGAACTAGGGGAAAACAGGGTTAAAGAACTTTTAGATGCTGTTGACACTTACATTGAAGAACCAGTAAGAGATTTGGACAAACCATTTTATTTACCTATTGAAAGTGTATATTCAATTCCAGGACGAGGGACTGTGGCAGGAGGAAAACTTGAGCGAGGAAGAATAAAAAAGAATACTGAATGTGAAATTGTTGGTTATGACAAGAGAATAAAGTCAATCATCACAGGTGTTGAAATGTTTCGACAGATTTTGGATGAGGCCCAAGCTGGGGATCAAATAGGCTGTCTTCTCCGAGGAACAAAAAAAGACGAACTTCGAAGAGGTATGATTATTGCCAAACCTGGAGAAATTAAACTGGTGAACAAAATCGAGGCCCAAATTTACTTATTGGGTAAAGATGAGGGTGGTAGACAAAAGCCCTTGACAGATTATTTCCAAGGTCATATTTTCTGCAGAACATGGAATTGTTCAGGATTTTTAGAAGCTCCAGGCAGAGAGATGGTGATGCCAGGAGAAGATACCAAAGTAACGTTCACACTGCTGAAGAAGATGGCCCTAGAGCTTGGAGAGAGGTTTACAATCCGTGACGGAAAACAGACAATAGGCTATGGTGTTGTAACAAACATTTTGGATGCTGTTGACATTGAGGCTTTTGAAGAAGGTTTAAAAAAGCTAAAGAAGGCCAAAAAGAAGGAACGTGAAGTAGCGAGCATGTGAATAGATCATTTAAAATGTAGTTGAAATGTTGTATGTTTTTTTTTTACCAAATGTTAGAAACGAAAATGTATGATTAAGAGTCTACAAATGCATGAATTTATAATATTCTAAAAACAAATATTTTTTATACCTGAAATAACATTTAAGTATAAAAAAAAAGATTTAAAGATGGAAGAGGTTTTGAACAGTACTGTCAGAAGAAGTGAACAAAACAATTAGATATGACAGTTATGTTGATACCAATATTGAATAACAAATTTATGTATGTTTATTTTGTGTGAATGTATACCATTGAAGTTCATTGAAAAATTAGTTATTTTCATTCTATTTATCATTGAAGCTCATTGAAAAAATGTGTTCAGTTTTCATTCAATTCATTATTTTTAGCACACCTGGCCCAAAGGGCCATGTGAGCTTTTCCCATCACTTGGCTTCCGGCGTCGTCGTAACTAAAAAAACCAAAGCATTTAGAGCTAATCTGACATGGAGTATAATTGTTCATCAGGTCTATCTGCTCTGAAATTTTCAGACGAATCGGACAACCCTTTGTTGGGTTGCTGCCCTTGAATTGGTAATTTTAAGGAAATTTTGCTGTTTTTGGTTATTATCTTGAATATTATTATAGATAGAGATAAACTGTAAACAGTAATAATGTTCAGCAAAGTAAGATTTACAAATAAGCCATCATGACCGAAATGGTCAGTTGACCCCTTTAGGAGTTATTGCCCTTGATAGTCAATTTTTAACAATTTTTCGTAAATCTTAGTTATCTTTTACAAAAATCTTCTCCTCTGAAACTACAGGGCCAAATTAATCCAAACTTGGCAACAATCATCTTTAGGGTATCAATTTAAAAAAATGTGTGGCGTGACCCGGTCAACCAACAAAGATGGCCGCCGCGGCTAAAAAGATACATGGGGGTAAAATGCAGTTTTTGGCTTATAACTCAAAAACCAAAGCATTTAAAGCTAATCTGACATGGGGGTTTAATTGTTTATCAGGTCAAGATCTATCTGCCCTGAAATTTTCAGAAGAATTGAACAACCCTTTGTTGGGTTGCTGCCCCTTAATTGGTAATTTTAAGGAAATTTTGCTGTTTTTGGTTATTATCTTGAATATTATTATAGATAGAGATAAACTGTAAACAGCAATAATGTTCAGCAAAGTAGGCTTTACAAATAAGTCAACATGACCGAAATGGTCAGTTGACCCCTTTAGGAGTTATTGCCCTTTATAGTAAATTTTTAACCATTTTTTTCGTAAATATTAGTTATCTTTTACAAAAATCTTCTCTTCTGAAACTACTGGGCCAAATTAATCCAAACTTGGCAACAATCATCTTTGGGGTATTAAGTTTTAAAAATGTGTCTGGTGACCCGGCCATCAAATCAAAATGGCAAAAAATAGAACATAGAGGTAAAATGCAGTTTTTGGCTTTAACTCAAAAACCAATGCATTTAGAGCAAATCTGACATAGAGTTATCTTGTTTATCTGATCAATAACTATTTGCTGTACAATTTTTAGATGAATCTGACAACCCGTTGTTGGGTTGCTGCCCCTGAATCAGTAATCTTGAGGAAATTTTGCTGTTTTTGGTTATCATCTTGAAAATTATTATAGATAAAGATAAACTGTAAACAGCAATAATGTTCAGCAAAGTAAGATTTACAAATAAGTTAACATGACCGAAATGGTCAATTGACCTCCTAAGGAGTTATTGTCCTTTATAGTCAATTTTTAACAATTTTCATAAAATTTGTTAATTTTTATTATTATTTTCCACTGAAACTACTGGGCCATGTTCATTATAGATAGAGATAATTGTAAGCAGCAAGACTGTTTAGTTAAGTATGATTTACAAACACATCACCATCACCAAAACACAATTTTGTCATGAATCCATCTGTTTCCTTTGTTTAATATGCACATAAACCAAGGTGAGCGACACAGGCTCTTAAGAGCCTCTAGTTTAATTATAGCATGCGCAGGAATAATTTGGATAAAAGGCATGTTCTGTCCATGAATCATATAGAAGACATGCAACCTACTACATGTAGAATTATTATATACAAATAAGAAGATGTGGTATGATTGCATATGAGACAACTCTCCACCAGAGACCATATTATATGCTGTAAAAGTTAGCAGCAAGTGATAACTGTACTGAGTTCAACAATGAACAAATTCAAATCCAGATAGCAAGCTTAATGGTGCAGACATGACAAACAATAAACAGCACAAGCAAGAAAAAGAAAAATTACAAACTGATTCATGTTCAAAACAATAAACAAAAATACATGCCTCTTTATCAATTGAAAAGTATAGATTGGTAAGATTTGTGAAAACTTATTTTTATTGGTGATTTAATTTTTAAACAATCAGAAAAGGATTCTTAAGGTACTGCTCGAGTTTTGTATCTATTGTAAAATACATGTAGTGCAATGGAATGTCATCGGCCATCTATATTTAGGATGAGAGTAGTTTCAATTGTTCTTCTGTGCAGGTGGTTTGGGTTATGACTTTGGTGGAAAATCACAAGGCATTGTGCATGATCAACCTGGTTTATGTTGGCCATGTCTCTGAAAAGTATGTAAATCAGTGTGGATCAACAATTTAAAAAAAAAGTTATGCACCTTGGAAATATTTATTATATGGAAAATTGCATTGTTGGCTCTGTCTGCATGATCTGCCCAATTATTATGAAATTTATATCTGGTTTATATCAGCAATGTCCGGGACAAGTTTGAAATTCAGTGCAAATCTGCAATATGCCCTTCAGAATAATTATAATTTAACACAGAATTGGGTTAGAATTCTTTTGTACAGTTATTGCCAGAATTGTTTCAATGGTTTGCCGGTACATCAGCAATGTCAAATATAAGTGGTGATCAAATTATTTTGTAAGACTAAAATGTTTTCTGCTGTATAATGGGTTGGCAATGTTGTTGCCAGTATTGTCCTAGTGAAAAGACAATTGGTATCGGATAATAACTTGAGTATAGGTTTATGGATCTGTATGAAATAGAACCACAATATTTTATACAATTTCAAATAAAGAATATTTATACCCCAGCTTTAAAAAAGTGGGGGTATACTGTTTTTCCTGTGTCTGTTTGTCCCATGAATTTTTCTCAGGAACTACAATTCAAGGATTTCCATAATTTAGCCAAATTGAAAAATTTTGTCACATTTTTAGGTCAGCTGGTCCAAAGGGCCAAGTATGCATTTCTCTTCACTCGATGTCCTTGGTTGTCTTTGTCCATCGTCGTTAACTTTTACAAAAATGTTCTCTGAAATTACTGGGCCAAATTTAAATAAACTTGGCCACAATCATCATTGGGGTATCTAGTTTAAAAATGTGCTGATGACCTGGCTATTAAACCAACCAAGTTGGCCGCCATGGCTTAAAATAGAACACTGGGGTAAAATGCAGATTTTGGCTTATCTCTGAAACCAATGCATTTAGAGCAAATCTGACAGGTGGTTAAAACTGTTCATCAGTTGAAGATCTAGCTGCTCTAAAAATTTTCAGATGAGTCAGACAATCCGTTGTTGGGTTGCTACACCTGAATAGGTATTTTTAGCTCCCCTGGCAAGAAGGTCCAAGTGAGCTTTTCTCGTCACTTGTCCTCCGTCGTCGTTAACTTTTACAAAAATCTTCTCTGAAACTACTGGGCCAAATTTAACCAAACATGGCTAAAATCATAGGGTATCTAGTTAAAAAATCGTGTCCTTTGACCTGTCTAACCAACCAAGAAGGCCGCCATGGCTAAAATTAGAACACAGGGGTAAAATGTAGTTTTTGGCTTATAACTTGAAATCCAAAGCATTTAGAGCAAATCTGACATGTCTTTATTTATCTACACTGAAATTTTCAGATGAATTGGACAACCCATTGTTAGGTTGCTGCCCCTGAATTGGTAATTTTAAGGAAATTTTGCTGTTTTTGGTTATTTTTTTGAATATTATTATAGATAGAGATAAACTGTACACAGCAAAAATGTTCAGCAAAGTAAGATTCACAAATAAGGCAACAGGACCAAAATGGACAGTTGACCCCTTTAGGAGTTATTGCCCTTTATAGTAACTTTTTTAACCATTTTTTGTAAATCTTAATTATCTTTTACAAAAATCTTCTCTGAAATTAATAGGCTAACCAAACTTGGCCGAAATCATCATTGGGGTATCTAGTTAGAAATTGTTTCTGGTGACCCGGCTAACCAACAAAGATGGCCACCATGGCTAAAAATAGAACAAAGGGGTAAAACGCAGTTTTTGGCTGTATTGCCTTATAACTCAAAAAACAAAGCATTTAAAGCAAATCTGACATGTGTTTATCAGGTCACGATCTATCTTCCATGAAATTTTCAGATGAATTGGACAACCTGTTGTTGGGTTGCTGGCCCTGAATTGGTAATTTTAAGAAAATTTTGCTGTTTTTAAAGGACCGCAAAAATTGTTCAATTTTTTGGTTGTATATTGGTATCATTATGAGTCTTCGTCGTCCGAAGACATTTGGTTTTTGCATTATAACTTTAGTATTAGTAAATAGAAATCTATGAAATGTTAACACAAGGTTTATGACCACAAAAGGAAGGTTAGGATTGATTTTGGGAGTTTTGGTCCCAACAGTATAGGAATTCGGGGCCAAAAAGGGCCCAAATAAGCATTTTCTTGGTTTTCGCACTATAACTTTAGTTTAAGTAAATAGAAATCTATGAAATTTTGACACAAGGTTTGTGACCACATAAGAAGGTTGGGATTGAATTTGGGAGTTTTGGTCCTAGCAGTAGGAATTGGGGTCCAAAAAAGGGCCCAAATAAGCATTATCTTCGGTTTTCATACAATAACTTAGTATAAGTAAATAGAAATCAATGAAATTTGAACAAAAGGTTTATGACCACAAAAGGAAGATTGGGATTGATTTTTTTGAGTTGAGGTCCCAACAGTTAGGAATTAGGGGCCCAAATAAGCATTTTTCTTGGTTTTCGCATCATAAATTTAGTATAAGTAAATAGAAATATATGAAATTTAAACACAAGGTTTATGGTCATGAAATGAAGGTTGGGACTTATTTTGGGAGTTTTTGTCCCAACAGTTTAGAAAAAGGGGTATAAAGTTAAACTTTGTTTGATTTCATCAAAAATTGAATAATTGGGGTTCTTTGATATGCTGAATCTATCTGTGTATGTAGATAATTAATTTTTGGTCCCGTTTTCAAATTGGTCTACATTAAGGTCCAAAGGGTCCAAAATTAAACTTAGTTTGATTTTAACAAAAATTGAATTCTTGGGCTTCTTTGATATGCGGAATCTAAACATGTACTTATATTTTTGATTATGGGCCCAGTTTTCAAGTTGGTCCAAATCATGATCAAAAATTATTATATCAAGTATTGTGCAATAGCAAGAAATTTTCAATTGCACAGTATTCAGCAATAGCAAGAAATCTTCATTGCACATTATTGTGCAAAAACAAGAAATTTTCAATTGCACATTATTGCCCAATAGCAAGAAATCTTCAATTGGACAATTGCACGGTATTGTGCATAAGCAAGTATTTTCAATTGCACAGTATTGCGAAATAGCAAGAAATATCTAATTGCACAATATTGCGCAATAGCAAGAAATTTTCTATTGGAGTTATCTTTCTTTGTCCAGAATAGTAGTTGAATCAACTTAAATCATTGTTTTATACAATGTATATTTACTTTTACTACCAACTGATAAATTAAACAATCTTTACCATTCAGTGATAACAAACACTTTTTTTTTACATTTTAATATTTTATGATGTATAAAAATGAGTAGTTATTGTTAACTCCATTAGAAAATAGAATTGAGATCAGTTTTGGAATAAGGGAAAGGGGGATGTTAAAAAAATTGAAAGGTGGGGTTCAATTTTTCTCATTTCAGATTTCATAAATAAAAAGAAAATTTCTTATTTTAGTGAGGATTGATATTCAACAGCATAGTGAATTGCTCAAAGGCAAAAGAAAACTGAAGACTTATCAGCCGCAAAGCGGAGACAAGACTCAGAAATTGACAAGGCATGAATCTCACTCCTTCAGCGACCAGTAGCCAAAGCTATCAGAAAACAACATTTATAAGATAAAAATTTGAAAGAGGCTGAATGTAAAGGTTCAAAAGGTGGAAACTGAAGAACCTTCAAGACAAAACCCAAGTCCCAAGAAGGAACCAAACGCCTTTGACGAGGTCTATTAAGGCAAAAGTTCTTTTTAATCAATAATGACAAAAACGCATTATCCCCAAAATCAGAGCCTCCTGAAAGTGATATTGTTCTGGCTATGGCAGATCTATATCCCTTTATAGTAGAAGGAGAATAACCCTTCTCCTCAAAAAGACAAAGGAAGAAATCCGCTAACTGTTGGACACTAACTGAGAGTGGATCAATCTCTTTCGACAGACATCAAGTATAGAAGACGAAAGATACCAAAGGGACAGTCAAATCATAAATCTAAAACAAACTTACAAAGCCATGGCTAAAAATGAAAAAGACAAACAGACAAACAATAGTACACATGACACAACATAGAAAACTAAAGAATAAACAACACGAACCCCACCAAGAACTACTCCTGTAGATTGTCTGACTGATCCTGAGATATGCTAGGTTGGTCTCTCAGAAAAGCATCTCTTTCTGAGGGAATTCCTGACAACAACCAAGCGTGCAGTTAGCCTCGACATGGAGATTCTCCAGACCCTGGTGCAGTTTTCTTCCTTTGAATTGAGACAATAGATCCTCTCTTAGAGGCAGACAAAGGGCTTCGCACAACACAGAAGTAGTAGTTCTGGGAACCAAGACTGTCTAGGCCAAGCCGGAGCAATACGAATGGTCTTGCAAAGATCCCTCTGAATCTTGTGCAAGATCTTGGGAAGAAGACGAAAAGTAGGGAACATGTAACTGAACATTCCCTTCCAAGATAGGGTCATAGCATCTACTGCCCAAGCTTTCTCGTCTGGAATGGGAGAAACTTAAGTCTCCAACTTGTGATTCAGACTGGTGGCAAAAAGATCTATATGAGGACGATCCCAACGAAGAATGATCTCCTGAAACACTGATGGATGAATTTCCCATTCTGTGTTCACTGGAACACGAGAACGTGAGAGCATCCGCCAGAAGATTTTGACTGCCTGGAACATGTCTCACTGATAGAATTATATCGAGACTGTGACACAGAAGAAGAATAATTTCCTTGCTCAGATGATACAGAGAAAAGGAATGGGTCCCCTCTTGATTCTGAAGATAAGCCACTACTTTGGAGTTGTCCGTGGCAACCAGTAGTGACTGACCCTGAATCACAGCCTGAAACTGACGGAGAGAAAGAAACACAGCTCTCATCTCTAGAAGATTGATGTGTTCCTCCAACTGAGCACCTGACCAAAGTCCTGATGCTGTCCTGTCATCCAGATAAGCTCCCCAACCCATCAGACTCGAATCAGTGAACAAAGTTAGGCTGGGGTCTGGAGAATCAAACAAAACTCCCTTCCTAAGATGTATATCCTGACGCCACCATTGAAGATGAGATAACAACCGAGGAAGGATGCGAACAACTGAGAAATTGGGTGCCAAATCTCCGACAGATGCCACTGAATTGGACGAATGTGAAGACGTCCTAGTGGAATGACGTCCATGATCGAAATCAGAATACCCACCAGCTGAAGCATTTGACGAGCTGGGACGGATAAAAACTGAGTCAGAGCATTGCCTAACTTACGTACCTTGATTACCTTCTCTTCTGGAAGAAGCACTAGACCCAAATCTGTCCGAAAATGTTCTCCCAGGAAATTGAAACTCTGACTGGGAATTATCTCTGATTTTTCCCATGAAATCAAAAAACCCAGTCTCAGCAGTAAAAGGATAGACAAATTGGTGTGTTCTTCCAAAAGAGATCGGCAATGATTAATGATGAGAGTATCGTCTAGGTAGAAGTGAATGAGTACTGTCTGAGTATGAAGATAAGACACCACCGTCTGAAAAATCCTGTTAAAAACTAGCGGTGCAATAGCCAGGCCAAAAGGCATAGCCTTGAAACTGTAAACCTTGTCTGCCCAAACTAGTCTGAAGAAATGACGAAACTTGTGAGAAATGGGGATGTGAAAATAGGCGTCCATCAAATCTAGAGAGGTTGTCCAAGTTCCTAAATGAATTGTCGACCTGATAGACCTGTTGGTCTCCATTTTGAAATGTGGGACCACCAGATACTGATTGAGAACAGAAAGATCTAGAACCAGTCTCATTTTCCCGTTCTTCTAAGAAACCAAGAACAGCCGGGAATAAAACCCTAGATGAAAAGGAGGATTTACCTCCTCCAACACACCCTTCTGAAGAAGAATTTTCACTTCGTCTTGATTCTTTTGAGAATCCTTTGTCACTGACAGATTGATTTGAACAGGAGAAAGAGGAGGCTGTTCCAGAAACTGAAGTTCCAATCCCCTCCGTAAAATCGAAAGTACCAAATTGTCTGAAGTTATCAGAGCCCATTGATCTAGAAAGTGGGACAGCCTGCCCCCACTGGAAGATGAGGAAGAGGAGAGAAGTATAATTTTTCTCTTCCAGTGGGGAACGATTCAACGGAGGGGACAACACGTCACTTACCCTGCTTCTTTCCCTTAACAACTTTAGCTTTCTTCCCACTTGAATAGTTGGGACGAGAAAAAGCTGGCCTCTTCGTAGACTGTGAAGAAGAAAAGGTAGAAGCCTTGTGTTGATGAGATGAAGAAGGATTGTTAACCTGAGTAGTATTGACAAATCTTTTCCCATCAGTGACCTTCACATTCACCTTGACTACAGGAGGGGACTTATTCACCACCTCCTATAACTGCTCTATGGAAACAGAGAACAACTTGTCCTTAGACAAAGGAGAACTGACAAGTCTGTTCTGAAGAGCTTCAGAGACAGTTGATTTTTCAAGAATCCACTGTCTCTTAGTAAGAGTAAAGTTGGCCACAGTACCAGGTAGAATGAATTGAGACATTCCAAGACTCATGTCTACCTGAAGCAGCATAGACCTCAAGTCTGAAAATTCCTACCCTTTGTCCTTTAAAAGAGACCCAGCTGCTGACAAAAAGTGCTCAGCCGTCTCAAGAACAAAAGTAAAACACCTCAGATAATTCTCTGACTTGACATAAGAAGCTTGAGAAAGTCTGAGCCCATCCAAAGGGTTTCGAACCAAGCAAATTAGAAAAAAGCCCGGTCACAAGCAGGAGCCGATATACACAGGGAAGATCCATTGATCTCAAAGTCCTTAGATCTACATCTCCCTGGGTAAGAGGCAGGTCCAAAACCAGAGAACTTACTACCACAAGTTGTGCTAGTGTTAGTGTCTCAGCCAGAGAAGAGTTTACAAAGCAGTTGTAAAGTGCCCAGACTCTGGGAAAGAATGATACCCCTTAGACTCTGGCTTGACTATACATGAGCAAGCCATGAAATCCGAAGGAATAGAAGAAAACCTAGGTGGAGACGACATAGGCATATCCGACATATCCCTTTGAATAGAGTAGACCAGACTCCTAAGGCTCCTTAGGAATGAAAGCATCTCCCTCTGTGCTTACTACACTGTCAACAACAGAAATACAACCTTGGTCATCCAAAAATAGGAGACATTTTCCAACAACTGTCTAGGAGGTCTAGGAGGGTCCTGTGCAGGATCCTGAGACAGACCCCTAGACTCCATAAGATTAAGCCTGTTACCAAACTACAAGAACTTAGCATTAACAATAGCTTGTATCTTGTGTATGGAGGTGATAAGACTCCTCATCTCATCCTTAAACGAGGATGACTCTGAAGAGGGTCTACCACCAAACCCATGACCAGACCAAACTGATTGAGCCGAATACGGATCAAAGGGATGGGGATAAGGTTGGGCATACCCATAGGCAGGGGAGGGTAGGCAAAATTTATGTGCCACCAAGTCCGAGAAAAAAGGTCACTCCTGATGCCTGCTGGTAGTGTCTCCTGCCTACTTGTCGTGCAAGACACAGGAGACGTTGTTATCTCTGCAGGACTAGTCACGGTATATGATAACTTTCTAGGCCTAGATAGCCTCAACTGACTAGCACCAGGAGTGAAAGGCATAGCCCTGACAGGAACAGGTTCTGTGTCCTGTTCCATACCGACACCAGAAACACCTGGAATAAATTCCAAACTTCTATCACAAAAGTCATCAGAATGGGTAACCAAACGCCAAGGGGACAACAAATTACCATTGTAAGTGTGTATTTGACAGTCACTTACCTCTTGGGTAGCCGAAGCTGGAATTTTATCTATAATATTCAGATAAAATTATTAAAATTATCCAAATATACTTATAATTAACAAAAATATCAATATAACATGCCCAAACAAAAAATATATATAAACGAGTCTAAATTGAAAACTACGTTCAAACCTATGATTGCGTTGGATAAAAACCGCAATTTTTATACGTGTGCATGTCAAACAAATTTCATTGTAGAAGGGTCTAAAAACAGCACAAACAACATTTTCCAAAAGACCAAAAAAGTGAAAAGGTATATTTAAACAAAACGCATTTGACTAACAGGTCGAACAACTGATGTTCTTTAACCCTGCTGACTGCCATTGACGATTGCCAAATAAAATTGATCACAAGATGTAACAAAATGGATCTGAATATAAATTTAATACGTCACAGAAAAAAATGTTGGTTAACTTGTGGCTATGATGTTGTGCCACAAACATTCGGTGTCAATATTTCTTTAGTACACCAGATCTAGATTTCGACAATATATGTCTCTTCAGTGATGTTAGGGATCGAAACGGTATTTGGAAGGCCATATAATTTACTCTCAATTTAAGATTGACTCTTGAATTTTAAGAGACAATATAGGATGAACGGATCATATAAACCGGCGGGAAAATAGGATACATGCCCAAACAAAAAATATATATAAACGAGTCTAAATTGAAAACTACGTTCAAACCTATGATTGCGTTGGATAAAAACCGCAATTTTTATACGTGTGCATGTCAAACAAATTTCGTTGTAGAAGGGTCTAAGAACAGCACAAACAACATTTTCCAAAAGACCAAAAAAGTGAAAAAGTATATTTAAACAAAACGCATTTGACTAACAGGTCGAACAACTGATGTTCTTTAACCCTGCTGACTGCCATTGACGATTGCCAAATAAAATTGATCACAAGATGTAACAAAATGGATCTGAATATAAATTTAATACGTCACAGAAAAAAAATTTGGTTAACTTGTGGCTACGATGTTGTGCCACAAACATTCGGTGTCAATATTTCTTTAGTACACCAGATCTAGATTTCGACAATATATGTCTCTTCAGTGATGTTAGGGATCGAAACGGTATTTGGAAGGCCATATAATTTACTCTCAATTTAAGATTGACTCTTGAATTTTAAGAGACAATATAGGATGAACGGATCATATAAACCGGCGGGAAAATAGGATACATGCCCAAACAAAAAATATATATAAACGAGTCTAAATTGAAAACTACGTTCAAACCTATGATTGCGTTGGATAAAAACCGCAATTTTTTTACGTGTGCATGTGAAACAAATTTCGTTGTAGAAGGGTCTAAAACAGCACAAACAACATTTTCCAAAAGACCAAAAAAGTGAAAAAGTATATTTAAACAAAACGCATTTGACTAACAGGTCGAACAACTGATGTTCTTTAACCCTGCTGACTGCCATAAATTTGACGATTGCCAAATAAAATTGATCACAAGATGTAACAAAATGGATCTGAATATAATTTTAATACGTCACAGAAAAAAAATTTTGGTTAACTTGTGGCTACGATGTTGTGCCACAAACATTCGGTGTCAATATTTCTTTAGTACACCAGATCTAGATGCCCAAACAAAAAATATATATAAACGAGTCTAAATTGAAAACTACGTTCAAACCTATGATTGCGTTGGATAAAAACCGCAATTTTTATACGTGTGCATGTCAAACAAATTTCGTTGTAGAAGGGTCTAAAAACAGCACAAACAACATTTTCCAAAAGACCAAAAAAGTGAAAAAGTATATTTAAACAAAACGCATTTGACTAACAGGTCGAACAACTGATGTTCTTTAACCCTGCTGACTGCCATTGACGATTGCCAAATAAAATTGACCACAAGATGTAACAAAATGGATCTGAATATAAATTTAATACGTCACAGAAAAAAAATTTGGTTAACTTGTGGCTACGATGTTGTGCCACAAACATTCGGTGTCAAGATTTCTTTAGTAAACCAGATCTAGATTTCGACAATATATGTCTCTTCAGTGATGTTAGGGATCGAAACGGTATTTGGAAGGCCATATAATTTACTCTCAATTTAAGATTGACTCTTGAATTTTAAGAGACAATATAGGATGAACGGATCATATAAACCGGAGGGAAAATAGGATACATGCCCAAACAAAAAATATATATAAACGAGTCTAAATTGAAAACTACGTTCAAACCTATGATTGCGTTGGATAAAAACCGCAATTTTTATACGTGTGCATGTGAAACAAATTTCGTTGTAGAAGGGTCTAAAAACAGCACAAACAACATTTTCCAAAAGACCAAAAAAGTGAAAAAGTATATTTAAACAAAACGCATTTGACTAACAGGTCGAACAACTGATGTTCTTTAACCCTGCTGACTGCCATTGACGATTGCCAAATAAAATTGATCACAAGATGTAACAAAATGGATCTGAATATAAATTTAATACGTCACAGAAAAAATTTTTGGTTAACTTGTGGCTACGATGTTGTGCCACAAACATTCGGTGTCAATATTTCTTTAGTACACCAGATCTAGATTTCGACAATATATGTCTCTTCAGTGATGTTAGGGATCGAAACGGTATTTGGAAGGCCATATAATTTACTCTCAATTTAAGATTGACTCTTGAATTTTAAGAGACAATATAGGATGAACGGATCATATAAACCGGAGGGAAAATAGGATACATGCCCAAACAAAAATATATATATATAAATTATGAACTTAAAATATTTGCAAAATAATAAACTTTTTCCTCCTCCGCAAAAACGTGTGCAGCATGCGTTGTTGAACCGTAAAAATGATGAAGCTTTAGGACGCGCAGGTGTCAGATCGGATAGGTTGTCACGGGGTCATGGTTCATTTTCTGGCTAGTTTCCGGTTGAATAATGCAGCGAGTGGACTTATATTTCAATTTATTAAGGTGAGGTATTTAATGTAATAAAACTCGTAGAGCATATGAAATGGCGACTGTATTTACTTCCTGTATAAAGGATGATGATATAATAACGTGTACAATTTGTCTAGAACAGTTTAACAATCCGAAGTATTTACCATGTTTACATACATTTTGCGAAAGTTGTATTGCCACATATATTACTTCCGCGTTTGAAAAAGATAATACAAATATTGGTTGTCCAGTTTGTAGAGCTAAGGTTTCTGTCCCTGCTGAAAGAATAACGCCAGAGGAATGGGCAAAACAGTTGCCTCTGAATTTTCTCCTTGTCGGATTAATCGAAAAACATAAAGTAGAACGTACAGAAAAGATATGCATGTCATGCGAACGATTTGATGTTAATACGAAATCAGAAGCGTCTTCCGTGTGTATTGATTGCTCTGACGCTCTTTGCGCAACATGTACAAGGTGTCATAAAAGTAGTAAATTAAGTTCAAACCATGAAATTGTTCCAATATCAGACATTTCAAAAGACGGTTATGCTTTGAAATCATTTAAGAACATGTGCTCCGAGCACAAAACTAAAGAGCTGGAATTATTCTGTGTAGATCATGATTGTCCATGCTGTTCAATATGTGTTTCAGTCAAACATAGAAAATGCAAAAATGTTTTGACTATCGAGGAAGCTGCCAAAGCATTCAGAGAATCAAACACCATAAGCAAGACTACAAACGAGGTTAGTGCTTTATTGGCAGATTTAGATACTGTGTTGGAATCTGAAAAAAGTTCTTTAGTTGACATGGACGCTGTTTATGATACCGAAATGCAGAAATGTGATAAATTTTGGAAAACATTGCAGCAAAAGATTGATGAACTTAAAAGTAAATGGACAAAGGCATACCAAAAAACATACCTCAGTGAACAGGCTAAACTCGAGTTATCTATTAGTGATGCCGAGAATAGAATGAAAGCTGTCAAAAATACTAAGCAAATCTTGGAAGCTACATTGAAAGAAGCTTCGGATGTCCAGTTAATGATTGAAATTAAAAAATTGAAGATTTATATTGAAAAACAATTTAGAAGATTTGAGAACACTCAAAATACATACAGCAAAATAGAGTTTCAATTTATTGATAGTGTAGATGACATTGTCAAAAATATTGAAGAAAAAATAGTCATTAACAATGATAAAATGCCAAAAGTTTTACATTTTTCTAGCACCAAATGTGTTAAAAATGAAATTAAAGATGAATCGTTTCAGTAAGGTCTAGATCACTCGCCTGCCGATAGAGCACCTGCTGATATAGCACCATCAGCTGGCGATAAGGCACCTTTTTTGAAAAAAATGATTTGCCTCCCTTTGCACAGTGTCTTAAGTTTTTAGAGAAATAACTATTTGCTTCTCATTTTAACCTAATTTAAATTGTTTTGTCGGGATTTATTTGAATAAATACTTTGAAAATTAAATTATTTTTGTAGTATCTCCTTTGGATCTAAATAAAATGTAAACTATAAGCTTACAGAATAAGATTTAATGTTCGTTCTAAATATTTTTTATACAACTCACAAATAACGATGCCTGCCCTGTCATATATATGAATGAAGTTCTGGATAGGGTGTGTATATATATATTAGAGGATGATGGACAAAGACAACAGAATTGACACAAAAAGGGAATAAAAAAAAATAGGATAAAAATAGAGAATAATTCATGTAAACTACAACTTCAAGACTAAAATGTAAATCTCGTTCTAATTAACAAAATAATGATGCCTGTCATACAAGTAGGTTATAGTGGGACTGCGCTCCACTATTTCTCCTCGAGGAGGTTCTAATCTCCTATAATCTTGCCAACATAAGTCATTAAACATATATTTCTGAAACTTTGTGATCATTGCCCTCTACAGAAAAAGACACGTTCTGGCCTATTTATTGTTGTTCTTTATGCATTGGTGAATTTAAATGTATATTTTACTTCATTAAGATTTCTCTAAATTTTGTACAAGTTAACATGGATTCTCTGTAAATATCAACCATGCCACATATAGGTCGTGGCACGCATAGTCTCAGAAAAGCTTCAAACTTTGTCAGTTAATACACTTTAATGTATAAATGGAAAAAAAATATTGATATTGTTGCTATGGACCATGGTTGCCATGGTAACGGGATATTCTAATTTTACCTTCAAAATTGCTCTTTTTCAACTATGAAATAGGTCTACTTTGGGCATTAATATCCACTAAAATAGCAATATATTGGTAAAAATACCTATAATTTATATGAATATCATTAAAAATTAAAATAATAATTGAATTTAAAAATATCAAATATTTTTTGTTGCCCTGATTTGATCCGTGGATACATGGAAGAGTTCAACCGGTATATAAAATACCCAATTTAGACAGTTTTTGAGGACGTGTAGCAAACTTACGCATCCATGTAGGAATATGACATTATACTTTCCTTTGAGGCAACATATTGTAGTTTCGATAAATGGAATGAAATTCTTGGGGATCTTGTTTCCAAGAGCGGTAACCATGGAAACAAAAAAGTCAAATTTTCAAATTTTTATCAGTTTTTTCCATTAAAAAGTGCAATTAAAAAGTTAACCAATAACTTTTTTAATCTTACATTACCTATTATTTATAACCTACAGGAGAAATTCAACTTAATGACAAATAAAAGGTCTGTTGCTATGGAAATAGGGCTTTCAAAATTGCAATTTTAGCCAAAAATTGTAAAAAATTGTAAAATCTGCAAATTTAGAAAAGAAAAAAAATTTAAAACAATTTGAGAATTCAAATGGCAAAATACAGACTAAAGTTTAACTTCAGCTTAAATCTGACAATGAAAATGGTTACCATGGAAATATATGGATTATATCTGGAGATCTGAAATAAGGTCTCACATTTCATTTTTTGGACGCAAATGAACATCAACACTATTTATTTGTTGCAATAAATTTGAAGTGTAAATATTAAAAATGCTAAAACATATTTCGTGTAAACATAAAAAATAGTTTCAATGTTGTCAAGATGTTTGCTATAGCCTTGATATGCTAAAGAAGAATACTATTTCACAGATTTAAGCTGACGCAACAGTTTTGTCTTGCTAAACAAATGATTTGATGAGCATGTCATCAAAACAGATTTAAGATATAAAAAACAAGAATGTTTCCATAGTACACAGATGCCCCACTCACAGTATCATTTTACATGTTCAGTGTACTGTGAAATTGGGATCAATACTTTAATTTGGCATTACAATTAGAAAGATCATACCATACGGAACATGTGTACTAAGTTTCAAGTTAATTGAACTTCAACTTCATCAAAAACTAACTTGACCAAAAACTCTAACCTGAGCTTCACATTATCTTTTTCTTGGTTGAGTGGACCATGAAATTGGGGAAAATACTTTAATTTGACATTGAAATTAGAACGATCATATCATAGTGAATATGTGTACTAAGTTTCAAGTTAATTGGACTTCAACTTCGTCAAACACTAACTTGACCAAAAACTCCAACCTAAAGCCGGACGAACGAATGGACAGACGAACGTATGAACAGAAGTACGAACGGAGGCACAGACCAAAAAACATGATGGGCATAAAAAGTCGTCTTACAAATATAAGAGACACTACACATGGCAATAAAGGTGAATTGATCAGAAATGTTAACTGTAATTTTGAGGAATAACATAAAGTGACACAGACAAAATAAAGTTTTATATTCATAAATAATGCAGTCATTACATGTATTTACAAACTGAAAGACACTAAATATCTAGTTTGTATTGGCCAAGAAAGCGGTAGGCATGAAAAGAATTAAAACTAAAAACATTTTAACTGTTATTTGGTTCCAAAAGTACTTTATATACATTTGTATCTGTTCTGTCTTTTTTCTCTGCTGCTACATAATCTTCAGAACAACTAAGTCTTTTTTCTCTATCTGACAAAGCAGGACAAAAATGAAACAATTTGTTGGTCTGATGAAAATTCTCCTTTTTGTACATGTTGTATAAAAATCTCATCTCATTAGCAGCCACTTAAGGATCTACCTTGTTACCACTTGCCTTTCAATATTAGATTTTTCAGTCATGTACAGTATATTGCTTTAGTTGTTGAAGTAATGTGACTCTGGATTTATTAACATGGATGCCCATCTCATTTGAAGAACTTTATCTGAATTAAGTGCCTATGAATTATTTGTTGATTCTAAAGATATAGACTTTTTAGGTTGATTTGAATTTATCTTATCTGCATACAATCTATTCACTGTTTCTGATATTTTCATTTTTACATCATTTAACAAAGAATAGACTAGTCTATGTTGCATGATAACATGCTCTCTGCTGCTGCTTTTGTTAAGAATTATCTTATGTGCATCTGTCTTCCTCAATAGTACATGTAGTACAGTTTTCTCGATTTCCATTTTCTGAAATGAAAAAAATATTTAAAAATTAAAGCTGTCACATAAAAACTCACCATTTTTTGTACATTGAAAAAAATCAATTTGATGAGGCCTCTTGTAAACACCTTAAAACTAAAAGTGTATTTAAGTTACATACTATACATACATGAAGATGTTCATATTATCAGGAAATTATGATTCAATATTTATTTTCTAGAGTTTAATGATATTCTGTTGTGTGGTTTTAGAGGAGTTTTATGAAAACCTTGCAGTAGTATATTGAGGCAAATAAGTTCTAAGGGGCATTACTCCTAGAAACTAGAGGCTCTTAAGAGCCTGTGTAGATCACCTTGGTCTATGTGCATATTAAACAAAGGACACAGATGGATTCATGACAAAATAATGTTTTGGTGATGGTGATGTGTTTGTAAACCTTACTTTACTAAATATTCTTGCTACTTAAAATTTTCTCTATCTTTCTCCTTTAGATACAGAGGTAAATATTTTATAAAAATGTACAAAAAAATACCATATTAAAGAAAATTGATAAAAATTAACTATAAAGGGCAATAGCATCTTAAGGGGTCAACTGACCACTTTGGTCATGTTGACTTATATGTAGATCTTACTTTGCTGAACATTATTGCTGTTTACAGTTTATCTCTATCTATAATAATATTCAAGATAATAACAAAAAACAGCAAAATTTCCTTAAAATTACAATTTAGGGGCAGCAACCCAACAAAAGGTTGTTTTCGATTCATCTGAAAATTTTAGGGCAGATAGAGGTTGACCTGATAAAGAATGTATCCCTGTCAGATTTGCTCTAAATGCTTCGGTTTGTGAGTTATAAACCAAAAACTACATTTTACCCCTATGTTCTATTTTTAGCCGTGGTGGCCATCTTGAATGGATGGTCAGGTCACCAGACACATTTTTTAAAACTACATACCCCAAAGATGATTGTGGCCAAGTATGAATTAATTTAGCCCGGTAGTTTCAGAGGAGAAGATTTTTGTAAAAGATAACTAAGATTTACGAAAAATGGTTAAAAATTTACTATAAAGGGCAATAACTCCTAAAGGGGTCAACTGACCATTTTGGTCATATTGACTTATTTGTAAATTTTACTTTGCTGAACATTATTGCTGTTTACAGTTTATCTCTATCTAAAATAATATTCAAGATAAATAACCAAAAACAGCAAAATTTCCTTAAAATTACTAATTCAGTGGCAGCAACCCAACAACAGGTTGTCTGATTCATCTGAAAATAACAGGGCAGATAGATCTTGACCTGATAAACAATTTTACCCTGTCAGATTTGCTCAAAATGCTTTGATTCGTGAGTTATAAGCCAAAACACTGCATTTTACCCCCATGTTCTAATTTTAGCCGTTGCAGCAATCTTGGTTGGATGGTCGGGTCACCAGACACATTTTTAAAACTACATACCCCAAAGTCGATTGTGGATAACTAAGATAACTAAGATTTACGAAAAATGGATAAAAAACTAGATATCCCAGTGACGATTGTGGTCAAGTTTGGATAAATTTGGACTAGTAGTTTCAGAGGAGAAGATTTTTGTAAAAGTTAACAACGCCGGACGCAAAGTGATGGGAAAAGCTCACTTGGCCCTGTGGGCCAGGTGAGCTAAATATGTAGTTGGAATACAAATTACAAAAAAAAAAAACCATACCTAAAAAACTGAAGAATCTGAACTTTGACTCAAATCAGCTTGCTCACTTTTACTTGTGTCTTCTAGGATTAACAATGGACACCTTTAACTGGTATTGTCTGAAATAAATTCAAAATATAAGGAGAAAATAACAATAAAAATAAAATTCCTTACTACATATATTAGTTTAAATGTGTGTAATAACAATGAATAATTGTATTAAAGGGAAACTTCGCAAAAAAAACAAAAATTGATATTATGTCCATTCTGTATAAAAATGCTCAAATTTATAAATATTAAAGTTTTATTCCGCTAGATAAGAGATCAACATCGATTTTAAATTTTGAGTATCAGTTCTCGCCTTCCGCCATTTTGTTATCTTGTCCAAATAAAAGTCACGATATGTCTATAAACCGCAAAGAAACAAAACTACAGTAACCGATGTAGTCTTAATTACGTGTCGATATCTTGTCAATCGTACGGTTGTTTTATCTGACTAACTAACTTGATACGGAAAATGTTCTTATTTTTTTAATAACCATATAGTCTGTTATTTTTAAACTGTTAATATTGGAATTAGTTAAAAAGTCTAAGTTCAAATCATAAATAAGTGTTCCGTGAAAATTGTTTTCGAAAATCTAATTCGTTCATAATTCTTTAAAGTAATATACTTTATTCAAATAAATTAGGATCTTCGCTCCACTGTTCACCCGCATGGCTTAAGGTATTACTCCCAAAGGTATTGTGAGGGGTGTAAGGTGACACGTCCAGGTATTCAAGCGATTTCCTGTCGGGCTTGTAAGTTCATGCATCGTTTCACTTCTGTAGGTATTGATCAGTGTATACACGGCCGATAACTTATAACTTTCCATTTTGAACTATCAGGTGCATGTATAATATACATCTCTGTCTTGCGTGTCCGAAAGTGATATAATATACTATTCATTACTTAACTCATACGCTTGTTTATAAATAAAATTTCTGGTGTAAAGAATATTATTTATAAAAAAAAAAAATGATACAAAAAAAAAAAAAAAATTGAAGATATACAAATACACGTATTTTTTCCAAGGGTTAATTTGGGAAAATCAGAGACATATAATTGTATTATATGTCTCTGGGAAAATGTAATATTTACTCGTTGTCAATAGTAAAGGACATAGTTGGATCATTCCAGAAATGTTGATTAAAAAAATGTGCGCACTTGTCGACGATTCGTTTATACGCCCGGATAGAAAGTTACGGAACTACAGCGCAATTTAAAATATATACATGTATACATTGAACATAAGAAAGAAACATAAATTTTGTGCAAATTGGGGTAAAAGTTTTGTAAATAGACTAGTCCACGTATACCAACAGTATGTAATCATCCAATTCGATAGACTATTGTATACCAAAAGAAGAAGAAGAGGACCAATTTTATTTAAATACAGGTCGATCTATAACTTGCTTTGGTTCATCGAAGTTATGAACATAGTAAAATCACAGATTTATATATCAATTAGATTGTTCTCGAATAAAGAAAGAAATTCGTCATCACCACAATTGTTCCGACATATGCAACTGGACGTACACTAATAATCCCCGAGGGTGTGAATATTTTCTAGGAAAGCTATTGAGTATTAAAGTTTCAAATCATTTTCGGGATTTATTTTCTTTCTTGATATTCAATGACAGCAAATTTAAAGAATAAACTGCTTGTCAGATATTTGTCCGCTTTAGGGGTATTCTTGCCAGTTGAACAGACTTATAATTACATTCAAAAATAGGGAAAGATGACATTAAATTCGTTGTCTTTTGTTTTTAAACATCTTTGGTCAAATAGTTATTAAGTATTATACGTTGTGAGACGAAGACTATTTTAATAAGGACGTCCCCGATTATGATTAAATTTGGTTGACGTTTTTCACACTTGATAAAGAATATCTATTCGTATTTTTTTTATTCCATTCCAAGAAGACCTTAAATTTGCTGTTAATTTTTTAAAACTTTTCAAGTAGAAAAATATTTTTTCTTTTTCGTTCATATTATATTCCGCTTCGGTAGAGTTATCTTCAGTGAGTTCCAGTTATTAATTTATACGTGGCTTTTAAAAAGTCTAAATCTAAGTGTTCTCATTCATTTATTTGCCTAATAAAGACAAATAAAAATACTTTGGTAAAGCTATTTATAATTTCTAAGTTCTCCTTTCTATTAGACATCAATCAAGGACAAAAGGTGTAAATCATTTCAATCGGACATATTATTCAAGTTTCCCGTCTTTAACCGAAAATTGTGTATTTCTTAGTAAATTAACTTATTTGAATTCAAATAAATAATAGCACCAAACATAATTAAATAATTCCACGGCGATCAATTTTTATTTGTCACCAACTTGAATATATATTTTAAATATGGGTATTGAAAGCTCCCTTGTCTTATAATTCACTGATCCGAATAGACAGTCACACCTGGCAAGGTGTGCCCGAGAGGCGTGGTTAAATACCGAAGTGCAAATAACAATTTACCTTTCAACAAGCCATCTACGAGTATTGCCACAGAACCGTGAATACACACATCGTATCAACCAAGTCATAGCAGAGATAGTAAAAGGTCAATAAGAGTACACCAACATATTGTCTTTACAGATTATTGTACTTTACTTTGTTCACCTTATCATTCCGAAAATATATTAATTAAAAATAAATTTATAACTTTTTGTGTTGTCTACAAAAATAATTCGAATATATACGTTTAACATAGAAAATTTATCTCATGAATATGTACAATTGAACGTCTGTGCGTTTTATCTTCTTATTATCGGATGGTGTTTTAGATAAAGCATAAGTCATCGGCGCGCTTACGATTACGTTAAAATATGATTAAAAACCAAGACTTTTAATGATTGTATTTTAAATCCCGGCATGCAAAAACCAGGAGAAAACGTCACGACCTACAGGAAGTAGTTAATATTTTTTCATTAAATATTGAATTTCTCCTTTATTACTGCACATATAGCGATAAAACTTTGTGAATATATATATTATGTCATAATGAACATATTTAAACCATAAGTAAAAAATCGTGAATTTTCCCTTTAATCAAGCTATATCTTTTTCAATTTTCATATTACGGATATTTATTCCTAGGTTTCATGTTGAGGACATTTATTCCTTGAATCATGTTAAGGATATCTATTTCCAGGTTTTATGTGAAGAAAATGTATTTCAATATATCTTGCTTAAGAAATTTATTGCAATGTTTCATGGAAAGGATATTTTTTTCTATGATTTTTATTCAAGATATTTATTCCTAGATTTCATGTTAAAGATGTTTATTTCCATGTTTGATGTCAGGGATATTTATTCTCATGTATCATGCTAGGAATATTTATTTCCATATTTTATGTTAAGAATATTTATTCCTTTGTCTAATATTAAGGATAATTATTTCCTTGTTTTATGTAAAGGATTTATATTCCTATGTTTCATGTTAAGGATATATATATTCCCAAGTGTTATGTTAATAATATTTAATCCCAGATTTCATGTTAAGGATATCTATTTCTATAACTTAAGTTTAGGCCTGTACAATATTAGAATATTTAATCACAATTTTCAATATCAATGACAAAGCTTGTTTGAGTCAGTATGTTTAAGCCTCCTTAATTGACATCAATTCTGGTATCAGATCTTAGTGAGGTCAGATTTATTTCAGTGAAGCAGTGCTAGAATTTTGGGGTAACCCCTTTTTTCTTTAATTGGGAAGTACTGGAACTTTTATTTCATAGTGACTAAGTGTGATCTACTCCTGAATCTTAATTACAGCTCTTTTATGAAAGCATGCAAAGCGAACATTAGATCAACTTGCTATGTTTGTTTGTATTTATGTGTGTACATTTGTATGTTTGCATTTATGTTTGTTAGTAAACAACAGGTATGTAGTCTGTTTCAGTATGTTTACTATATACTGGAATTTGATTGGACAATAAACATTAACTTCATTTCATGTTAACTTCTATTGTCCAATCAAGTCACAGTATATATAAAACAGACTGAACTCTGGCTATATATTGTTTGCAAACATCCAAGCAAATATAGTGAGCAAGTCTATGAAAGTTTTGTTCTGCATGCTTTTATAGAATAGCTGTAACAGTGTTCTGCTATTTACCTTTCTTGCTCTTTTGATTGGACCTGAATCGTCTAAACCTTGATCTATTTCAAAATAGAAAAAAAGAAAATGCATATTTGGACAGTGAAGATCATAATTATAAATTAGTCTGTATTTCTTATTAAAATCCTAAAAAAAAAAATTACCAAACAGTTATCAAAAGTACCAGGATTATAATTTTATACGCCAGACGCGCGTTTCGTCTACATAAGACTCATCAGTGACGCTCAGATCAAAATAGTTAAAAAGCCAAATAAATACTAGTATACATGTATGTGCCTAAAATAAGCATGCACAAGCCACATTTATATCAGAACTTTTTTTCAAACTTTAAATATTTAAAAGACAACATGCATGTACATGTATGCAACTAAGGAGATACACTGTTGTTCAGTTGCATAGATTTAAACAACATTAATTCATTTGCATGTCTTCTTCAGATTTTTTTTTAAAGAAATAAACATACATGCATCAAATGTAAAATCATTACCCTATCTTACTGTATTTAATACAAACCTTATTTACATTCATTTTTTTAATGTTGCATTGCTTTGCTTTGGCAATCTAGTAACATTTGTCTACCATGTCTAGACTACAGTCTCTGCAAATACATGTACCTGGAATTATAAAAGTATCATGTATAAATGTGCTCCATATGTAGACATTTTTTCACATTTGCCTTCTTAAAGAAAGTGACTTAAACCCACTCTGACATAAAGATTCTTTTAGAATTTTAAACTTGTGGCTGTTAGATATTAGATAAAATGTTCTTCCCTGGAACTGTATACAAAGCAAACATACACTTTGAATAAAATAATTTTGGTCATGGAAATACAAATGAAATAGATTAAAAGTCACTGACAAAGTTGGTCATCATTTCCACCTGGTATTAAAACAAGCTTTTTACAACTTTCCTAGATCATGAGCAAGGCCTATACAATTTGAACAAAGAAATCTATTTACCTATCTTCATATTTCAATAATAATAATAATAATAATAATAATATCTCTTTAGAGAGAGGAACTAATTTGGATTACACCAATTTTCAATAAGGCTCTCTTAATACAATAATAATTACATTAAAAATAAACAATTCATCAATAATAATGATAAATAAAAATTAAATACAATTTAAAGTACAATAAACAATTATGATATATAGCATTACAGTACAAATATGATGGTAAAGTTAAAAGTACATAGATTTGTATTTATGTTTAAATTCAGATACTGTATTTGATTTCTTTATTGAATTAGGAAGAGCATTCAACACTTTTGGTCCAGTGTACATGCAAAAAAATGGGACAACCCCCTTATTCCTAAAGGAACACATGTCTTTGCAAAAAATAGAAATTTATAATTTAGTTTAAAATATGCTTACCTGTTTCAAGTTGAAGGAATAATCCATGAAGTGTATTTATAGTTTCCACATTAGACAGTGACAGTCATTTTTTTAGCAGCAGACTGTTCATGTCACAGGTGTTGATAAAAACGGAACTTCACATTAGTTTCCCCCTTTTTTCTTTTTTCATTGTGTCCACGTACATTGAACAATGGCTTGAACATATTTGTGAATTTGATGGAGGTGGCGGGAGCAAATCACATTCTGTACAAACAGCATCCTGTACTTCATGGTCTTCATCACGATTTTAACATGTTTATGTTCTCTCAAGTTTGCTATGACTTTTATGTCCTCTGAACATACATTGTCATAGTAAATGCTTATCATTGTTATGAAACTGACCAGCCATTATGAGGAATGTATACAGATATATTTATATTAGATGTAAAGTGTAAAATATGCTGATTTAAACAAGCAAAACATGTTGCAGACGTCTGTATTCATTTTTCTGTAGATAAACAAATGACTTTTTCTATTTTCAAACTTTGGTGAGTTCTAAAAAGGGAAATAACTCTTGTAGATTTCAGGCAATTTTTGGCATTTTTATCCAATTTTTATAAAAAAAAATCTAATGAGCCCCAAAAATGTTTTTGCAGAAATGAGAAATATAAATCTTTTGGAATAAAAGCTATTTTTTAGTTTTTTCAGGAATGGATGCGTTTTTTCATAAATTAGGAGGAAAATTGGTTCATAATTGCATTAGAATATGCCAAAATTCATACTAATAACCTAGATTAAAAATTTCAATTTGAGTTTAATATCAGAAAAAGTGAAAAAAATGTCCCTGAACAAGTATTTAAAAGAAACTGATATGAAATAAACTTCATCAAACATATTATGCTGTATATAAGTCACTGTAAGGCGAGAATAGCAAAAATCAGCTATTTTCAACATTTAAAGCCCGTTGCCATGGTAACCATACATAATTGAGGGTGGCATGTACAGACTTTTTTTCATATTTTATATAAATGTTTGTTGTCAGAAAGTTTCAACAAAATCGGTGACCATCCGTGCCCAACTTTGGTTGACGGTTACAGAGAATGGGTGTTAAAACCTTTTTTAAGCAATATTTTTTACAGGTTATAACATGTATTTTTGCATTATACAAGTTATAACATGTACAATATTTTTGTACATGTTATAATCTGTACAAAATGGCAACTTGTACACGACATATATATAACATGAATTGATAACGTTAACTTCACTGAGAGTTAATCATCTGTTAAGTTTCTCAATAATAAAGCAATCAAATCAAATGTAAATAAAATGCAATCTAATGTCCATTTCTATAAATATCAAGACAGGGATGTAATAAAGATGTCATTGAGGTAATTAATAATGTCTTCATTTGCTGACAACTGTAACAGGTGCTCATCTCTGACCACTATGATTAAGATAAGCACCATGTATGCAACCGAATACAAAATAATCATACTTGTTTCACTTGCATAAACTTAGGGTATGATTAAGATTTTGTAGAAGTTTTGGCTGTTATCAAAAAGCTACGTGAATGTGCAATAGATAAAAAAATTAAAAAAAAACTGTCCGCAAGAGACAAAATGACACAGAAATGAAAAGTCTACATAGATTATATATTTAAATTTAAACTACGTGAATAATGCCTGCTTGACCATACACTCGTGCAGTTCAACCTACAAAGTTTTATGGTAATGATGTGTGTTTAACCCGCATTCAAACCCAAATTAAGAAATGGCGTGTTGTCCTTTTACCGAATTTATGACAAATGTTCTCCAGAAAAAATACTGCATTTACAATTGGTAAATAAATTCTTGGTTCCTCTCTAAATCAACAAAAGTTGCACACATACGAATCGAAACCAGGTGCTTCGAACATTTACCAATGCATGAAATGACTTGCTTTATGTGTGAAAATAAAACTGAAACTGAGGAACATGTACTAATTGAATGTCCGCTTTATGACGATTTAAGGAACATACTTTATTGATAAAAAACAACGAAACAATAGCATGAATAGGTCTCATGGGAAACGTATCAATCGAAATCAACGAGTTAAACATCGTATAAATTATACACTTGATAATCTCCTATCTATATTTAAAAATAATGGTAGGCACCAATTATTATGTAAACTGGGTCAAATACCTATTAGAAAATTACACGATATTTTCAAAGAGTGTGACACCATCTCATTCTTCAGCCCACTGTATGAATATTCTCGTATAATTACAGCATTTTGCAACCATAGGCTGTTCCCACGTATCGACAAACCTGAAGATCATAAACGCCATTTTTGAAAATTAAATATATTAGCAGTCCTCCGCCGTTTTTGTATGAGTATGACATTATAGGTTGTTTTATATTATCAAAATAAGGAGGTATAAAGTTTTGAACGGTAGAGTAATTAAATATACTAGATAAGTTGATAAAATCAATACCTCTGCTAATCAGCGGAGGACATTTGAGCTCATTGATAGGACATTTGAGCGAAAAAAATAGGACGTTTGAGCGCCAAAGTAGAACCCATTTCAGCGCCAGAATTTTAACCCATTTTAGTGAAAATTAAATTTGTCAAAGACCATTTTAGCGAAATAATTTTAACCCTTTTTAGAAAATAAATAATATATAATAAATTAAAAAATGTTTTATAGACTCAAGACAGCACAATATACAACAATATAAAACATGTCCATTAAAATTCAGCACTAATGTTAAAAGTCAGTTCTAGCATAGAATTGCATTAAGAACTGCTCTTTCTCTATTTCTTTTCTCGATCGTGGTGCACATTTCTCTTTACTTCGTATCTTTATATATGTTGTTGTTTGTTATGGGCTATCGAAAATACAGGTGATCGGATTAATCCGTCGATTAAATGGGCTCTAATGTTGGCGCTCAAATGTCCCCTAGTAGTTTTATTTTTTTCGCTCAAATGTCCTGCGCCCTACAAAAAAAACAGCAGAAGTTTAATTTTTAATTATACGTCGGTTACATCAGACGTGAATATAGATAGTAATACTCCCTCAACTTGAAACTGTGAATCGTCGAAGTTTAGATATGTTCTCTATGGCCATGTTATTACAAGGGACCTCAATATCGTCCAGGACAGAGAGGTTAAAACCTTTTTGAAAAAGGACCAAAATATCGTCCTCCATCTAAAATAGATTGGAAAGAATGTCGTCAAGTCAGATGCTCCTTCCTCATTTTGTAAAAAATGGTGTAAACGGGAAAAATCTGATAAAAAAATCTCTTGATTCTTATTTAAATAAATGTATGAATGTGGTAGATAAGAGAATTTCACATTTTGAAAACAAGTGAAACTGCGAGCTACTGCTCACTGATGATACCCCCGCCGCAAGTGGATAATATTAATAGTGTAAAAATATGCAAGTGTTCGGTAAACAGGAAGTTGTCAAGTTATCAATCTGAAAACGCATCATACGGTATAGCTGACTTATATAAATCTTGAAACCAAATTTCAGAAATCCTTGTATTGTAGTTCCTGAGAAAAATGTGACGAAAATTTTCAACTTGGCTATCATGTGTAAAATCATACAAGTGTTCGGTAAACAGGAAGTTGTCAAGTGATCAATCTGAAATGCATCACACGGTATAGCTGACTTAGATAAACCCTGAAACTAAATTTCAGAAATCCTTGTATTGTAGTTCCTGAGAAAAATGCGACAAAAAATATTCATGGTACAGACGGACTGACAGAAGGACAGACAGAGGTAAAACAGTATACCCCCCCCCCCCTTTTTAAAGCGGGGGTATAATAATTTAGAATTGAATAATAGAGTACATAATACACCTATTTCCAGAATAAGAAATAAACTTCAAATACTGTCAAAGCGGTTTGTGTTTGTACCGGCCGACAAAGCAGCCAACCTTGTGGTATGACGAAAATACTACACGGACGTTCTTAGGAATGTAATTTTAAATTCATCTACATTTAAGTCCATCCGATTCACAGAGAGTCATATAGTAACAAACATATCACAACCGCATCAAAGCTTAAGGCTTCTTCTGAACATTTGAAGGTCCCTACTATGTATTGGCTACCTAAGCTACACAAAAAACATTTAAATATCGTTTCATCTTGGCCTCTAGTAAGTGTTCTACAACTAATCTGTCAGTGCTCTAGTTCATTAACGACCATTAAAGAGCTTATCATAAACTATTGTAATAAAATATATGAACATAGTGGTATAAACCATTTTTGGAGTGTAAAAAATTCTTTGGATGTTTTAGATAAATTTTGATGGTCCTTTTGATTCTGTTTATAGCTTTGATTTCTCTACTCTTTACACTACACTTCCACACTATCTTATTAAACAAAAGTTTTCCTATTTAATTAAATGGTCGTTTGGTAAAGCTAAATGTAGATATATTTGCTGCAACTCATTTAAAGCATGAGAAAGTTAAATATGCTAGATATACTTACTGGAGGTGTGATGAGATGATTGAGGCTGTTAATTTTCTCCTTGATAATATTTACGTACGTTTCGGCAACTAAATTTATTGACAGGTTGTAGGTATCCCCATGGGCACTAATTGTGCTCCTTTAATAGCAGACTTGTTTTTGTACTGTTACGAGTCACAGTTTATGACTAAACTCAGTAAAGACCCGTCGAAATTGCATTTAATTGATAAATTCAACAACACTTACCGTTATCTTGATGATATTTTTTCGTTAAATAATCAAGAATTTTCTCAATATACTGCTGAATTTTACCCCAAGGAACTTACTTTAAATAAATCAAATGTATTCGGTAATAACTGTCCTTTCCTGGATTTAGATATTTCGGTTTAAAACGGGAAACTACACACTAAAATTTACGACAAAAGAAAAGATTTTTCGTTCCCTATTGTTAATTTTCCATTTTTAGATGGTGATGTTCCTTTGGCACCATCTTACGGTGTTTACATTTCACAACTTGATCGCTATGCCCGTGTCTGTTGTGACGTTTTTAATTTTAACGAACGCAACCTATGTATTACTGGTAAAATACATTATTGAACCAGGGATATCGTTACCACAAATTACTTAAAACCTTTACTAAATTTTTCCATAGATATAAAAATTTGGTTTTGAAGTTTGGTTGTTCCTGTAGAAAACTTATTTCAAACGGGATAGCACATCCTCATTTTAACGGAAATGTTGTTAACCGTGCCCGGAAATTTAGAAATGATCCATGTAAACTTGTTGCTCCTTTAAATAAACTTATTCTAAAAGGTTACCTATTCAACACTGTAATACGATCATTGAATATTTTTGTTATTGGTATAAATATTGATTTTGTTATCAGTAGATTAAAAGCTAACTAAATATTACTAGTATGTTATATACATATACACTTTCATAGATCTACAATCTGTCGATACCTGTAACTTGGCATTGCACAAGGTCATGGTCTTCTCTGGCTGTTTATGCCGTCTTTACACTAAATCCATTGTATGTTGGATGTGTACGGATTGAGTGTTTAGTCTAAGATGCATGATTTTTTATTAGTTGTTAGTGGCTTTGAACTAGCTGTCAGATAACTGCGAGTACTCTCAGATCTGTTCATTGTGTCTTTTTTTGTCGGGATGTATAAGTACCCGGCCACGTCCACTTGTATTTTTTGTCTATCTGATGAGTAAAGCCTTTTTCAACTGATTTTTATAGTTCGTTCTTATGTTGTACTCTTATACCACTGTCCCAGGTAAGGGGAGGGTTGGGATCCCGCTAACATGTTAAACCCCCGCCACATTATTTATGTATGTGCCTGTCCCAAGTCAGGAGCCTGTAATTCAGTGGTTGTCGTTTATTTATGTGTTACATATTTGTTTTCGTTCTTTTTTTTTTACTAAAATAAGGCCGTTAGTTTTCTCGTTTGAATTGTTTGTCTATCTTGTCTATCTATCTATCTATCTTGTCTATCTGTCTTGTCTGTCTATCTATCTATCTTGTCTATCTACCTATCTTGTCTATCTATCTATCTTGTCTATCTGTCTTGTCTGTCTATCTATCTATCTTGTCTATCTATATATCTTGTCTGTCTGTCTTGTCTGTCTGTCTGTCTATCTGTCTATCTGTCTTGTCTGTCCATCCATCTATCTTGTCTATCTGTTTTGTCTGTCTATCTGTTTTGTCTCTCTATCTGTCTTGTCTGTCTATCTATATATCTTGTCTATCTATCTTGTCTATCTATCTTGTCTATATGTCTTGTCTGTCTATCAATCTGTCTTGTCTGTCTATCTATCTGTCTTGTATGTCTATCTGTCCATCTTGTCTGTCTACCTGTCTTGTCTGTCTATATATCCATCTTGTCTGTCTATCTGTCTTGTCTGTCTATCTGTCTTGTCTTTCTATCTGTCTTGTCTGTCTATCTGTCTTGTCTGTCTTGTCTGTCTATCTTTCTTGTCTGTCTAACTGTCTTGTCTGTCTGTCTGTCTGTCTGTCTGTCTGTCTGTCTGTCTGTCCATTCGTTCGTCCGTCCGTCCGTCCGTCCATCCATTCATGCAATCATCCATCAAGGGGTCATATCAGCAGGTAATGTCATAAGTAAAGAAAGGATCAATAGAGACACTTTCTATGGTGTCTTTATCGAGGGTCTTATCAAAAGGTGATGTTTTAAGTAAATAAAGGATCAATAGAGACACTTTCTATGGTGTCTTTATCGAGGGGTCATTTCAGCAGGTAATGTCATAAGTAAAGAAATGAGCAATAGAAACACTTTCTATGGTGTCTATATCGAGGGTCATATCAGCAGGTGATGTTATAAGTAATGAAAGGATCAATAGAGACACTTTATATGGTGTCTATATCGAGGGGTCATATCAGCAGGTAATGTCATAAGTAAAGAAAGGACCAATAGAGACACTTTCTATGGTGTCTATATCGAGGGGTCATATCAGCAGGAAATGTCATAAGTAAAGAAAGGATCAATAGAGACACTTTCTATGGTGTTTTTATCGAGGGTCGTATCAGCAGGCGATGTTATCAGTTTAGAAAGGATCAATAGGGACACTTTCTATGGTGTCTATATCGAGGGGTCATATCAGCAGGTGATGTTATAAGTAAATAGAAAAAAGAAGATGTGGTATGATTACCAATGAGACAACTATCCACAAAAGACCAAAATGACACAAACATTAACAATTATAGGTCACCGTACGGCCTTCAACAATGAGCAAAGCCCATACCGCATATAGTCAGCTGTAAGACAATGTAAAACAATTCAAGCGAGAAAACTGACGGCCTTATTTATGTTAAAAAAATGAACGAAAAACAAATACAAAAACAAACGACAACCACTGAATAACAGGCTCCTGACTTGGGACAGGCACATACATAAATAATGTGGCGGATTTAAACATGTTAGTGGGATCCCAACCCTCCCCATAACCTGCGACAGTGGTATAACAGTACAACATAAGAAGGAACTATAAAAAATCAGTTGAAAAAGGCTTAACTCATCAGATAGACAAAACATAAAAGTGGACGTGGCCGGGTAAGAAAGGATCAATAGAGACACTTTCTATTCAGCCTATAGGGAGGGGTCATACATGTGTATCAGCAGGTGATGTCATAAGTGAAGAAAGGATCAATAGAGACACTTTCTATGGTGTCTATAGGAAGGGGTCATATCAGCAGGTGATGTCATAAGTGAAGAAAGGATCAATACAGACAGTTTCTATGGTGTCTATAGGAAGGGGTCATATCAGCAGGTGATGTTAAAAGTAAAGAAAGGATCAACACAGACACTTTTTATGGTGTTTAGATCGAGGGGTCATATCAGCAGGTGATGTCATAAGTAAAGAAAGGATCAATAGAGACACTTTCTATGGTTCCTATAGGGAGGGGTCATATCAGCGGGTGATGTTATAAGTGAAGAAAGGATCAATACAGACACTTTCTATGGTGTCTATATCGAGGGGTCATATCAGCAGGTGATGTTATAAGTAAAGAAAGGATCAATAGAGACACTTTCTAAGCTGTATATATCGAGGGTCATATCAGCAGGTAATGTCATAAGTAAAGACAGGATCAATAGAGACACTTTTTATGGTGTCTATATCTAGGGTCATATGAGCAGGTGATGTTATAAGTAAAGAAATGATCAATAGAGACACTTTCTATGGTGCCTATAGGGAGGGGTCATATCAGCAGGTGATTTTATGAGTGAAGAAAGGATCAATAGATACACTTTCTATGGTGTCTATAGGAAGGGGTCATATCAGCAGGTGATGTTATAAGTAAAGAAAGGATCAATAGAGACACTTTCTATGGTGTCTATATCGAGGGGTCATATCAGCAGGAAATGTCATAAGTAAAGAAAGGATTAATAGAGACACTTTATATGGTGTTTTTATCGAGGGTCGTATCAGCAGGCGATGTTATCAGTAAAGAAAGGATCAATAGAGACACTTTCTATGGTGTCTATATCGAGGGGTCATATCAGAAGGTGATGTTATAAGTAAAGACAGGATCAATATCGACACTTTTTATGGTGTATATATCTAGGGTCATATGAGCAGGTGATGTTATAAGTAAAGAAATGATCAATAGAGACACTTTCTATGGTGCCAATAGGGAGGGGTCATATCAGCAGGTGATTTTATGAGTGAAGAAAGGATCAATAGAAACACTTTCTATTGTGTCTATAGGAAGGGGTCATATCAGCAGGTGATGTGATAAGTAAAGAAAGGATCAATAGAGACACTTTCTATGGTGCCTATAGGGAGGGGTCATATCAGCAGGTGATTTTATAAGTAAAGAAAGGATCAATAGAGACACTTTCTATGGTTCCTATAGGGAGGGGTCATATCAGCGGGTGATGTTATCAGTAAAGAAAGGATCAATAGAGACACTTTCTATGGTGTCTATATCGAGGGGTCATATCAGAAGGTGATGTTATAAGTAAAGACAGGATCAATAGAGACACTTTCTAAGCTGTATATATCGAGGGTCATATCAGCAGGTAATGTCATAAGTAAATAAAGGATCAATAGAGACACTTTCTATGGTGCCTATAGGGAGGGGTCATATCAGCAGGTGATTTTATAAGTAAAAAAAGGATCAATAGATACACTTTTTATGGTGTCTATAGGAAGGGGTCATATCAGCAGGGGATATTATAAGTCAAGAAAGGATCAATAGAGACACTTTCTATGGTGCCTATAGGGAGGGGTCATATCAGCAGGTGATTTTATTAGTAAAGAAAGGATCAACAGAGACACTTTCTATGGTTCCTATAGGGAGGGGTCATATCAGCAGGTGATGTTATAAGTGAAGAAAGGATCGATAGAGACACTTTCTATGGTGTCTATATCGAGGGGTCATATCAGCAGGAAATGTCATAAGTAAAGAAAGGATCAATAGAGACACTTTATATGGTGTTTTTATCGAGGGTCGTATCAGCAGGCGATGTTATCAGTAAAGAAAGGATCAATAGAGACACTTTCTATGGTGTCTATATCGAGGGGTCATATCAGAAGGTGATGTTATAAGTAAAGACAGGATCAATAGAGACACTTTTTATGGTGTATATATCTAGGGTCATATGAGCAGGTGATGTTATAAGTAAAGAAATGATCAATAGAGACACTTTCTATGGTGCCAATAGGGAGGGGTCATATCAGCAGGTGATTTTATGAGTGAAGAAAGGATCAATAGAAACACTTTGTATGGTGTCTATAGGAAGGGGTCATATCAGCAGGGGATATTATAAGTCAAGAAAGGATCAATAGAGACACTTTCTATGGCGCCTATAGGGAGGGGTCATATCAGCAGGTGATTTTATTAGTAAAGAAAGGATCAATAGAGACACTTTCTATGGTTCCTATAGGGAGGGGTCATATCAGCAGGTGATGTTATAAGTTAAGAAAGGATCAATAGAGACACTTTCTATGGTGTCTATATCGAGGGGTCATATCAGCAGGTGATGTTATAAGTAAAGAACGGATCAATAGAGACACTTTCAATGGTGCCTATAGGGAGGGGTCATATCAGCAGGTGATTTTATAAGTAAAGAAAGGATCAATAGAGACACTTTCTATGGTTCCTATAGGGAGGGGTCATATCAGCAGGTGATGTTATAAGTGAAGAAAGGATCAATAGAGACACTTTCTATGGTGTCTATATCGAGGGGTCATATCAGCAGGTGATGTTATAAGTAAAGAAAGGATCAATAGATACACTTTCTATGGTGTCTATAGGAAGGGGTCATATCAGCAGGTGATGTTATAAGTAAAGAAAGGATCAATAGAGACACTTTCTAAGCTGTATATATCGAGGGTCATATCAGCAGGTAATGTCATAAGAAAGAAAGGATCAATAGAGACACTTTCTATGGTGCCTATAGGGAGGGGTCATATCAGCAGGTGATTTTATAAGTAAAAAAAGGATCAATAGAGACACTTTCTATGGTTCCTATAGGGAGGGGTCATATCAGCAGGTGATGTTATCAGTGAAGAAAGGATCAATAGAGACACTTTCTATGGTGTCTATATCGAGGGGTCATATCAGCAGGTGATGTTATAAGTAAAGAAAGGATCAATAGATTCACTTTCTATGGTGTCTATAGGAAGGGGTCATATCAGCAGGTGATGTTATAAGTAAAGAAAGGATCAATAGATTCACTTTCTATGGTGTCTATAGGAAGGGGTCATATCAGCCGATGATGTTATAAGTAAAGAAAGGGCCGAAAGAAAACTTTATATATATTTATATATATATGGTTCATCTTTCACAAAAAAAACCGAAAGAATTGAGTATAATTTTACAAAATATTCATCATGTCTCGTGCAAAACATATTTAACCACATCTACATCATGGTGTCATCTTTTATCCCAATTTAATAGTGTTACTTGGGTATAATGTTAAAGTGTTAGAGTCTACTTAAATGTAGCGGTATCCTTAAGCTTACTAATGGAAAAAAGCTAGGAAAGCATTTTGTAAGATTAAGAAAACAATTGGATTGGATAATCCTTGTAAACTTTTAGAAAAATTATTTGATTCATAAGTAAGTCCGATATTGCTATATTGTAGTGAGATTTGTGGTGTTTTTGTATTCGGGAGACAATTCCATTTTGGAAAAAATCCACATGAAATCATAAAAGATATTCTGGGTGTTCATTGCAAAGCAAGTAATGCTGCTTTATTGTAGAGCCGAACTTTGCAGGCTATCGTTGTGGTAAAAATAATAATCTCATTTTATATATTAAAGTTTTTTTAACAAATGTTTAGGTATGAAAACACACTTGTATCTAAAATTTTCTGGCAACTGAAAACAAGAGGCTCTCAAGAGCCTGAATCGTTCACCTTATTTTTTTTGGTTAAATCTCTCATCAATGATTATTTTGGCTTTTCAATTTATTTAAATGTTCTTTGAATTGTCCTATTTTCTTCAACAGCAAAAGAAAATCATTTTCTCCTATGTTCTATTTTAGCCATCGGAGCCATGTTTCTTGACATACAAGGAAATACAATATAAAATTTATACTAGATACTCTGAAACTCATTTAGCCTAATTTTGGCTGAAATTGATACAGTAGTTTCAAAGGAGAAGATTTTTTAAAGTAAGTCAACATGATGAACAAATTGTGAAAAAAAGTCTTTAAAGGGCAATAACTCCTTAAGGGGTCAATTGACAATTTTGGTCAAATTGACTTATTTGTAGATCTTACTTTGCTTAACATTTTTGCAATTAACAGTTTATCTGTATCTATAATAATATTCAAGATAATAACAAACATCTGCAAAATTTCTTTAAAATCATCAATTCAGGGGCATTATACCTGAAAAACCAGTTACCCAATTCGGCTGAAAATTTCAGGACAGGTAGACCTTGACCTAATAAATACTTTAACTTCTTGTCTTATTTGCTCTAAATACTGGAGTTTTTGAGATATAAACCAAAAACTGCATTTTACCCTGTGATCTATTTTTAGTCATGACGGCCATGTATTCTGACGAAATAGAAAATAAAACACAAACTTTATTTTATACACCCTACTGATCATTCAGTTGAAGTTTGGTTGATTTTGGTTGAGTAGTTTTAGAGGAGAAGATTTTTTAAAGTTAGCAAATATGATGAACAAATTGTGAAAAATTGTCATTAAAGGACAATAACCCCTTAAATTGACAATTTTGGTCATATTAACTTATTTGTAGATCTTACTTTGCTGATCATTTTTGCTATTTACAGTTTATCTTTATCTATAATAATATTAAAGATAATGACAAAAAACTGCAAAATTTCCTTAAAATTACCAATTAAGTGGCAACAACCCAACAATGGGTTGTTTGATTCATCTGAAAATTTCAGGGCTGGTAGATCTTGACCTAATGAACATTTTTACCCCTGTCAGATTTGCTCTAAATGCTTTCGTTTTTGAGATATAAGCCAAAAACTGCATTTGACCCCTATGTTCCATTTTTAGCAATGGCGACCATGTTTGTTGATAGATCAAAACTTCGGATACAATCTATAAACTAGATACCATAAGGAACATTCAGTTAAAGTTTGGAAGTATTTGGCCTTGTAGTTTCAGAGGAGAAGATTTTTGAGATAGTTTACGACGACAACGACGACGACGACGACAGACGACGTACAACGGACGACGACGGACGCCAAGTGATGGCATAAGCTCATTTGGTCCTTCGGGCCAGGTGAGCTTAAAAGAACTCAATGCATGCACAAAGAAATTTATTCTATTTTAAACAATCTAGGATTTTCAAACCTAGCTGGGGGGAGGTTGTCTATTAAACGTTACAATGTTCACCAAGTACTTTAAAGGAAGAAGTGATTTGTTGGAGAAAGTTCTTGCTCGTCTTTATCTATATATAAATGATGTACATTTTACAGTACACAGAACATTGAGGGATTGATTGAACGAAGCTTAAGAACACAGAACAGGAATATTTTCTTATATATACAAAGCAAATATTACCAAAAAAATATGAAGCTGAAAGTTTACTTGTCTGATATTTGAATATGATATATATATATATAAATATATAATGTTAAATGTTTAAAGATTTTTGCTCACATTGTTTTGAAATATATCAAAATATTAACTTTATAAATGAATAATAAATCTTTTGAGAAGACATATTTTCATTTCCTCTTGTTTTGAATATTAATCTTTTGTACATGACTTTTGTATATTGCAATGGGATTTTAGAAAAGTCAATTACAATACCAGCTGTTAGCTATAGCTAATGTACTTGTCTGTTTCTTACCTCCCCAAATAAATGACCAAAGGTGCTATTGTCACCATTTGGCATTTGCTGTTATTCCAATATAAAAAAGAAGATGTGGTATGATTGCCAATGAGACAACTATCCACAAAAGACCAAAATGACACAAACATGTGACTAACGGAAACTTCGTAACATGAGGCATCCATATACAAAGAATGAAGCATCCAGGTCTCCCACCTTCTAAAATATAAAGCTTTTAAGAAGTGAGCTTACACCGCAGCCACCCCTGTAGCCGCCGGATCACTATCCCTATGTCGAGCTTTCTGCGACAAAAGTCGCAGGCTCGACAAAAAATGAATGAAAAACAAATATATATGTAACACATAAACAAACGACAACCACTGATTTACAGGCTCCTGACTTGGGACAGGCACATACATAAATAATGTGGCGGGGTTAAACATGTTAGCGGGTTCCCAACCCTCCCCTAACCTGGGACAGTGGTATAACAGTACAACATAAGAACGAACTATAAAAATCAGTTGAAAAGGGTTAACTCATCAGATAGACATAAATACAAGTAGACGTGGTTGGGTACTTATACATCCAGACACAAATAGACACAATGAATAGATCTGAGAGTACTTGCAGTTATATGACAGCTTGTTCAAAGCCACTAACAACTAATAAAAAATCAAGTCTATATGAAAGAAAGGAGATGTGGGTTGTAATGTATAAGTCAATGAAACAGAAAACAAACAACACAAGCACATCAATTATGAAACAACAAAGCCAATTGAGAAAGGCAATGGTTTGAATAGATTAGTGGTACATGTATTTGGTTTAATACAAAAAAATGTGGCTCCCTTTTAACAATGTTTAAATTCCCAACACCATTAATACTGATAACTCATCAGTTTTACAAGGTATCAAGAACATGAAGAAGGTATGTAGAAAAGAAAACGAGATAATCCTAACAACTGAAGTATACACTAGGGAGACAGCAACTCAACAACACAAATATATCAGTCAGTACACTTACAGTACACATCCAACATCCAATGAATCTAGTGTACAGACGTCTTAAACAGTCAGGGAAAAACACAAGCTTGTGCAATGCTAAAATATAGGTATCGACATTGTTTTGAAGTTTCAGATCATAAACAATAAGTAATGTTTTTTTAGCTTTCTGTGTTAAATATTAAGCTACATTGTAATCTGACCCAAACAGCATGAATAAACTTCTGTCTAAACATCAAAATTCACCTCATGTTTTGTGCATATTTAGAGCGTAATGTCTTTGTAACATGTGGATGAATAAAAATGTAGATCAGACTATCGAGTTGATTTATTTCTTTTTATTGTAGACTGGAAAGTCAAGAACTATTTTTCGTTATGACAAGGAAGGGAGGGGAGATAACGACGAAAAGTAGTTTTCGACATTCCGTCAGGCCAGATGAACAACAATTTACACTCGAAAAAATGAATACAGTTGAAAAAATGATCTATCAAATTTAAAAGTTCACGGGAAAATGGTCCCAGTCTCGTGTAATTTCCATTACGTTTTAGAACGTTTTCATTTCACCCAGTGGTCGTTTCTAATCGCTTTCATTTACCAAGAATGTGTTTTTAGTCGTTCAAAAAAACGGAACTACACTACTGGCTTATACAGATAGTGCAAAGATTTAATAAGTAGTGGATTCTTTTACACCGGATCGTGTAACCTAACAATGGTAAAAAAGACGACTGTATACAAACAGAACATTTAAAATGGGAACCCAATTATCTCTTCGCTATCACATCAAATTCCCGATTTCGACATCTGTCAGTGTGGTTAAGCCAATCAAACCCACACGTCATCACGTGATCAAAAACCCTTTATAAACAGCGTTGGAATCCAACGTTCACAGAGTCTCCATAAACTATCGAGATGGAATCAACACAAACCATTACTGAGGGTAAAGAGGTTCGAATGACGATTGATATATACTTGTTCTTATATGCTAGAAAAGTGGTAGAAGAAGTCAGACTTTTAACCAGAAAACATTGTTTTGGATGTAGAAACAATCATCCCAGTCAGAGAAATCATTCCTGTCTCATGATGTCCGAGTTAGAACAACTGAATATATACTTCGACGATGCCTTGGAAAATGTTGATTGCGAAGAACTCTTAGAATTGTGGAAAAGGGACACTAAACTTACAGACATACCATTGGAATTGAAAAATACATTTATAAACCTTTTACAAAACTGTGAATGGCGAGAAAATAATCTACCAGACAAAGATGGATTCTATGAAATGACAAAGAAAATAATCCAACTTGGTGACCGCTTTACAAATTAACATTGCTAATTATTTATGGATTAATAATAATATATAGATGATGTTTCTGGGTACTAGTATTTTGTTCGATTTGTAACTAATGTTAATAAATATTTAGTGTCTAATTTGCTTTCATTGCTTTTTATTATACACAATATACATTTATTGTTGACAAAAAAAAGTCTTTGCATGGTGTTATGTGGTTTTAATCGAACTTCGGTACTCATTCGAGTCACGGAGAAACTTCGACTGAAGCGATTCAAAAAGATCATCAACATCTTGGGCAGAAAGTCGTCGACGAGAAAAGAAAGAATTCAAGCTCTGCAAAAGGGAACAGAAGCCGTCGTTCGTCTTCTCGACGTCGTAGAAAGATGGAAAAAATGATCATGATACCTTACAACCGATACCAAACACTCTTAGCCGACCAGAAAAATTCGCAGAAAGGGGGGGGAGGAACCAAGAAGAAGACACCGAAACTAGGACCTCCCGGAACAACGGTCAATCACCACGTGGATTCCAAGAACAATAAAACATGGATTGTACTTTGAACACGTTTTCTTTTGTATCTATGTCTGTATCAAGTTGATGTCTGTGTCAAGTGTTCAATAAGAATTCATGTAGATTAAACGATCGTGTACGTTGTTTATCATAGAACATCAAGAGGTATTTTTCTACTTGTCGAGGTTACGGTACTTTGTGACGTTGAAAAACACCTTTCGAAGTTTCATGCACCCAAGTCCTTCCTTTAATAAGACGTCACATGTTACAGCATGACATATATTTATTCAAATGTACACATCATTTACAGACACAAAAACATTAGACAATTACAATTCGATATCATTTTTAAAGATATTCCAAGAATACATTTATAAAAACAATACATTATGTTTACACATCAAATGTCATACCTTTTCAATTTCGATACGTAAAAATTCATTCATTTTGAAAAATGGATGTGGAAAAATAAAACTACATTGAAAAATAATCACTGTCCTATGTTATTTCCATTGTGTTTTCGAACGTTTTCATTTCATTAACTCATCAGTTTTTGATTCCTTTAAATGTCATCACCATAGAATTTGCGTCGATTAAAATCGAACTATGGACCTATTTCGAGACTCCATTTTTCCTATAGGAAATGTATGGGAACCAACACAAAAAGTAAAAAACAAGACATAGGTTTACACATCAAATGTCATACCTTTTCAATTTCGATACGTTAAAATTCATTCATTTTGAAAAATGGATGTGGAAAAATAAAACTACATTGAAAAATAATCACTGTCCTATGTTATTTCCATTGCGTTTTCGAACGTTTTCATTTTATTAACTCATCATTTTTTGATTCCTTTAAATGTCATCACCATAGAATTTGCGTCGTTTAAAATCGAACTATGGACCTATTTCGAGACTCCATTTTTCCTATAGGAAATGTATGGGAACCAACACAAAAAGTAAAAAACAAGACATAGGTTTACACATCAAATGTCATACCTTTTCAATTTCGACACGTTAAAATTCATACATTTTGAAAAATGGATGTGGAAAAATAAAACTACATTGGAAAATAATCACTGTCCTATGTTATTTCCATTGCGTTTTCGATCGTTTTCATTTCATTAACTCATCAGTTTTTGATTCCTTTAAATGTCATCACCATAGAATTTGCGTCGTTTAAAATCGAGCTATGGATCTTTTTCGAGACTCCATTTTTACAATAGGAAATGTATGGGAACCAACACAAAAAGTAAAAAAACAAGTCAAATGTCATTCAGAGTCACTTTCAAAGTTAGTTTTCAAAAGATGAATCAGATAACGTTCGTTATCGTCTAGGTCGACCTCCATGTTAGTTTCGTCGACTTCCATCGGTGTTTCGGACTCGTCGGTTTTCAAACCCAAAACAAACGAACGTGAATTAATGTATGCTAGTTCCGTCTTGATACATGTCCTATAAATGAATTCGTGATCATGTATCGTGTTCTCAGAAAATTTATATAAGTTAAACGCATGTACATTATGTATTGATAGATCATAATTCTTTTCAAATAAATCTACTTTTGTTGATTTTTTTTTTGTTCTCAACAAGTACGGAATAATGTCACTAACATTGTAGATCTACCTAAACAGATTTGTAGGAAAACAACCGATAACCACCGAACATTACTAATTTAAATCTAAGGTCTCATCTCAAGACATTTTATTTACTACAACCAAACAGTTATTAAAAGTACTATTTCAATACGTCTATCTTGTTATATTTAAAGCAGAAAGATATCTAGTATTATTTGTCTGTTATAGAATAAACTTTGAGAAAGTCCCGGCATTGTCACCCACGAACATAAAATACGGAACACCCTATATCATTCATAAACAGAAAAGGATGAAATTCTAGATGTGTGGAATTACGTATTTCATACATAGAAATAATAAGAGTACTTCATATATTATGCAAATTTTGGAAGTATGGATACTTAGAATACGGCTTAAATTAAATAAACATTATATTTTAGTGGCCACATACATACATGTATACTTCATTCTATAGGGGTTTCGTGCTGTGTTCCTCAAATGAAAAGATTTTCATCTGAAAAAGTTTTAATTTCATTTTGCCTTTGTGGAAAAAAACAACATAGATTATATTTTTCCGGAGACAATTTGAAGTGTATTTGATGATAATCGACAAAATATATAAATGTTTTCTTTGCTGATTCATATATATGATTTCTGTATTTCGTCTTTTTTTCATCGTGTGAGATATTTGATAATTTTATTTCAATTTCATTTTAGTTATTCAGATTAATCCATAATAATTAATTTTGACATCGTGTATATTTAAAAGGAACTTCGGACATCTAAAATTTCAGCAAATACTACTGGACGTATTATTTCGAGGATTTATCTCAATTTATTTATTTGGTATGTATTTTACACAGTTTATCGATGATAAATAGTGAATAGAAATTACGTGCTAATCAGTGATATTAATTAAGTCTAATTAATCTAGATGAAGTGCGTTTCTACATGTATCAATAAACGAACATCTGGATTTCGTGTCAGAGTGATGACCTCCATCTGTTTAAAGAGAGAGAAATTCCCTTTCTCGTTGGGATTAACTTTCCGTCTTTCAGCTCCCATTCTCGCACATCAATTCTGATTTGGTCTTTCCATTCTTTGGCCTGTACAAATCTGTTATTATTTAACTCTATGTTACAACGTGCGTTCTCCATCTCGGTCAATTGACGAATGATGAAGTGGTGAAGAAAAACTATCAATTTATATTCTCATTTCATAGTGACCAACATTGACACGTTGTATCAAATAAGTTCATCGGGTGAGGCTGAAAAGTTAGTGTTACCTCCTCGAACAACATTTGCCTGGTCATATAATTAAATTTGGATTCAGATCGACAATGACTTTGTCGTCGTCGTGTGGAAGTATAGGTTTTCACAGATCGTTATGATCAAATAAGTTTATGTGTAATCGAAACGAAAGTTCATGACTTCTGTTGATTGACAGGGAGGGAGGGGCATGACCATATTTATCCGTGCCAGCGTGCCTACCTTTTTTCATAGACAGTGTAATCGAAACGAAAGGTTATGACTTATGTTGATTGACAGGGAGGGAGGGGCATGACCATATTTGTCCCGTGCCGGCGTGCCTACCTTTTTTCATAGGCCTAAAACTGATCACTCCCTACTACTGATGTGAATGTCGTCAGGGTTTGATTTTTATTCTTTTGGGAGATGCCAGCGGGAGTTTAACTTTTGTCATTTTTAGGGTATAAGGGGTTAAATGTTAATTTTATTTTTAGAATAACACTTTTGCATCTGTGGGGGCATCAATTACGTCTCCCAGACACAATAATATCTCAAAGAAAGTCATACATTGACTATGCTATAATACAGTTACCGCTTATCGGTATGCAACAAATATTCCGCTTTCTGAATTAGACCCCCTTTTTTTGGGGGGCGGGGGATTTAGGATCTGCCCTTCTCTTTTTACATGATACAGATATCATTCAAAGAGAATGTTGGGTCAAACCTAGCTATATAGCAAGCATAAGCTAACCTGCCACTTGTATGACAATTGGTTATCTTTCCATTTTGTATTAAAAACAATGATGCTTCTGACACATCCAAGTACTGATGAATTTAAGTTATTTCAGGGAAGTATTTTTGACAATTTTCCAACTTGAAAATATGTGTTAATTTGGTTGTCATGGTAACCAAGTTTCCCTTCTTGCATCCATCTTTTCAAATGTTTCCTATTTAAGTTGAACATTATAGATCGAAGGATCTGGTATATACTTGTTTTACAGTTCATCAGTATTGCACTTTTTCCAATTAGAAAAAATATACAAATTTTGGGTATTTAAGGCCATTAAACACCTTGTTGCTAGGAACAGCCGTTTCCATAGCAACAGGTTGATTTTTTTGTGGTCAAATTGCCATTTATTTATTTTTTTGCCTCAAGTTGAATCAATTAAACTATAGCAGATGGATATCCTTTACTATGGATGTATCACGCATGATTCTTAGCTGGACTGCTACTTTTAAAAAACAACGAGTATTTGATCAGTACACACAGGATCAATCATAAATCATAAAAAAATCATGATTCATCAAAACTGAAACTTTATCAATAATTTCATAATTCAAATCAGAGTAGTTCTTATGTTGATATTCTAAGTAATATATGAGAAAGGTCATCTCTGTGTAAAATTAGATTGAGGGCACACAATCTTGCTATTGAAAAAGGGCGACATTTCGGTTTACCCACCGATGAACGGGTTTGTCATGTATGTAAATCGGGTGAGGTAAAAGATGAAAATCACTTTTTACTGAAATGTAATAAAAAAATATAACAACAGAATAAACTTTAAAACTATTATATTAAATATACTTCCTATATGTAGTAGTAAAAATCAGCCTAATAATGTAGGACATTCTTTGAAAGGCCCGAAAGTGACAAGTTCTTATCTACATAAATATCTGGTATATAGAAATGTGAATTTGACTTCTTTTAAAACTATAAAATATTTAATTATGCTGTATTCATTGTTATAATGTACTGAAATATGTAATTGTGTTTTTGCCAATGAAGTATTTGTATTTGAATTTATTCTGATATAAGAGCAAAGTCCTGTAAGACCCCTTTTTAATATTTTGAAAAATGATGATATTTGCGTTAAACCCCAAAAGTGACTCAGGAACATGCAGAAATATTATCACTTTTGTCTTTGAACCGACAATAAAGTCCCTGAGAATGTTGGGCGTTCTTTTGATGAATAAATACGCAGCCACGTCTAGTCAGAAAGGAGATTTTGCATCCTTTGTCTCGTGATGTGATAGAGTGCCAGGCTCTCTGCACGTTAATAACACCTGGAGGAACTTCTACTGGCAGGGTCTGGAGGTGGGCTGTTGCAAGGCTAAATTTCAATTTCTCTATCCAATACACCCTTATTTACCAGTGTTATTTCAAGTTTGTCGACATTGATTTCGGCAAGGATTTGTATATCTTACTATACAAATTCTTGATTTCGGTTAAAGACCTTCTGGTTGTATTAAAGATTATTGATTTGATATCACCATGAGCATGCATGAAATATTTGATGCTCGAGATTTGATGCTGAACGTAAAACAAACAACATCCATTAATTTAATATTACTGTATCAGTGTAAATTAAATATACTTCTTCTGCTAATGTTGTGGGGGTATACAATACAATACAATAATAATTTATTAACGTCTCACCATCAATAATACAGTATACACAATTCACATTATAAAAGGAAACCTATTGAAATTATTAATGCCATATGGTCCGAGAACACAATTAATTCGTAGTGCATTTCTTTTAGAACATAAATGAAAATTAAAAAAATCCCACCTGCGCTTTCTCAAAGAAACTGTTACAGTGTGTTGTACTACTTTTGGGACAAATTATATCAAAATTATAGAAAACTTCATCGCCTCTAACTCAAAATATGGACAATTTTATGTTTAGGGCGTCTTGAAATCCTTTGACAGCTTCCGAAGTGCTCATTTTCAACCTTTTTCAGCTGGACCAAATCACTACTTTCCTTTAAAATTCTGGACCCAAATATTTTTACAGTGTAGTTTTATCCCCCTACTTGCAATTTGAGGCATTAAACTTGGAAAAATAAATTTGGAAGGGGTATAAAAATTAATGGCAAGTAACCCACTGTCAACACTAGGGACTATATTGGTACGAAAATCAAGGGACGACAATGGTGGTCTCGGACCATATGAGAGACGGATTAAAAAGGAACGGACATTCAGTCAATACATGCTCCTCCGTTTCAATTATATCGTCACAAACGAAACATTTTTTTTTATCTATTGGGAGACTCTCGTAGCGTACTGTATCCACCCGTATTGAGACAACATCACAGTGAAACTGAGAGTCAGTATATGTTGAATAATTGAATTAATTACTAATTAATAAAGCAAATCTTGGAACACAAGAAAAAAGATACTTACGTTACGCACAATATTGGTGCCACTCAGCGTTGCAAGTTACGTTCCTAATAAAACGACGATTTTGACGTTGTTCTACGAAAAGTTTCAAACGTTGACCGTGAAAATGCCGATTAAAATAAAAAGATGTTCGAAGTTGCTTCTTTATATGGTTTTATTTTTTTCAAGCCGGTGCAAATTCAAAATTCCATTGAATTAAAACAAAATTTTAGATACATGAACAATTTTTAATTTTTATGAAGAATTGTCTGCAGCAATAGCACAAAATGACAATTTGATGTCTGGTAAAATGATTTAGATATATAAAAAGAAGGTGTGGTATGATTGCCAATGAGACATTTCTCCGCAAGAGATCAAAATGACACAGAAATTAACAACTATATAGGTCATTGTATGGCCTTCAACAATCAGTTTATTCTATATTTCTTAAAATTAAGCAATGTTCTCTCTGCCAGAAGACGTCTCCTATATTGGATAGTAAAATTGTAAATATTTCGTTTCCTGTTTCTAGGCTGTCTCTTTTCCCCAATTACACGTTTATATATGTTTGTTGTAATTTGATAATTTCGCCCTTTCAATTAGTATTCAAATGCTTCTTGATTTATAAAGTAGGAGTGTGGTCATTACTAAGTTATCTCTTTGTTATACCTCCGGGGCATTGTCTTTTTGAAATATCCGAGTAAAACATTTCGATCTTATATGCATTAATTAATGCAGATCTGTATTTTAATGCATATCAAGCGAGAACTTTATTTTATATAGATCAGACCATTTCATGAAATTATGTTATGCCAAATATGCAAGAAAATTTGTATACAGTTTAAACGTTATTATAACGCAAACGTCAAATTACGGTTACGGGGACATTTCATTGGACATCTTAGATTGTTTCGGATTTTCTACCTGCAACTCAAACACACATACATATCATATCGTTTTAAAGAAAATTAAATGTTTTTACCATTCATATCAGTTAACAGGTGCTAAAAAATGAGATATGGTAAAATTTCGTTTTATTAAAACAAGGATTTGTATAGCTATACAAATCCTTGACTAAAAACCTCTGAATTAAAATTCTTTGTGTTATTTTGTTCATCGGGAAATTTTATTGGACACGGGGAAAAATGACGATGTTTTTAAATTAAGACCGCAGTTACATATTGATAACTTCAGATAGGTTCTGCGGGACATGTATAATTTTTTTGATATTATCAAAATCCATTTTCGTCCGTTTTATCTTATGAAAGTGAAGACAGAAAAAGTTTAACTGGTTGAGCAGCTAATTGGGACATTTTTTCTCTTTTTTATTTAAACTCTTTTGACGATCTGCCAGTTAAAAATGTCTCTTACTTCGTTTTAAGTTAAATGTATACAAAACAATTGAATTTTTTTAACCATTCTACTTACTAATGAATCCGCACTGGGATTTTAAAGACTCACATAAAACAAAATTGTAACAGCGGGACACCCCCTGGAATTAACGTTATAGGCATCGAAATAAGTAAAGCTGTTCACTTAAAATTAGACAAAGCACAAAATCATCTATGTTATTGATTTCTGTGGGTTATTTCTTTTCAAATGATATGCATAACATGGATATTTATTGTATAGGATAAGGGCTTGAATTTGAATAACCCGCCTTCTAACCTATATTTCCAAAGTGACACCAATATCGTGCGCAACGTCAAAGCAAATTAACACTAGTGATATTAAGGTTCCTCTATAAAAATATTAGTAAATGAAATGCATAATGATTGTATGTATTTAGTCAGCAACCATTTGATTTTTCGCGACAAGTCGAAAACAACTTTTTTGATTCAATTTTGGCATTACATATAGGATCATATAGTGGCAGCTGAGGGTAAAAACAAACATTTCTTTTTCTCAGAATCAAAAACAAATTATTTTTTTCTTCAAAAACTGGAAACACACTTTTTTCCAAAAAAAACCATAGCTGTCCTCCCCACTTTTTACATCTCGTAAACTACTCAAATAATCGTTTTGCATTCCATGCATTCATTATAAAATCATAGATACAGTTATATTAATTGTGTGGTTAACTTCTTTATGTGGTGTCCAAACAATAAAATTTTAAGGAAAAATAAAACCTAACAGTCATATATTTTAAAGAAATATAAGTTAATTTCCTCCTTTAATTAAGTTTAAATAATTTCATTTCACTTGTTTTTGATCGTTGCAAGATTAATACAAGCTATTGTTTCTCAAATAAAATTTTATATTCTATTAAAAAAAGTCAAAACTTTTAAAAGTGAATTCAAATTTTACAAACCATTTTTAAATCATACTTTCCTGCAATCTTACATAATTAATGTTAGCTGTTATTCAACTTAATTAATAAAGTAACATGGCATTAATTTTTAATTTTAAACCCGTTAGTGTACAAAGGGAAGCAACTTTAGTTGTTCTACGTAGGGGTAAAATTGACAGGTTAATGGTGCAAAATAAGCAGGTGCCATATCAGCAGATGAGTGATCTAGACCCGTCTCAATCGTTTGATGACTATGACGATTCTGATTCAGATACTATTAGCAACTCAGGTCATTCGAAGAATATTGATTCTAAATGTAGGGGAACGAGTGGACGAATAAAGAAGGCGGAAATAAAAAAGATGTGGAGAAAAGAACAACGCAGGAAACGACAGGAAGCAGACTTAGAACAAAATAGAACTCAAACAGATACGAAACGTGAATTCGTCGGATAGAATTTAGCATCGCTTGTCGAACATTTATTTTTTGTTTGCATAATTATTTTCAATAAAATTTGTCTATTATCGTAATACTAGTAAAAGGTATCACAGATGACTACGACAGTTTCTGCTTTATTTCTAGTATCCCTACAGCGGATGTTCATCTTGTTCTAGTGCTATGAGTATTTTCACATGAAAATGTCAGTGTTATTGTTGCTATCAAATGTTAAGCAGAATACTGGAAATATCGTGAACCCAAAGATAAAATACTCCAATTAAAATGCCATGATATCATTTTACTTATATTGATCACTTTTGTTTCGTTCTAAGAATATCGCCAGATGAGATAGGGGACGGTTCCGTCTGTCTGGCCTTATGTCGGTCACTCAGTTACTCACAAAATATCAACAACGAGTGTTTATACTTTTAGAAATTTGCAATATGGTTTCAATGTTTAAAAGTGTGATTTTTTTTAATTTGAAAGATTTTCTTTTCTCAAGAACTGCGAACCAAAATATATTTGGAAAATTCTTTCGCACGTTCAGATCATAAATGCTTTTCCACTTCGTACTTGATTTGAATTTTAACTTTGATTTCGAGTGTCGGTGATTCATTTCAGAAGAGATGTGCATGATAATTATTATATAAAAAATGTCTGTGTCATTTTGGTCTTTTGTGGATAGTTGTCTCATTGACAATCAGACCACATCTTATTTTTTTATATTATAAATTATCATGCACGTCTCTTCTGAAATAAATCACCGACACTCAAAATCAAAGTACGAAGTGGAAAAGCATTTATGATCTGAACGTGCGAAAAGAAGTGGAAAATATCAATGAATTTTAAAAATATTATAATCAAACATAACTCTGTCAAAAAATTGTGTATTTACAATGAATGGTTTTTGAGTAATCCAGTTTTCATATTTTATGACCAATCAAGTCTGTGTTTTCATCCAAAATTTCGAGAAAATGGGTGAGGGATACAAAAAATTATTTTACAGGAATCATGTACATCCCATATCATTTTGTTTTTTTCAAATTTGTTAGATATGTATTTTTTCAATCATTTATAACCAAAAAGTTGAAATAATATGCATTTTGTTCTTAAAACTGGGAAAAATCACAAAAATACAAAATTATCATTTTTTTCTTTCATATTCCATGCCAGATGAAGTAATTCTGCTTTTAAACACAGAGGATAATCTTAAAGATAAAACCAACACAGGGTTTCCAGATGAAGTTGAAGACTTCAAAATTAATAATAACCAACATTCCCTTTATAGCGATAACTTTACATGTATTGTTTGTTACTTAAAAGCCAGCGTCAAATGGATATTCATGTTCTATTTGTAAATCCAGAGTTTGTTATTTGTGGTAAAGAAGATTATGGAACATTTGTTTTGTGTTTTTGTTTTGTTTGTTTTGGTCAAATGAACAAGAAAATTTAAACTGAGAGAACTTATGCATCTAAATGTCATGATGATAAAAAATTGATTCAATATGTAAGGATGTGAGTATTGTGATAGAAACAGATGTCTAAACATTTAAAAAAAAAATGGGGTTATCATTTTAATATATTGTGCTTAATATGTTACAATTTATGTTTATAATGATTTTTTAATATGATTTTATAGAATAAATTATTTGCCTTAATTCATTTTCTTTACAAATAATACTATTTCTTCATTTTAGTTATTATGTATAATCCCTAATGTTTTTTCTAGCGATTATACATAATGCCTGAAAATTTTAGTGATTATATATAATCCCTCAACTAGCCAGTGATTCTACATAATCCCTGAAAATTTCAGGCATTTTACATTATCACTGATTATACAAATTCACTGTAACATATATACTAGTTCAGTGATAATGAACGTCATACTAATTTACAAATTGTACACAAGAAACTAAAATTAAAATAATACAAGACTAACAAAGACCAGAGGCTCCTGACTTGGGACAGGCGCAAATATGCGGCGGGGTTAAACATGTTTATGAGATCTCAACCCTTCCCCTATACCTCTAGCTTATGTAAAAAAGTAAACGCATAACAAAACGTACATTTAAAATTCAATTCAAGAGAAGTCCGATTTGATGTCAGAAGATGTAACCTAAAATAAACAATAACAATAATACATAAATAACAACAGGCTACTAGCAGTTTACTGACATGACAGCTCCAGACTTCAATTAAACTGATTGAAAGATTATGATTTCATCATATGAATATCAGGCACAATCCTTCCCGTTTAGGGGTTTAATATCATACCATCATAACATATATGAGAAGAACATAACCCGTGTCATGCCAACAACTGAGTTTGTTATTCATAATTCGAAATGAAAAATTCAAACGCTATTATACTGCCCTTAAATGATGCTATGTTTCCAGAAAACACATAGTTTTCGGGACCTTTATAGCTTGCTGTTCGTTGTGAGCCAAGGCTCCATTTGACCGTATGTTGACCTATAATGGTTTACTTTTACAAATTATGACTTGGATTGAGAGTTGTCTCATTGGCATTCATACCACATTTTCTTATAACTATACATAAATTCCACGGAAAGCCATCTTGTACTATACAATATAACTATCCTTTTGGCTAGACATCAACCATCAATCTTTTAATTCTAAAACCCTCACCCTAGCCACACAAACACATACACACCCAAGCCTATAGCAGAAGTTCTGTTCTGTTCATACTATCGTAACAAAATTCTAAGAACATAAAATAACGAAGGTTTTGCACTTTTTGTCTTTATCTTGAAAACTTTCATATGAACTACAAATAGAAAAAATACCAGTAAGACAAAGTCAATAAATAATTGAAGCATTGACAAAATCGTCAGTTGACAATCACAGGAGCCATTGCCCTTAAAGGAGAATTTTACGATATTTTCTGTGTGCGTTTTGCCTACTCTATTATCTTCAAAAGTATAATGTATAATAGAGATAGAGAAACATTAAAACAAAACAAAAATCAGCAAAGCAAGATCTATAAATCATTACGCAAAATCCCGGTCTATGTTTTTAACAATCTCCGGCGCAGGGATCACATATCCGTTCCGTTCAATACTTTGTAACACTACACGTCATATAACAAACTCCAAAACAGTGGTGACGTGGCTTCGCTAAACTATCATAAAGTCAACGTAGCGTAGTAAAGAGGACGTAACCGCTGTTTCGAAATTTGGTCATATAAGTGCATTATTGCAAAGCATGTATGGAACGGATATGAACTCTGCGCCGGAGATTGTGTTTTTAAATGCAGACGTTGTACCTTTAAGTTTTAAAGTGTTAAAGCTCTGACACCGTCAGGTCATTCTTTCAAAAAATTATTATTAATAAAAAAGAGTTAAAAGAATTCATAAAGAAAAAGAAATGAAAAAAATATTAATAGGTCTCCAACACTTTCAAGCAAATATACCAAAGATCAAAGCCAGAGTACCACCAACAAAAAAGACATTCTGAGGTAACTATGAGACATCAAAGGATGACCAAGACAAGTTTTAAGTAAATTCAACAAACTTATTATTTTTAGGGCCATTTATAGCTTGCTGTTCGGTCTGAACTAAGGCTCCGTGTTGAAGGCCGTACCTTGACCTATAATGGTTTGTTTTATAAATTAAATTTTATAGAGGTCTCCGAATTTGATGTACTGCAGAAATATTTGTAATGCATTTGTCATAAGTAAGAAAGTATTTTTTTTAAATTAAGATTTCGAAGCACATTACAGTCAAGACGGCAATCTAAAGTTCGATTTTTTTCCCGCAAGGTTTAAACTATTGTCATCTGCTTGGCCAGGTGAATTTTCCCCCCGTTAAATTAGGGATCAGAATTTAAAAAAATAGAACTAAAATACTCCCCTTCCCTTTTAAAAGTTAAGGATTGTTCCCTGATCTTAGTATTTTTTGTCCATTGCCTACATATAAGTATCGACAGGATTCATTATGTAGGACCATACATGTTCATTACGTGTAGTGTGAATGATTAGCACGCAATTAATAGGTGATTATTTGTTTGTGGGTAGAGAATCAAATACACGGACATTTAAAACATATGATATAGTTATTGAACTATCAAGTCGGTATATATTAGTTATACTACAAAGATAAGGTGACCCTGTTTCAACCGAGACATTTAGGGGGTAATTTACATAAACATTTTAATGATTTTTTGTTCATGCTATAAAGTTAATATGAGGAATTTGTCAGTCCATATGATTTCTCGAGAAGTAAAGTTCTTTCCCTGTAAATATACCGTTACGCAGTGAAAGGTTTGTTATTTTTCAATCTTATATGAATTTTACCGGCTTTTTCCTTAATGTTCATTTTATTTGAAGAATTTAGATTTGAAGGGAAGACCTTTGATTTGTTTGTTACAATTTTTTTTATGATTTGCATCTATACATTCGATTAATTTATCCATGACATTTTACAATTATTGAATACTGCATGTTCCCATTATATGTTCTTTCGGGATATCTTTGATTTCAGTTGGGGTGCTATCTCTTTGGCGTATACCTAACATCTACTATATTCGTTTATGTTTACAGCTCCGTTAGATTTTAGATTCATTTCAAAATCCGTCCGGAATAAATTAACTAGAAGGGCTATTATGCATAGATAAAGTGAAAAAAAAATGAAAGAAGGTGGAGGTAAAAATATGTTGAAGAATATAACGTTTGTTTGGTTTCACTTTGTTTAATAGATATGAACACACCTTTTTGATTTTCTCTTTGAAATATTCTTCGACATCAGATATTTTTTTCTCAATCGATTTATGACTTTTGAATACCGATCCCGTATACTACTGTTGCCTTCATAATACACGTAGTCATAATGATCTGAATTGTTCCGCTTCTTAAATTGTGAACGGCTTTGAGTGTACTATTTGTGGACGGATCTACATGTATGTCGAAATCCCACAAAGGTTGAAGGAGAGAGTGAATACTCACAGCTCTAATTATTGTAAATGATCCTGATAACAAAACATTTCTCAAAATATACTTTCACCAGCCTGATCATTTCATTGTTTCTGAACAGGTCACGGTTATATCACTCAACAAAATGATCCCATACATAGTAAACTATATGCCTTACAAGGACAAGAGTTATGGATTGGAGAATTGCCAATTTGGGATGGGTTATACTATACAGATACAATTTATGATGTCGGTATTTTGTCTAACACCAAATGTAGAGATATTAACACATCAAAATTATTTGATCATATCATTCAGAACATCACAGAAGACAAAAAGAACAATCATCTTGCATAGTTCTTTAATTTCACTTTCAAATGCCAGTTTATTAATGATGTTCTGGTACCTTAGGAACCCACTTTCCAATGAATGCACACATCTTACCAGTTCAAGTGAAATTGAAATTAAAGGTAAATGCAATCGAGGGTATCATCAGCCCAGTAGTCAACACTTCGGTGTTGACATGAATATCAATAATTACGGGGCGCCGAATGGGACTCTTGTAGTTTTGTACAAAATTCAATTCTGTCATAACAAAATCATTTTTGTCTTACAAAACTATGTGCTACAGACTTGTTTTGTGAGAACTTCAATTTTGTGATGACAAAATTCATTTGTGTAGACAAAATTCATTTTTGTCATGACAAAATTCATTTTTGTAGACAAAATTCATATTTGTCATGACAAAAGTCAATTTTGTCTAAAAGGTATGCAAATATAAACAAAATTGACTTTTGTTACCTGATATGGAAATTAAATCACAAAAGTCAATTGTGTGAGGCAAGTTTCAATTTTGTGAGACAAAATTGACTTTTGCGAGACAAAATTGACTTTTGCGAGACAAAATTGACTTTTGTGAGACAAAATTGACTTTTGTGATACAAAATTCAATTTTGTGAGACAAAATTCAATTTTGTCAATTTTGTTGAGACAAAAGTCAATTTTGTCAATTTTGTTGAGACAAAAGTCAATTTTGTTAATTTTGTTGAGACAAAAGTCAATTTTGTTAATTTTGTTGAGACAAAAATCAATTTTGTCACTTTTGTTGAGACAAAAGTCAATTTTGTTAATTTTGTTGAGACAAAAGTCAATTTTGTCAATTTTGTTGAGACAAAAGTCAATTTTGTCAATTTTGTTGAGACAAAAGTCAATTTTGTGACGACAAAATTCATTTTTGTGACGACAAAATTCATTTTTGTGACGACAAAATTGACTTTGGTGAGACAAAATTCGATTTTGTCAATTTTGTTCAGACAAAATTCAATTTTGTCAATTTTGTCTCACAAAAGTCAATTTTGTCAATTATGTTGATCACATTGGTCAATTTTGTCTCACAAAAGTCAATTTTGTCAATTTTGTTGAGACAAAAGTCAATTTTGTCAATTTTGTCTCACAAAAGTCAATTTTGTCTCACAAAAGTCAATTTTGTCTCACAAAAGTCAATTTTGTGTAACAAAAGTCGATTTTGTATGCAAATTAGTTCACAGAAAACAAACTAAACTAATTTGAATACCAAATTGACTTTTGTCGCCCAATTTTCAAATTAGGTAACAAAAGTCAAGTCTGTGTAACAAAAATGAATTTTGTCATGACAAAAGTGACTTTTGTCCGCTGATAGATAATTTTGTATAACAAAATTTTAAATTTGTAGTATGATACAAATTTTGTTAAACTGAACTCATTTTTGTTGAACAAAAGTCACTTTTGTCCGTACAAAATTGAATTTTGAGTACAAAACCACAAGAGTCCCATTCGGCGCCCCGTAATAATGTGGTCATTTTAATAAATTTCCTGTTTCAAAATTTTGAATTTTTCGAAAAACTAAAGGATTTTCTTATCCCAGGCATAGATTACCTTAGCCGTATTTGGCACAACCTTTTGGAATTTTTGGATCCTCAATGCTCTTCAATTTTGTACTTGTTTGCCTTTATAAATATTTTAATGTGAGCGTCACTGATGAGTCTTATGTAGACGAAACGTGCGTCTGGCGTACTAAATTATAATCCTAGTACCTTTGATAAATATCAAAAGAAGACAGTCTGCTTCATATCTTTACATTACCTCAATAATGTCACAGAATGACGGCTTCAAACTAAAATCTGCCACAAACTTTCCAATTGTCAACATTGTGAGCGAAAGATACCAGAGGACAGTCAAACTCATAGATTAATTGTCGAAGTGTGAATCTCGTGCAGTTAATTGGAACCTTTATACGCTATTATAATTGATGCATGCCTTGCAGGGGATGCTTAGTGTTTATGTTGTTCCGTTGTTTTCCTCTCACAGTTGATGACAGTTTTGAATGTGACCCTGAGTTATGACTATTAAACAGCGATATACTACTTTGCTTGTATTTACTGTCTTGACGCACCTGTTGTTGCGATTCCTTTAGTTTATATTTGTTACCTTTTTGTCTATTACTAATCGATCGGAATTCGACCATCGGGAAATTACTGATGCCTTAATTGTACTGATTTTAAAGATAATTTATCTCCCAATTGATACGATACTCCCGTGCTTGCATTTCCTATCATGATTTTCTTGATAGAGGATTGCTGCTCACAAGGAAGCTATTAAACCAAGAGTTTCAAATGGTGAAGTTGAAATCATCCCTTCGTAAATTTTACGAACGCCATCACGAGTTGGTTGACCGTTATGGAATAACCGTTTCACAAATGATATCGGATATGTTCCTTACGTCGTAACTACAATCCCCTTCCCTTTCATGAATGTGACCTACCGAATAAGACTATTTACCGGATTTGATGTCACATAAGGTAGCACTCCACAGTTAGGTGTGTAGTTTCGCATTTTGGCCCCTGTGGATTTTTCAAATATGAGAGCTAGTGTGCAATAAAAATCATTTTTGGATAGCTGAGTATTAAAATAGCCTTTGTATTGGGTTTATATGATCATCAAGGTTATGTAATGTATGTAATATAGGCTGTTTTCTGTATGACAGTCCGTATTTGCATGTCCCTACCATACATTGGTCCGGCAGTTATTGCAATGTTTTTTTCCAACTTTTTATCGCACGAACTTTGTGATTGGATTTTACGAAAAAATGAGGCGAAAGACACCCATTTTTTATTTGATCATTAGGAAGATTTAGGAAAACAGTTTCTAAAAAGGTATCACTCAAAGGCATTGAAATTCTAGTTTGATCCAAATTGTGGGGGGAATTGAGACATGTTCACCCCCCTTTTTGCCATATTTTATTGGAAATAAATGCAGAATGTTGCCATGGATACAGATAAAAGGAATTTATTTTCACCCTATTAACTTTTGAAAATCAAATCTATGGAAGATACTGATTACATACATATGCACATGAACAACACAAACAGTTAGGTTAATGTATTAGAAATCCAGGAATAGGAGATGATAAAACATTTTGGGGCTCATTTTTAATTTTATTTTCTAACTGTGGAGTGCTACCTAAGCAACACGACGGATGCCACATGTGGGGCAGGATCTGCTTACCCTTCCGGATCACCTGAGCTCACCCCTAGTTTTTGGTGGTGTTCGTGTTGTTTATTCTTTGGTTTTCTATGTTGTGTCATGTGTACTATTGTTTGTCTGTTTGTCTTTTTCAATATTAGCCATGGCGTTGTCAGTTTGTTTTAGATTTATGAGTTTGACTGTCCCTTTGGTATCTTTCGTCCCTCTTTTATTCTGCAGTCAACTTGAAGATAAAGTATCCCGTAATAGTTTTCAGACATGAATGACTTTTATGAAATTTAGACAGACGTTTTTTTTTTTAATTAAAGTGCAGTATCAAGAGCATAATTTTAAAAAAACATTTCCCCCTACATATTTTAATATTTTTCAAGATAAATTTGAAAATAAGTTTTTCAAGTCAAAAGAAGAAGGTATGTGTAGAAATCATCAATATGATTATATAAAAAAAAAAAAGACTTGAATTAGCTGACACAAAGATTGTAAGGATTGTTTGGTATTGAATGTTTATTCTACATAAAAATAAATACCATTTTGGTCTATTACTTACAGATTTATACATGACATTGGAATTTTGAATCTTGCCGGAGACAAAACAAAACAAAACAAAATGAATGTTTTCTCTTATCCCAAATCATTTATTACCTTATCCATATTAGGCATAGCATTTTGGAACTTTGGGTCCTCTATGCTCTTCAACTTATACTTGTTTGGCCATATAATTTTTTGATTTGATATGATCGTCACTTATGAGTCTTATGAAGTGTAACACGCGGCTGGCGTATCAAATTATAAGCCTGATACCTGTGATAACTTTTATCTACACTACCTAGTTTTGTAATTATATGTTCTCCCACTTTTGTAGAGTACATAGAATTGAGAAGTCAAATAGATTTAGACTTTCAGCCATTTTCAATATCTGCTTTATAATGTAATTAAAGATGTTATGAATGTAATGGAATACACTTGATTGATATCGTATTGTCTAAATTTTGAACTGTATAGGCAAATTTAAGTAGTCAGAAAATAATTCTAATCAGATATAGGAAGTTGTGGTGTGAGTGCCAATGAGACAACTCTCCATCCAAATAACAATTTAAAAAGTAAACCATTATAGGTTAAAGTACGGCCTTCAACACGGAGCCTTTGCTCACACCGAACAACAAGCTATAAAGGGCCCAAAAATTACTAGTGTAAAATCCTTCAAACGGGAAAACCAACGGTCTAATCTATATAAACAAAATAATCAGTCTGATAAATAATAATTTACCGTTTCATAGCATTAAAATTGAAAAGTTACAACATAAAAATCTGAAAAACTGTAGAAGGACAAATTAAAAATATTCGGATACGTTGGGCTTTAAAATAGTTTTAACGTTGTTCACTTAAACCACTATTTTTATTATACGAAAGAGTTGATCTTTGTACTAATATTTTTGTCGTGCAAAAGTAGAAAAAATATAAACTTTTGAGAATAATGTATATTTAGTAACAGGAAAATTTTCGTTGATGACCAAAATTGAACACATGATTGATATTTTTATTTATCATATGACAGGAGATTTACTTTCGATAAAAAAAAGTTGGTTCGTAAAACTATTAGTTTTAAAGAAATAACATATTAACCAAACACATCCTCACAAGATCATATAAATAAAGATTTAAAAAAACACCATGCATAATAGACCAATTCATATATTTAACATAAAGTATTTAGTTAACCTGACGCAACATTGATTTACATCAGCAATAACATAAAGTGAGTTTTTCAAATCTGGCAATCTTTTACTAGAGGTAGAAACACATAAGTGTTTCAAACGAAATAATCATGAATTTGAAGTATAAAGTTTACAGAAAATGATCGTATGTTAATCAGATGTAAATCATTAAAAAATTATTCAAATACACCTTAAAAACTGAGATCTTTTTATTTTTGCAAGCATGATTCAACTGTATATTTTTCACAGTGTGCACTTATATTCTTTATGCTTAATGCTTAATGTATATATAGATCTCCTAACATATACTAGTTGGGATTGCAGTGTTTACTCAATCTGGTCTCATCCTCTCTGTAGTCATGCCGATTTATAATTCAAAATTATCAAAAAGTCTCATGGTTACCAATGAAACAATTGTCCACCAGAGCCCAATTAACGTAGATATATATTTTCAAATATCTAAAAATTTCCATCTTTCCTGGTACTTAAATTTCACTTAATTTCATATCGATAGTATCCTGTTTTTCGATTACGCAGTGATAACTTATATAATATACGACCTCAGACCACTTGTCAATTTTGTTTTAAACGAGCTCAAATGCCTGCTTTATATTATATATTCCAAAGTTTGATTTTGACAAACTTGAATATATCAGTTTTTCTGATTGTATTAGCCTTACATGTTATAAATGATTCACTTCGTTTGCAGTTCAAAAGAACTCTTCATCTTTTTTATTATCTTGAAGTTGGATTTACTCGTTGGTTAAATATTCTAGGCACTTATAAACGAACAAAATTATATGAGTCGGTAAGTTTAGCTGTTTATCAAAAACAGTTTGAATATCAGATATCTCGCCACGAAAATAATTGAATACGTGTATTTAACAGGATGCTTATACAACAGAATGTACAGCTGACTGCTTACTTACTTAAAGTACAGTACTTATAGTACCTCAGTACTGAATCATAAGTAAGTTATCTTCCATAAGTTTATCAGCAAGTGTAAATACATTTTTCGGAAATACAAATAAAAATTACACAAAGTGTTGGTTTTAAAGTGATATGAGAAAAAAATATAAATAATCATTGAACTTTGTCTGGTTTAATGTCTTTGTAAGAATGTTTCTCAACATACAGAAAGGGCAAATGATTAACGAAAAAGGCATGAAAATTTCCTGTACTGAAGATATAATTTATTTACTTTAAGGTTATAAAGTTTAAATTTGAACATTTTAATAAAGATTGTATGACTGTCATCTTTTTATATTACACACGTACATCAAGGTAAATCAAGAGAAAACATGTTGTTTAAGAGGTATTTTACCCACCCTAGGATATAATTATCAAAATTCAAACATTTATTTTAGCAAATGCAAAAGTATAAAACAACTTTTATTAAAAAAGTTTCCCCCCCCAAATAAAACCCCAAAAATTGTTTTTCTCCGAATCCCAAACCCTGGGAACATCGTTCATATTGGACCTGACCTTTCAAAGCTTTGCAAAATTTCAACTGTTTTATTGTTTGAAATCTTCTTTGACTTCCTCTTTAGTTAGGCCTTCTGAATAGTTTGTTTTGAAAGCCATTGATAAAAACGTTCTGTTGACGATTGTGCGTTTGGAGTTACAAGTGGTAAGCTTGGTATCTTTAATGAAGTTTATTAAACACTCATGTTCTAACTCTTTCGAGCTTTTTTTGACCTGTAATGAATTATCTTTTGGTCATTTATGGACATAAACGCCTGAAATATTAATGTATTCGTCACCCCTGGTTTTAAAATGTTAAAAATGTTAAAGTGTTCCTGATGAAGGTCTATCAAAAAAGCTTCTTATGTCTTAGGTGTTGTTTTCACTTCCTAATTACCTGTTTTCGAGCAGGTAGAAAGCTACGAAACTGATTATTACAAGAGTAGTTGTGTATCTGAATAAAAGAAAAAAAGTCTGCGTAAATGAGTAAATTGGTTAAAACTTTATGTAATTTGGTCATTTCATTATGATAATAAAGAGACTTATGTTTCTGAAAGAGCAGAAAATAAAAAAAAAATCTCATTTTGTCATAAACACATAAAGATGCTGTACAATTGTTTATTTATAATGGTGTCTTTTATTACGTCTGTCTGTTATGTTCACATGCACATCGTTGTCAGTATAATGAAATTTTATGCGACTTTCACACAACTGAGATGGTTTTGCTAGCTATAAAACTAGGTTTAATCCACCAAATACCTGTAACAAGTCAGGAATATGACAGTTGTTATCCATTCATTTGATATGTTTAAGCGTCAAAAATCTTACTCGAAGTTCGGCTTTTTATTATTTTTTTTTTTCATTATGAATTAAGTAGGTAATTGTTCAAATAAGACTTCAAATGTAAATTTAAATCAAAAACAACACGAAAGAGATTATAGACAAATTGCCTGAATTCTTACGTACGTATAAGTATGTTTGTCACACAGACATGTATGTGAGTCAGAAATGTTGTATTGCTCAATAAACATGCCTAAAAATACTACGCGACCGTAACTCAAATTGTCCCACAATAGTTTGTGGTGTAAATATCTTCTTGTTTTGAATTATGGATTATCTCTTTGTCATTTTCTTTGGATATGTATTATGACTTTGTCCTTTCCTTTTTAAAATTTGAATACCCCAACTCCTTGAAATGTTCTTATAATATGTCTTTCAAGTATAACTGACTTGATATAGATGTAAATGTTTCTGAACAACTGAATGATGGTTGTTATCTTCACAAAAGAATGAAGTAATTGCCTAATACGCAGTAGGGTACAGTGACTTTATTTATTATAAAGGGCATTTCATTTAAAGAAAAGTTAATCAACAAAAATGTTTCAGATACAGAAAATTACATTTTTTGAAAATATATTACATTGTGGAAGTACGGTTTGACATTATTGCAAAATAAGTGTCATTTAGTTTGAATCAAATATACGAAGTGATACTTTTAAAGAGGTATATGTTATGCTCCTACAGTAATTATCAAATTATAAAAGTTTTATGTTGACTTTTAATGTCGCTGGTATGTTATTCTTAAATGAAGAAATGTGAAATTAGTTTTCCACATGAATTAATTCCTTGGCACTGTTACATTGACTTCATACTTATGCTCAAAAGTATGCTCAATAATAAGTAGAAACTGCCAGCATTGATATAGTTTTTATAATCCAACATTTGACACCTTGTGTGTGTTTATATATTTATATATATATAGTATTGAAATATGATTTTCATCAATTTAAATTGACAATCAGAGGTTATCTGCTGATAATCTTTCTTGTTTTTACATTGCCTTTAGACTTTGATATCCAAGTATTCAGAAATTACATACATTATTTTTCTAAGTAACGTTTTGCACAAATTTGGTGAATGTTTTTCCTGTTTTCATTACTTTTATCAAATTAATTACAAATATGTTTATACATTTGTGATAAATTTATTAAGTAGTTTTTGTTTAATCCAAGATAAATGATACGATAAATGTTCGGTAACATCAAAAGGATGAAAAATTTGATGACCTTATGAGTTAGGTAACACAGATATATATATTTTAACAGAGGTTCCAGACTTTAGTTCTATTTACTTGTTATTGTTAGTATGTTTTTTTCTCTGTTTTTACGTTAAGGTTAATTTTTAACACTTCGATTTGCCCATAAGAAGTAACATGCGAGTTGAGATGCAACAGAAGAAATCACGATTAATAGATAGGCTAACATTTTGGTAAAAGGCGTCTGGATTTTCTAAAAGCATTTGCGCTTTCAAATTCAGGTACGCATTTCGTGTTTTTTTGATAAAATAAACATTATGCATGAACATGATTTAAAAATGAACAAAGGCAACAGAAGTATACCGCTGTTCTTAAGTCATAAATCGATTGGGAGCAAACAAATCTGGGTGACAAACTAAAACCAAGGGAACCACATCAACTATAGGAGGGAAACAACAAAACAACAGAAATATAAAGGGCAACAAAAAAACGAAACACAACAAAATAGATGCTGGAGATGATAATATGGTTTTTAACAGTATTCAAGTAGCTAAACAATACTAAAATGTCAAGCTTTAAATTGCATTCGGTCAAGAAAAGTTAATCGTCAATGTACAGTTAAATAGAAAGATCTGCAATTAAACTGATTACATAAAAAACGACAGGAACCACTTAATGCTTAATCTCATTAAAGATACAAGCTTATAATTTATAATCGCGTTTGTCTACATATCAACCATCTATTGACATAAAACAGAAGCATGTTTCATGCCTAAACTAACGTTCTCACTTGCTTGGTATCGATCAGTAGAATTAATAAGGGTGCATTGAAACAGACCAAAATCTGCAATTAAACTATTACATACATTTTACTTAGTATATATACAACTCGTCTAAACATCAACCCAACAATGTTAGATCTGTAAATTTTATTTCGCAAATATTTTGTTTTTCCCTAACCGGGATTCGAACCCTTGCTACTGTGATTTAGTGACACCAAGTCGTCTGCACTGCAGCCGTCCCGCTAGACCACACGACCACCTGGGCTCTACTAATAAAGCTTTCAGTGGCCGTGTGTTACCTTTCCTCGTCAGTTTTAATCTAGCGGCGTACTACAGTACATGATATATAAGGCATGGAGATGTTATTGTTACAGATCAGATCAATTATCTATAGTAAAGGATCCTACAAATTAATGTTAGATACAGTCACAGAAAATAATTATATTTATAAGTACGTCTGAGTCAGTGACAACTCTACAACAGATTTATCCATTGGATCGCCATCAATGATGGTGATAAATGACTGTGTACATTATGTATGTACAACTCGTCTAAACATCCACCCAACAATGTTAGATCTGTAAATTTGCTTTCGCAAATATTTTGTTCTTCCCTCGCCGGGATTCGAACCCATGCTACTGTGATATCGTGACACCAAAACGCCTGCACTGCAGCCGTCCCGCTAGACCACACGACCACCTGGGCTTTACATATAGATTGTTGTAACGTGTTGTAGACCCACAGCTATAAATCTTTTTTTCATGTCTTGGGTAACAACAGCGTTTTCAAATACATCGGATATCTTTTTATGCTAATGTATGATTGACTTCAAAACCAATGGTTTAAGTAAAACAATACTCAATATCAAGGAATGATTGTAGTTTCTGGAGCAGGCTAAACGTTCTTATACATAAAAGATAAGTAACATGATAAGAATTGAGTTTTAAAGATTTGGTTTTTTTTTCGTTAAAAAATGGTTAGTTCCAGGTACAAAAACATGCAATTTAAATGTATAGCTCTATTGTCAAGTTTCTTTGGTTAAAATGAAAACATTTCTTAAGTTAAATAAATTATATCATGACACACAAAGTGTTCAGAAATATAAAACTATAAAAAAAATTAATACAAATGATGCCTTATTCCTTGCGAACATATTTCTTGAATGTTCCTGTGACAGGCAGTCATGAATCTCGTTACATAATTTGCTATTTTAACTTTAGTCTATTTCCAAAATTAAACACATTTTTTCTTTCGATTTCAAGCCTATGAAAATACCAAAATTGATTTCCTTATTTCATTTTAAACTTCCCTTACTTATTTCATATCTATAAAACCATTTATCGCTATTTTGTGCATTTTTCCTTTGATCTTTTTTTGTGATAATTTCATATCATGCTTCTCGCTTGAGATGGAACAATTATCGCTAGAAACTAAGGAGACAACGTGGCGTTGCAAACGAAATTGACATTGAAATTGACAACGTCGTCATAGGTAAAACAGCGATAAACAGATTATCATTGGTCATCTCAACTCGATTGCTTTTCTCACTTTCGCTGTGCCAGCTCAAGCGAGAAAATCAATCTCGTTGAGATAATCAACGATAATTTATAAGTATTGTAAATTGTTTTGAATAGGATAGATAAAGGCAACAGTAGTAAACAGCTGTTCAAAATTCATAAATCAATTGAGAAAAAAAATCGTGATACAAACTAAAACTGAGGGAACACATCAAATATATGAAGAGAACTACAACACAACAGAAACGCAACACTAAAATTTAACACACACAGAAACGAACTGCAATATAACAATGGCCATTTCGCCTTTATTCTAATTTGAGTATTTTAAGCATAGGTAGTTAGCCTTTCCTTAAAACAAAACCACTTATATTTGGGGTGTAGTTTAACAGAAGTATTTACACATTCCTAATCTAGCAACCCACATATTTGTACATATAATATATGTGCTAAAAGTATTAATTTCTGGGGACATTTGCAGAAAAATAGAAAAAGACATTGTTTCCTTCTGGTTATTATCAAATTCTGTCGGCACTTCTCGATAATATTTAGATAGGGGATGCATTGTGACTTAAATAAAATGATAAATGTATATAAAATGAATTTCTGATTCAAACTATATATACATTTCCGTCACCGAAAGTATTGCAATTGTATAAAATATAGATCTTACAATGAAATATATTTAGAAATGTAAAATTTTCATTTTTATAAAATAGACAATGACATCATATGCCATCAATAGGAAACGAATAGTTGCTATCATTTGAAGTCATGTGACAGCTAATTCGAGGAAATTGATTTTCGATGCAATACTTTTGTTAGTTCTAATTCTGAAAGAGAAGACATTCTATGTAACTGCAAACTTACAGTGTGAAGGTAAAGTTCATATTTTCAAATAAGTAATGTACAAACCATTTTATTCAAAACTAAAAAATGTTCGCTTTTTACAGATAATATTTTTAAGAATTACTAATGAAATGAAAAAAAACCCGGTAAGCTTCTTAATGTTACGATAGTGTGATAATAGATTTATTAGAACAAAACATTCCAAACCTGTATCATATATTTAGATAATTCCAGATGACATGAATAGCAAAATTCTGTCTGAACAATACAAGCTGTGAAAATAGAATTCAATAATAAATGAATGCAAGGAATATCCAGGGTAACCACTGAATGTTGCTGTAATTTAAATTTACGCTGTGTTTGTTAATTCATTTATGTATGTCAATTTTTTTTTATGGTCAGATCTTTGAAAATTGAATTTGTTTCAAGATAATGCACGATAGGTAAAATATATAAATATTGCCTAACATTTGAATACGTATTATGTTGAAATCTAATATTATTAAATAAGTCCGCTCTATATTTTAACTGAACTAGATAAGTTAATGTAATTTTTTTCCCAACTGATACATTTATGATAATATCAGCTGTCGGGTTCTTTATTCGTAATCATCAAGCGTATATACCTGTCTCGTATTGTCTGAATACTCAGATTTTTAAACCACTTTTTTTCGTGTCATCAAACCAATTTTAGGACGTTATAAAACAAAAAGTCAGTGTAAATAGATATGTATAAGCGATTTAGACCCACCACACTTAGATATGTATGTCATAAATAATAATAAGTTATCAAGGGTCGAATGATACATTTTAATATTATTGATAGGATGAAAGTTTGTTATGTTTAATAATAAACATTCTTTCAAGGTATTTTTTTAAAGGAAATTCTTTTATTTTATTTTGTTTAAAACACGCAAAGAGTCCATAGGATCAAAATGAGTTACATTCTTGATTATTGTCTGTACAAAAGGATTTGTGCAAAATTAGAATAATATCATCATGCAAACAAAAATATATAGATGATGATCTATTAGGCACGTCATAAATAGTCATAAACCTGTGTAGATTAGTATATATTTCAATTAATTCTTTTTACATAGGTTTAAAATGTCTTTAAATAAAAATCAAACCTCATCAGCAGTCTTGCAAAGAAATTAAATTATTTTAGTTTTTAGGTTGATTTTTTGGGGTTTTGATTTTCAATAAAAGCTATGATATTATTACTTATACATAATGGTCTGTATTATTTCTTATCTATAGCCAATCGATCATCAAAAAAATTACAGATATATATTTAATAATGTCGATTGGTAAGAAAATAAAAGAGAGAAGGTTTGGATCCCTCTGTAAATGTTTGCACCTGTTCTAAGTCAGGAATCTGATGTACTGTAGTTGTCATTTGTTTATGTAATTTATACGTGTTTCTCGTTTCTCGTTTCTTTATATAGATTAGACCGTTGGTTTTCCCGGAATGGTTTTACACTAGTAATTTTGGTGCCCTTTATAGCTTGTTATTTGGATGGAGAGTTGTCTCATTGGCACTGACACCACATTTTCCTATATATATTTAAAAATCCGCTATAGAAGAATTGTATATCGTCATTTATGATTCAACTGATTTTGACAGGGGAAAAAAACCCCGATGCATTGGACTATAGTGGAATATACACTGCATGCTGACCATCTCTTTAGAATGGAATTCATTTCAGTATGTCAAAGGGATGGTTTATCTCAATATTTAGTTCCAACTTAATGTTTTGTTGACTCGTTAATTTGTTTATTCATCTTTTATTTCTGTCTTAGTCTTTGTTATATTGGACTTATGATTTTAATTGTCCACTATAAGGCACTATGTCGAAATCGTTCTTCTCTTTTATTGCTACATTTAAACTTTCGTGATAAAAGACTTGATTAATGCTAATGATTACTGATTTAATTTAGAAGATACATGTATCAATATTGTCGTATTTCTAAAATTTATTTTAGGGTAAATGCAGTGTTTTGGGGTAAAACGACAGAAGGAAAATAATGCGAATCTGTTTTTTTTGTGACCGTTAAAAGATTGCAGCTTTATTAATCAATGGATTAGTACTTGCATTATTATCAAAACAACAGATACCACTTTGTGAAGCGGAATCTTTCTATCCGAATGAGTTCACCACAAATTCTTATGTGGTTCTTGTTTATCTATTTTTAGCTTTTTGTGGAATGTGTTAAACTAATTCTTTTTTCGTTATTTACCATGTACAACCATGGTGTTCTCTATTATTTTTTTTTTACCTTCTCTCTTTCTAAATTCTATCATTTTTGCATATCAAAAAGTAAAATAAAAAAATTCTGAACTCAAAACGGCAAGTCCCTAATCAAATGGTTAAATCAAATGATAAAACACCTCAAACGAATGGCTTACAACTGTAATATTTCTGACTTGGTACAGGAATGTTCAACTGTAGAAATTTAACAGATTTTTTTTATATATTTTTTTTTTATACGGTTATTTCTTTTACCTTTACAAAAAGGCAATGACTTTTTTTTTAACAGAAATAACTGCGTTATAAAGAAGATGATATGGTATTAGTGTTAATGAGTTACTTTCATTGGATAAAAAATTATCAATGATAGGCCAAAGTACGACCTTCAACACGGAACAGCAAGTTACAAATGGCCCAATCATGACTAGTGCAACACAATTCAAACAGGAACAAACAAAGTCCTAATCTATATAAAAACGAGATATTCTTATCAAATTCCATACATTATATCATAAAACTAAAGTTCAAATATCCAAAGCAAAGTTGACTTGATACAGGATTCGGCTTTTTTTAAGGTCCTTGCTGGTCATATATGTCCTCAAATGTTCTGTTCTTATGTATCCTTGGGTTTGATAATTTGGATTTAACGTGTCAGGTATATCTTTTAGACTTTCAACCTACAATAAATTGTTAGTAAAGCAAGTGAGACCTTCAGCGTGTGCATTGTTGTGTTATCAACCATTCTAATTCTGGTTTCTGTGAAGATTTCATTTCATGCGTCCAAAATAATTTCTAAAACTCAATGACTAATATTTTAAAGCCAAGCAATTATAAGATTAAAAATTTGAAGGATGAAATGAACAAAAATGACAACAATACGATAGCCAAATCCCCCATAGATTAACTTTGCTTTACGGATTTTCAAAATAATTTCAAAATTTGTAAACGGACGATTTAAGACAGGTTTATTTTAAATCATGTCACTTTATGCATACCGATACTACGCTTAGAAACTGATAGTCCACCATACGCGATATAAACCGAGTGGTTTAAAAAATAAAAACAACACTTTATGAACTTCAAGCATCCGAAAGAAACTATTCAATTTACCTTCACCAAGAACGCACAATGTCGTATATACCCAAATACCGCTAAGGTCAACTTTACATGAGGACATAACGAATTTCAAACTTGGAAACTTTTTCAGTTATGCTTATATGTCTTTTGGTTGAGTAAGCCATTTCAATTAATATTTCATAGTGTGTCTTTCTATGTTGTGAAGTTACACTATTCTATCATATAAGGGCGAATGGTTTGTACCTATTAAAACTTTTAAACCCGCTGCATTTGTTTGCACCTGTCCTAAGTCAGGAATATGATTTCCAGTAATTGTCGTTTGTTGATGTGGATCATAAGTGTTACGCGTTTCTTTTTTTTATTATAAAGATTAGACCGTTGATTTTTCCGTTTATTGGTTTTACACTAGTCATTTTGGGGGCCCTTTATAGCTTGTTGTTGTTAGATGTAATCCAAGGCTTCGTGTTCAAGACCTTACTTTTTACTTTTGATTAATTGTTTTCCTTTTACAAACTGGTACTTGGATTGAGAGTTGTTTCATTTGCGTTTATACCACATCTTCTTATATCTATAAAGTATCATTCATTCTCTACAATTAACCTAAAAAAATATTTTATCTTTATCAGCAGCTCTCTTCTGGCTTGTAACAGTTGTCTGGGCAGAAGTGATAATATTGGTTAAAAAAGATTCGACACTTCAAAAAATTTCTTTAAAGTAGCCTTATATGTTATTGTTCTCCTAAAACAATAAAAAAAGTGGAATTGGGTGGCTGATTATTTTTTTAAGGGAAGGAGTATAATAGCTAGAACTCATCTACACGTTAATTTTGAATTGCAAATTTCAAAGTCCTGTGTTAAATTGGTAGGAAAATGAAACCCACAAAGTTAACTGTAGAGGTTCTACGCTACAGAACATGAATGCAACATCGGCAACTCAAGGGATGATTTTAATCTAGGTATTTGTGTCATTCATTATTTGTTCTCACTAAAGTGATTCACAAGAACAGACCAGGTTGTTAGAAGTAATTTTCAACAGATGATATATTTGCATCTTCAGTTTTTCAATATATTGTTACAGAAATGGAAGAAGGAGCATTGCATGCACTGGTTCCTAATGGACAAGGGAATTTAGAGATTAAGAGAGGTAATGCAATATTCCTTTTAAATATTAGACAATGCATATTCTTTCAAACAATATTTACTTGTTACGTAACCTTAAATGTGTCTCTAAAAGTGATATGAGTAGCTCTTTGAAATGAATATCAAATTATAACAGTATTTACACCTTTTTTCTATTTATTCATAATCATTATAATATTACGATGCCCTGTAAAACACTCATTTGGTAAATATGTATTAAAAACGGCAATAACTGAATTGCAAAAATGTATGTAACAGGAACAACTTTTATGAAAAAATATAAAAATTATTTCATTGTTGTTTTTTTGTAGAATCCGTACCTCTGTTGGGTTCTAGTCGTTTTGCACTAGCGGTCTTAGGATTTTTTGGACTTCTTAACATGTATGTAATTTTGGGGCCCTTTATAGCTTGTTGTTCGGTGTGAGCCAAGGCTCCGTGTTGAAGGCCGTACTTTAACCTATAATGGTTTAATTTTTAAATTGTTATTTGGATGGAGAGTTGTCTCATTGGCACTCACACCACATCTTCCTATATCTATATGCGATGCTTGTCAACATTAATGTTGCGATTGTCTGCATGGTGAATCGGACTGCGACATATACTTTTGAAAACTCTGTTAATCCGAATGAAGATAGTAATTGTTATCGTCAGAAATATAACTCATCGGATATGTCTGCTATTCATGTAAGTTGATACGACAGAGATGGAGATGGAGAGACATGTGTGAGAGAGAGTTTTGTCATATAGGCTCAAGCGCATCCGTCTAAAACATATCATAATGGATATCAAAAAGAAAATTACAATTGCACTAGATATACTTTTTATATTTGCATGTTTAGCTTTTATTGTTCATTTTTGTGTTAGTTCCAACAAACGTGCAGTTCCATATCTGAAACTATATATCGTGGCAATTTGTATAAATAGTCACCACTCCTTTACGTCATTTATAATAAAACTGAGAATGGAAATGGGGAATGTGTCAAGGAGACAACAACCCAACCATTGAACAAACAACAGCAGAAGATCACGAACAGGTCTTCAATACAGCGAGATATTCCCGCTACCGGAGGCGTCCTTCAGCTGGTCCCTAAGCAAATATATATGCTAGTTCATTGATAATGAACGCCATACAAAACTAACTCCAAATTGTACACAATAAACTGAAATTAAAAATAATACGAGATTTACAAATGCCTTTGAATCAACTATGTTATTAAATGAAATCAGTACTAATATTGTATTTTTAAGCCATATCGTCTATTTATCCTAACTTAAATGAAGATATTTTAAACTGTATAGCATATCAACATCATTCATATACATAATACATATATATTTCATTCGGAAATAAGAGTAAAGTCAGTATTTCAGTTCAGTTAACATTATCTTACTAACAACATACCATACTTATCTAAATCAAGCACGATTGAACTGGAAAACAATGAAAAGTTTTCATACAACAACGCACTTTTTTGTATTCATGCAACGTTTATAAATGATAAAGAATTGTTTCAAGGCTAACATATTTTTGTACTAAATTATAATCCTGGTACCTGATAACTATTTACTCCACTGGGTCGATGCCACCCCTGGTGGACGTTTCGTCCCCGAGGGTATCACCAGCCCAGTAGACAACACTTCGGTGTTGACATAATTATCAATAATGTGGTCATTTTTTTTATATAAATTTCGTGTTTACAAAATTTAGAATTTTTCGAAAAAATAAGGTTTTTCGTATCCCAGGCATGGATTACCTTAGTATTTGACACAACCTTTTTGGAATTTTTTATCCTCAATGCTCTTCATTTTTGTACTTGTTTGGTTTTATAAATATTTTGATATGAGCGTCACTGATGAGTCTTATGTAGACGAAATGCGCGTCAATCGTACTAAATTAAAATCCTGGTATCTTTGATAACTATTTGGTTTCATGACTGACGGAACGAAATATGTGGAATTTAAAAAGGAAACATTTTTATTCAATTGACACTTGTACTTGACCAAAACTTTTACGTGTGTCTTTTGCCAAATATTGAAATACATACTTAATTATATATTCTAGAAAATGATTTAAGCTTTTGCTCACCAGTTCCCTTTTTATCATTCCTCGGATCGCTTTGGTCGACGATAGATTGTGCATTGTTTCCATCGTCTTTTTATTTGATTATGAAGACGTTAATTAACGAAAATACGACACTGTCTGATTGTTTCCTACAGAAGGACCTAAAATTAAAGTTTGTCTTTATTTCATTCTCTGGATTATTACCTAGGGTGGTGAGTTAAATTGGGATCCAGAGATACAAGGGTATGTACTTGGTGGATTCTACTGGGGATATTTGATAACACAGATGCCAGCAGGATGGATAGCTACAAGATATGGTGGAAAGATGGTGACTGGTTGGAGCATGTTTATTTCAATGATATTCACATTACTAACTCCATTTGCTGGTAGAACTAGCTTTATATTTGCAATAGTTGTTAGGATCGTTATCGGAATGTGTACTGTAAGTAATAAATTGCATAAAATATATATATTCGATGCAGTTTTTGTTTATTGTTTTGAACATAAATCATAGTTTTGTGGTTTATATTAATTTGCATTTGTAATGTCAAGGCTTTTTAAAGCTTGCTATGCGGTAGGCCGTACAGTGACCGATATTTAATTAGATTTACATGATGAAGACTCTGACAGTCGTTTGTTTTGTCTCAATGGTACCTATATCGTCTTAATTTTTACATGCTTCGAAAATAAACTTGAACGTAACTATTTTTAGCTGTATATATATAATCAATTTGCATGCAATTATACAGGATCATTACACAAAATTGTTGCCAGAAGTTACTTCAAACTTCACTTAAATCGTTCATAGATGTACAAACTTGTTTTGGAAGTTTACCAGTGTCTTTCTAAGACTAAGTATAGACTCAATATAGATTTAATCGCACATCCTAAATTTTACGGTGATATTGTTTAAATACGATCGGGGTAAACTCATATATCCATTAAATAAACTTATTTTCATAGGCTTTCAGTTCAACTATGTAATAAGAACACTTAATAATTATTGTTATACTCATATGCACATTAATGGTACTAGAATCTAGCGATACTTTTAATGCAGATGCATATGTTTTGGCATAGCCCATTGAATTTGTTTTATCATATAACATGGACACCCAGGAAACCGATTCCATAATGTTACAAGTAATATGTAATAAGGTTATTTTAAAAGATAATCTTGAAATCAACATTGATAATAGGGAGCAGTGTTTCCAGCAATACATTCTCTCCTGGGTAATTGGGTACCTCCGTCAGAACGAACAAAGTTCACAGCAATGACGTATTCAGGTAAGAAGTTTGATTGCGTTTAATTTGTTGTTTTATAAAGGAAGAATTTTTGATGAATAATACAAAATCATTATGCTGAACAAAGCTGTCAAATTGATGAAATACACATAAAAACAATGAAACGCAGTTGTATTATCTTATCATGTATCAATTTCTCCAATTTAACAAGTATACAATATGGCAAAAATTGTGTCTTTCAGTCCGCGCTTTCCCTTTAATTCCGATATAAGACGGTTGCATGGGCTGATTGGTTGATCGATACATGTTTGCAGAACGCTCGTCTTTAAAAGTTCCATGCCTATTAAAACTGCTTGACTACATATCTTGAACGAGAATATATTTACAATGAGTCCAATGGCCAGGTGCTGCAGGGGGTTGGAGCAACTTTATATTTGGTTTGTAAACAGCCGGCAAAGATTATTTTTAATAATGTGTTATCTAATAACAAAGCCAAACTAAAGTTCGTAATGGTATAAGGCATATTATATTCAAACTGATTTACTGTTTACAGAATACAATTCTTTGGAATTGATTGTAATGTATGCTTAAAGTTGTCAAAAATATAAATCATGTGCTTTTATTATTTTATGTTCTGATTAATTAAGTATACAATTGGCATATTAACAAGCTAAAGCCTCGGTCACACCTTACCGGATAGCTCGAACGGACGCCTCATATTTTTTTTTAATCTGATCATGTCAGTTAGACGACCGTTCTTATCCGTTAGACATCCGTCCATATCCGTTGCATGTCCGTTAAGCATACGTTTTATCCGTCGACGTTCGATCTGTCCAGTGGAAAATTTTGAGCATGTTTAAAACTTTGAAGGGACGTCCAACGGATAAAATGTCCGTTTAACGTCCGTTAGGCATCCGTTAGGCGTCCGTTTTGTACGATACTCGTCTGCTTCGTTTCCGTTTTGTATCCGTAACGTGTCCGTTATACATCCGTTGGAGGTATGGGGGATAAATTCACCAACGGACTTCTACCGGACGTTTAACGGACAAAACGGATGTTGAACGAATGAGAAACGGACTGCTACCGGACGTATAATGGAGAAACGGATCATGAACGGATCTGAAACGGATAAATGCCAATTGAAAATTTTGCGTCAGAAATGCCAATTATTGGTATGTCAAATTTTTTAAGGTTCATGAATTCTTATTATTCATAATCGATCTTAGAGTAAGGGCACGTCTTCACAATCAAGCAGCTCTTATTCAGGCCAGACACTGCCTTTCGCGGTTTTTTGAAGAACAAACGAATTTTACAGTTACACAGAAACATTTTTAATATTTTTTTCGATTTTCATGTATGTTTTTAACGCCTACAATTTTTTCGTATATCTGGTTCATCAATTTTATCCGATAAGCTTCTGTTAGGTGTCCGTTTTATGCGATACTCGTCCGTTGGATGTACGTTCGACATCCGTTCAGTCCGGTACGTTTCCGTTTCTCGTACGTTGCATGTCCGTTTTATTCGGTCAGTACATCAACGTACTCCCAACGGATAACAATTTTGTCAACGGACAACTTTTATTTTCATCCGCTCGTCGTCCTTTCGTGCTATCCGGTAAGGTGTGACCGAGGCTTAAAGTACTGATTCAACTGATTCAAAATTAACTTTCAGAATGGACTCTTTTCATCATTACCATATATTGTTTTCTGGGCAACTGTATTTTGTGGAGGCTGGCTTGCTGACTTTTTCCGGAACAGAAAATTGATGTCGACTACTAATACCCGAAAAGTATTTGACACTATTGGTAAGACGAATTACACTGCTCACCTTTTATCAAAGTAGTATTCTGAAATTTCAAAATAGTAATATTTGAAACATGTTTGTCACATATATGTTTTTAAAACTGATTTATTCTATATGCAATCAAAACTCATCATGGAAATAGGTATGCTCCAAATCTTTGTTTAAACCATTCCCCCTCTCAAATAGATAAAAAAAAAATCCTTTAGACATAAAATAATACTTTTCACCTAGTTTTACTTCATTAATCATATGTGTATGATATGATTTATTTCAGCAAAATTAGTTCCTGCTTCTATGTTGATTGGTTTAGGTTATGTCGACTGTTCCCAAACTGCCTTGGCCATTGTATTGGTTATTCTTGCTGTAAGTTCGGCAGGATTTCAGTACAGTGGATGGGTTGTTAATCATATTGATATAGCACCTAGCTATGCAGGGATCTTACTTGGAATTTCGAATTCACTGGCGTCTACAACTGGAATTATATCACCAATTATAGTGGGTGCAATTACAGAAAAGGTCAGTTTTTGTAAACAAAATTTTGCGTATTTGTATTGTAATCATATGTTGCTATTTGTTAATGAAGTGATTTGGCATATCAATCAGAGGGAAAGTGATATGCGTCATTAAGACAGCAACGCTCAAATAAAATTGAAAAAAAATGTTTACTGCCAGTCAAATTTAGCTATAGCATAAACTAAATCAATGTCACTGCTGCCATCAGATCATGTATGAGATGAATGGGGTTAAATACTGTTGTAAACGCCGTCAAAACACCATTCTTCGAAATAGTACGTTCGTATCATACTGCAGCTGTGAACGTTTTAATGCGATACTCGTCCGTTGGATGTACGTTCGACATCCGTTCAGTCCGGTACGTTTCCGTTTCTCGAACGTTGCATGTCCGTTTTATTCGGTCAGTACATCAACGTACTCCCAACGGATAACAATTTTGTCAACGGACAACTTTTATTTTCATCCGCTCGTCGTCCTTTCGTGCTATCCGGTAAGGTGTGACCGAGGCTTAAAGTACTGATTCAACTGATTCAAAATTAACTTTCAGAATGGACTCTTTTCATCATTACCATATATTGTTTTCTGGGCAACTGTATTTTGTGGAGGCTGGCTTGCTGACTTTTTCCGGAACAGAAAATTGATGTCGACTACTAATACCCGAAAAGTATTTGACACTATTGGTAAGACGAATTACACTGCTCACCTTTTATCAAAGTAGTATTCTGAAATTTCAAAATAGTAATATTTGAAACATGTTTGTCACATATATGTTTTTAAAACTGATTTATTCTATATGCAATCAAAACTCATCATGGAAATAGGTATGCTCCAAATCTTTGTTTAAACCATTCCCCCTCTCAAATAGATAAAAAAAAAATCCTTTAGACATAAAATAATACTTTTCACCTAGTTTTACTTCATTAATCATATGTGTATGATATGATTTATTTCAGCAAAATTAGTTCCTGCTTCTATGTTGATTGGTTTAGGTTATGTCGACTGTTCCCAAACTGCCTTGGCCATTGTATTGGTTATTCTTGCTGTAAGTTCGGCAGGATTTCAGTACAGTGGATGGGTTGTTAATCATATTGATATAGCACCTAGCTATGCAGGGATCTTACTTGGAATTTCGAATTCACTGGCGTCTACAACTGGAATTATATCACCAATTATAGTGGGTGCAATTACAGAAAAGGTCAGTTTTTGTAAACAAAATTTTGCGTATTTGTATTGTAATCATATGTTGCTATTTGTTAATGAAGTGATTTGGCATATCAATCAGAGGGAAAGTGATATGCGTCATTAAGACAGCAACGCTCAAATAAAATTGAAAAAAAATGTTTACTGCCAGTCAAATTTAGCTATAGCATAAACTAAATCAATGTCACTGCTGCCATCAGATCATGTATGAGATGAATGGGGTTAAATACTGTTGTAAACGCCGTCAAAACACCATTCTTCGAAATAGTACGTTCGTATCATACTGCAGCTGTGAACGTTTTAATGCGATACTCGTCCGTTGGATGTACGTTCGACATCCGTTCAGTCCGGTACGTTTCCGTTTCTCGAACGTTGCATGTCCGTTTTATTCGGTCAGTACATCAACGTACTCCCAACGGATAACAATTTTGTCAACGGACAACTTTTATTTTCATCCGCTCGTCGTCCTTTCGTGCTATCCGGTAAGGTGTGACCGAGGCTTAAAGTACTGATTCAACTGATTCAAAATTAACTTTCAGAATGGACTCTTTTCATCATTACCATATATTGTTTTCTGGGCAACTGTATTTTGTGGAGGCTGGCTTGCTGACTTTTTCCGGAACAGAAAATTGATGTCGACTACTAATACCCGAAAAGTATTTGACACTATTGGTAAGACGAATTACACTGCTCACCTTTTATCAAAGTAGTATTCTGAAATTTCAAAATAGTAATATTTGAAACATGTTTGTCACATATATGTTTTTAAAACTGATTTATTCTATATGCAATCAAAACTCATCATGGAAATAGGTATGCTCCAAATCTTTGTTTAAACCATTCCCCATCTCAAATAGATAAAAAATAATCCTTTAGACATAAAATAATACTTTTCACCTAGTTTTACTTCATTAATCATATGTGTATGATATGATTTATTTCAGCAAAATTAGTTCCTGCTTCTATGTTGATTGGTTTAGGTTATGTCGACTGTTCCCAAACTGCCTTGGCCATTGTATTGGTTATTCTTGCTGTAAGTTCGGCAGGATTTCAGTACAGTGGATGGGTTGTTAATCATATTGATATAGCACCTAGCTATGCAGGGATCTTACTTGGAATTTCGAATTCACTGGCGTCTACAACTGGAATTATATCACCAATTATAGTGGGTGCAATTACAGAAAAGGTCAGTTTTTGTAAACAAAATTTTGCGTATTTGTATTGTAATCATATGTTGCTATTTGTTAATGAAGTGATTTGGCATATCAATCAGAGGGAAAGTGATATGCGTCATTAAAACAGCAACGCTCAAATAAAATTGAAAAAAAATGTTTACTGCCAGTCAAATTTAGCTATAGCATAAACTTAATCAATGTCACTGCTGCCATCAGATCATGTATGAGATGAATGGGGTTAAATACTGTTGTAAACGCCGTCAAAACACCATTCTTCGAAATAGTACGTTCGTATCATACTGCAGCTGTGAACGTATGTTTGTTTCCCTATGAGAAGTTCCTCTGAACACGTTAATTGAAAAAGAACTTTGAATCCACGACACACTCAGCACTGCAACATGAATAAAGTTAGCAAGCTTAATTCTAATTAGCTTTTTTGGTTGATAAATGATATGATACAATTTTAAAAAGTTTAAAATCTCAAAATATGCAATTGTGTCAAAGACAAAGTAATATATCAATAATCGGAATATCGTATTTCTGTTTTTTTATTTTGGTGTGTTTGTTTATGATGAAACGTTTCGTTATGCTTTCTGTATTTGGACACATTATTCATTTACTTAAAAAAAAGACAACGGAAACATAAAGTTTATAATACAATCATTTCCCAAACACGATTTCATGTAAGGATTGTCGTATAGGTAAAATAAAAACAAAACTTTGAAGTCGTGTTTTTCAACGTTGACACTGGTTTATTATATACTTAACTTATGGAAATACGTATACGTTTTACAGGCACAAACTCGAGCTGAGTGGCAGATAGTTTTCTACATTGCAGCTGGCATTTATCTATTTGGTGCAATATTTTACATTATATTTGCAAGTGGTGATTTACAACCATGGGCGCAGGAACCTGTTAAAATAACAATTCCACTAGAAGAGCAAAAGGCTGGTAATCTTCGGAACGATGGCGATAATATGTGATTTTTAATGCATTGTCATTGAGTAATTTGGCTGGAGGAATATAAAAATCAGCGTTTTCTGTGATGTCATATATTTTGATTCAATGCCGAGTTATATAATGACTTTGTTTCATGATTTTATAATATGCTTTAAAGGTTTGATGTCACATATTTGTGCTATGCAGTTGTTGTTAGTCTTTCACGATAACTTTGTAACCCAATATTTATGAACGTACAATATATGGTGCCTGTTGTATATGGTGAGTCAGATTTGTTTGTTTAATATATTGTTATTATATTTCTGTTTTCTTTTATTGAATTGATTGATAAAAAATGTATAGCAGAAATTCTTTGAAAAGTTTCTCGACTCTTTGAATGGTATAAAAACGCTTTTCCTAGAACTGTAGTAGTAGCTTGACAAACACAGCTAAATTTTTGGCTCATCATTTGCATTTATCATTATTTCCATTCGGGCAATGCAATTTTTTAAGTTTTTTTTTTTAATAATCTGCTATTCCCATGGAAACTTCATTTTACTTTGATCCAATTTATCAAAATTGCCAAGTAACCCAACGTTGCTATTGCACTACCAAATCCAACTAGTTGCGCCCCCTGTTCACGCAGAATGATTTACGTCAAAATGTATCTTTGTACACTTCGGTCTTGTGTATATATTCATTTTGATATCTATGAATTTAATGAATAATTGTCGAACTTATAGATGATGGTATCAATCAGCATAAATACCTTTATTGACAATGCTACTACGACTCTTACATATAAAAAAAAATCAGAACAGAATAACAAATGATCCAGCAATCAGGTACATTTATACAAACAAACATTCATGATGATTTTAGCTTTATAGAAATAGCAGATGACATTTTCTTTAAACATCATCGCTGAGACCTACATATTACCTAAATCTAAAATTAAAATCATTGTTTTGAATGGCTATTAATTAATATTGTTTAAAAACAGCCAAACATACTGCAAAATTTTTACTATCTAAACATGTTTTTTCGTTATATAAAATACATCAAGAGGTAAAAAAAAAGTAATAAAATGCAAAAAGTATAAAGCAAACTATGTACGGGAAACTTATCTCAGTTGTCGAATAGTATTAGTTTACACGTTAGCAGTTTATAAGTAGACCTAAAGTTGTTTTCAAATCTTGAATTGTATATATTTACATTTGATTCATCCATTTTCAACATAGTTTAAACATTGAAGGCCTTCATTTATACCCAAATTAATAAAGTCAGCTAGATTTACTGTTCATCAAGAAAAGTTTTATTTACAGGTATTTTGCCAATGAAATTATTTAATACGTTTATTTCACAGAGGATTTTTTCTTCCTACTCACTTACTTCCTGACCTACGGAAGCATAAGTACTTTAACTTTGATATGTTTTAATTGTAATAAATTGAATATCAGCAAGTGTGAATACATATTTTGCGGAACTGCATAGGCAAAAGTTGGCCTTTAATTTCAACTTTATAATAAAATTTAGAAATGGCCATAATTGGTTCACAAATGGATATCTTTCAAAATCTTAGTTCTTAGTTAAATTAAATTTTTCACAGTTGGCTTTAAAATCAGCACATGTTAGATATGTTGTCAAAATACGATGATTTTGTGATTTTTTTGCACCTAAAAGTTTGAGCAAACCATTGGCGGCTACCAAAATGTTATTGAATTTCAAGACATAAAAATATTGTGGATCGTGGGTGTCCGCCAAAGTTGAATAAGATAAAATTTGTAAAGAATTATTGAAAATGTTTCCAAAACAGATGTTACAACAATTTAACCAACTAAGTACATTATTGCCAAAAATGACTGTTTATTGAAAATTATATTTTTTCTGTAATGGCCCTGTTTTTTCTGTAATGGCCCTGATTTCGCTGTAATTGCCCTGTTTTATTTCTGTAGTGGCCCTGTTTTTTCTGTAATGATCCTGTATTAATTCCCAGTTTGTCTGTATTATGCCCAGTTAGGGGTTTAATAAAGTTAATAAAATTAAGTTGTAAAGAGTTACATTTTTGTATTTTATTTTATTTTATTTAGTTACCAGCAACAAACATTAAAGAACCATATAAAGAGATCACTGTTCATCCTGTTTTTCAACACATAACTTAATATTTTGGATATTTGGTATATTTAAAGCTTTATCGTGGTGAAGTACAAAATATTTTTTTCATCAAACTAAAACTTCATTAAAAGAGTAAGAGAGTACATCAAGTTGGCAGCAACACATGCAATTTTGTTCAGTTGGTTAATAAATGTATTAATAAATGGGTGTTTTTATAATGGCCCATGGACCATGGACATTTAACAGGGCCATTATAAAAACACCCATTCATTAATAGTATAGTAATGCATATTTAAGAATTCAATATTTCATAATTTTTAAATAAAGGCAACAGTAGCATACCGCTGTTCAAAACTCGTAAATCCATGGACAAAAAACAAAATCGGGGTAACAAACTAAAACTGAGGAAAACGCATAAAATATAAGAGGAGAACAACGACACAACATAAAAATGTAACACACACAGACTAAGCATTAGACAAAACCCGATGAGAAAAACAAATATAACATCAAAACAAAAAACATGAATTAGGGAAAGAAAAATTACCGTGACACGTCTTATAGTAATGTGAGTTCACACTCAAACACAAAAGAAAACAAACGACACAACGAAAATTCAACGTTAACATGTAACACACACAAAAACGAACTATAATATAGCATTGGCCATATTTCTGACTTGGTATAGGACATTTTAAAAGAAAAAAATGTTGGGTTGAAACTGGTTTTGTGGCATGCCAAACCTTGCACTTTTTAGCTTTTTATATAATTAAAGTAATATCGATTGTAATGGAAACTATGTAGTATAATGGGTTGTTTAAAAAAAACTTAAAAATCTTAGGGCCAATATCAACCATTTCAGAAGTTACAAAACTAAAATTAGTGGACTACTTCCTTATACAACAAATGATAAATATTGATTAGTATTTGAAAATGAAAACAGCAAATTAAAGGTAATTTTAAATTCCTAGGATTCGTATTTACCAAGGTATCAAGGTCAGACACGTTTCATATCATAACTTTAGTACAAATGTAGTGCAACAGGTGTATGTAAATAATACAATCGATGTGAAAAAAAAATCAATTTGAATTTACATAAGTTTGACAAGGAAGACCACAAATGCTTCGCATATTTAAAAAAGACTTGATCAAATAAAAAGATTCAAGATTAACTTGCTAGATTGTAATACTAATATGAAATGAGCATTATATACTTCATCAAACTTTTTCAGATATCAAACTCATATTCAAATACCAAACCTTTTTTCAGGTAGTTGTCGGCATGATTGTCAACAAATGAACTCATCATAACCAGGATTGAAAATTTATATTTACGCCTGACGCGCGTTTCGTCAACAAAAGACTCAGCAGTGACGCTCGAATAAAAAAATGTTAAAATGCAAACAATGAAAAATGACATTGGGTTTGATATGTAAATAATTTGGACAATATATTTATGTCATAAGACCACATTTTAATTTTAATTTCGAATATATTTTGAAAAATTTTGGCACCACTCTCCAGGAGTCTGATTTACAATTAGTTTTTTTAATTCCGTGTTTGATTTGGCTTTCACCTTTTTATTTCGATTGTAACGGATTATTCTTATATACAGGAAATGAGCGACACGCGTTACAAAGTGCAAGTCTTGTATATAAGTTTGAACAACACTGGAGTTGGTGACACTGCTGGTGTACGTTTTGTACCAATTATTTTCAGCAGCCCCATTAGTAGCACTTTGTGTTGACAAACATACGATTGGTTCGGCTATTTTACAGTAAAATATGTATGTTGCAGATTTTTATACTTATTGAAACCTGAAGGTTGTTTTACGACAAATTATGGATGACTATACCAAGTTTTTGCTTGAAATGATCTTCGGTTTCATCTAAAAAAAGAAGATGAGGTATGATTGCCAATGAGACAACTCTCTACAAGTGACACAAAAATTAACAACTATAGGTCACCGTACGGTTTGGTTTGGTTTGCTTGAATTCGAGCACCATTGATAAACCTTGTGCAGACGAAACGTGCGTATGGCTTAACAATATGATAGACTGATATATTTTATAAGATATATTTTAGAACTCTGGTTGTGTTCATCGCCTTATTTTTTATTTTAGTGTACGTAGAAAAATTATTATAACGATATAAACGATCTATAGTTGATTTTTTCAAGTTTTATTTGCTTTGTAATAATAGAATATAAGGACGTTCGTGTTTGTAAAAATTAAGTAATTAATATAAGTCACTTTTGTAAAATATTGCAGAATTGTGTAAACGGTCTATTGTGTATTTTTTATCTGACTTGGCCCGAAGGGCCAAGTGAGCTTTTCTCATCACTTTGCGTCCGTCGTCGTTAACTTTTACAAAAATCTTCTCCTCTGAAACAACTGGGCCCAATTAAACCAAACTTGGCTACAATCATCATTGGGGTATGTAATTTTAAAATGTGCCCGGTGACCCCGCCAACCAACCAAGATGGCCGCGATGGCTAAAAATAAAACATAGGGGTAAAATGCAGTTTTTAACTCAAAAACAAAAGCATTTAGCAAATCCCCTGAAATTTTCAGATGAATCGGACAACCCGTTGTTGGGTTGCTGCCCCTGAATTGGTAATTTTAAGGGAAAGTTTTTTGTTTTTAGTTATTATCTTGAATATTATTATAGATAGAGATAAATTGTAAACAGCATTTATGTTCAGCACATGGTTACAGCAGTCATCTCAAAACAAACAAACAGCAATAATGTTCAGCAAAGTAAGATTTACAAATAAGTCAAATGACCGAAATGGTCAGTTGACCCCTTGAGGAGTTATTCCCCTTTATAGTAAATTTTTAACCGTTTTTCGTAAATCTTAGTTATCTATTACAAAATTCTTTCCCTCTAAAACAACTGGGCCACACTTATCTTTGAGGTATTTAGTTTAAAAATGTGTGGTGTGACCCGGTCAACCAATCAAGATGGCCGCCATGGCTAAAAATAGAACATAGGGGTAATATTTAAATTTTGGCTCATAACTCTGAAACCAAAGCATTTAGAGCAAATCTGACAGCTATAAAATTGTTCATCAGGTAAAAATCTATCTGCCCTGAAATTTTCAAATGAATCGGACAACCGGTTGTTGGGTTGCTGCCCCGAAATAAGTAATTTGAAGGAAATTTTTTAGATTTTGGTTATTATCTTAAATATTATTATAGAAAGAGATAAACTGTAAACAGCAATAATGTTCAGCAAAGTAAGATCTACAAATAAGTCAGCATGAACAAAATTATCAGTTGATCCCTTAAGGAGTTGTTGCCCTTTATAGTCAATTTTGACCACCAATTTTTCGTAAATTTTTGTAATCTGTTACAATTATCTTCTCCTCTGAGATTTCTTGGCCAAATTAAACCAAACTTGGCTGTAATCATCATTGGGAAATATAGTTTAAAAATGTGTCCGGTCAACCAATCAAGATGACCGCCATGGCTAAAAATAGAACATAGGGGTAAAATGCAGTTTTTTGCTTATAACTCAAAAACCAAAGCATTTAGAGCAAATCTGACCTGGGGTTAAATTGTTTATCTGCCCTGAAATTTTGGACAAATGGGACAACCTGTTGTTGAGTTGCTGCCCACGAATTAGTAGTTTTAAGGAAATTTTGCAAATTTTGGTTATGATCTTGAATATTATTATAGATAGAGATAAACTGTAAACAGCAATAATGTTCAGCAAAATAAGTCAACTTGGCCAAAATTTTCCACTTAAGGAGTTATTGCCCTTTATAGTCAATTGTTAACAATTTTCATAAATTTTTGTAAATTTTTTGTAAATTTTTGGGAAATATTTTCCACTGTAATTACTGGGCCAAGTTCATTATAGATAGAGATAATTTTAGCAACAAGAATGTTCAGTATAGATAGATCTACAAACACATCACCATCACCAATTTTGTTATGAATTTATCTGTGTCCATTGTTTATATGCACATATACCAAGGTGAGCGACACAGGCTCTTGCGAAGCTCTAGTTTAACAATATCTTCGTTGGAAAAATTAACAGTGTATGACTTAGATGGGATGTAGTTATTCTATCATCAGATCACATAAACTTAGATTTATGAAAAAGAAGTAAATTGAAATGTTTTCCTCCCTTTTAATGTCAACACTTTGTTTCCCTTCCTAAATAAGCCCCAGATTGGAAAAAAGTTGCAAAACGTGAAATAGATATTAATTAAACGAAATATTACTTTTTTACTATTTTTGATTCATAAATACAACATGAAGTGTCCTAGACACAATATATAAAATATGTTATGTTTTCAAGAGAAGTAGTTCACAAACATTTGTCATTTGGTTCCAGTTTTCAATTTTTTATAGTTTCCATAAAAAATTATCTTGGTACAATTTAAATCAATATTCTACGTACTTTTTATTTCAATCTGAAATTAATAATGCGTAGTAAACCCGGGTACTTTAACATGACAAGACATATGCCGATTTCGTGAGTTACGTAACACAACTATAAATATGTAATGAGGATCCAGACTTTAGTTCTATTTTCTTGTTGTTGGTAAAAGGCGTTTTTTCTCTACAAGGTAAGATTGATTCTTTTAACAATCGTTTACCTCGAGGGGGCAATTTGTCAGTTAAGTTACAACAGTAAAGAAATGTTTTCCTTTCTATAGTGGTACTTCCGACAGATATGCTTCACATTTTGGTAAACCGCATCTTTTTTTTCCATTTTTGTTATCAATAGAAATTTTCTACAATAGAACATATAAAAAGGAAGATGTGGTATGATTGCCAATGAGACAACTATCCAAAAAATACCAAAATGACACAGACATTAACAACTATAGGTCACCGTACGGCCTTCAACAATGAGCAAAGCCCACATTGCATAGCCAGCTATAAAAGGCCCCGATAAAACAATGTAAATTCAAACGAGAAAACTAATGGCCTCATTTAAGTAAAAAAAACATGTATATTTTAACATTATTTAGAACATTATGCATCAAGCATTACTTTTGTTGTTATTAGACAAATCAAAACGAAACCAATTTCCAAATAGAGACTGAAGGTGAAAGTAAGGTTTTTAAACCACAAGCAAGTACGTAGTTAAACAATATCTCACGTTTCAAATTGCTTTGAGTCTAGAAACGATAGTATTTTTAAAATAATTAAAAACACAAAAATACTGAACCCCGTGGAAAATTCAAAAAGGAAAGTCCAAAATCAAAATCAAAAGTCCAAACACATCAAACGAATGGATAACAACTGTCATATTCCTGACTTGGTACAGGCATTTTCCAATGTAGACTCTGGTTTTATAGCTAGTTAAACCTCTCACTTGTATGACAGTCGCGGAAACAGACAAACCGAAGATATATCGGTAGCTGATCGATCTCCAGGACAAAGCAAGGGGCAACTTTGACCAACCGAGGCCCCAAAAGTACCCATTCTAGTTTTAAACTTCGGTCTGGGTACCAGAGATGTGTGTGAGATGGTGAAAATCACCCTTCTGATGTACTGATATTTTAGCATCCCGAGTCAGAATTCAACTCGGGACCTTCAGTACTGTAGCCATCGGTCGTAACCACTAGACCACGAACTCACATATTAGTAATATTAATAAATGAAATAATTTTGTCGTTCAAAGTATGATATTTTACATAAAGCACAGATCTAGAGTCACGTCAAATGAATAACTTAAAATCTGTCTTAACAGTAAAAGTGATATAATAAGTTAATATACAGTAACTTTCTACCTAATTAAGATTCAGATGTATTTTAATACGCGTGCTTGTATATCTGTTAAAAATATGGATGAAATGAAGAGATGTCAACGAGATATTAAAAACACTATACAAATCATTGCTAAAATTAATCAAAACTAAAATACGTTTCGATTGTCTTTTAGAAGTACTCCGAACATAGGTAGGCTATAGAGAAGAGCAACTTTACAAGGCTTACTGTTTTAGTTTATCGAGTCTTTGTCATTCCATCAACTCAATACCGTCAGATGAAATATTTTCATCAGCAGGACTGTTAGTTACGAATCAAAATATTAAGAATTCGAATCTTCTGAGGAAAAATTGAGAAGATTATATTTCTAAATAACATTAAATTCGCTGCACCCTGTTTCGACTTTTGGTGGATAGTTAAAGGTATCAGTAAGTTTTAATCGGAATCAGTTGGTGATCAATAAATGTGTTTTTAAGAATCCCAAATATAACTGAGTAATCAGATTTATATAGATATTCATATATTAATTGATTGGATTATTGCCAGTTTGCATAACTAGTATATGTAGTAAATGAGCTATGAATTATGGTATAAAATTCTTGAGACAAATTTTCTGTGGTAATAATGTTGAGGGTTTTACATCCGTAAGACAACGTCCCACAATAACTAAAATGTGTATAGTAGCTGTTTTAATAAGATCTGTAATTAAACCAAATCACATAACACTATACTTGATAATAAAAAGTGCCCTGTCTCCTGTAAAAGCTAAGAGCTTGTGATTGTGTAGGTCAGACGCGCATTTGATTTTGTAAACAAAATGCGCGATTGGCGTTCAAATTTTAATTCTGGTATATATGTTGAGTTTATTTATAATTACTTGGTCGATATCACAGCTGTGGAAGTTTGCTCCCTGGATGTATCACTAGCCCAAAGATCAGCACTGCTGTGTTGACATTAATTATCATTGTTAGGGTCATAATTATGAATTAGCTGTTTAAACAACTTAGGGTTTTTTTCAAAATACTAAGGATTTTTACCAAAGGAAAAGATTTCCTAAGCTGTATTTGGCAGAACATTTTGGAAGAATGGATATTCATTGGTCTTTAACTTCTATCTTCATGTTTTCAATTTAGACTTGTATATATAGATATATATACATTTGTAAACACAGCAAGAATATTGTTGTCCACTCTCTAATTAAGAGCAAGGATTTATATAGACCCTGGTAAGAGAAATTAGGATGTATAGTGACTTTAATGAAGTTTTAAATGCTTTTAATTTTTCATTAAAACAACATAAACATTTTCGTCACCGAAGTATTGAAATTGTAGAAAATATAGAATCTTACAATAAAAGAGGGACGACAGATACAAAAGGGACAGTCAAACTCATAAATCTAAAACAAACGGACAACGCCATGACTAAAAATGAAAAAGACAAACAGAAAACAATAGTACAATAAAACAATAAAACATCTTTCGTAACATAAATGTTCAGTGTGGACAATGACATCATATGCCATCTAAAGGAAGCGTATTTTTTTTTAGTTTTGGTGTTATTTTGACGACGAAGAATATTTTCGATTCAAATATTTTGTTAGTTAGAATTCGGGAAGACATGTTTTAGTACAACAAACGTTCAGAGTAAAGGTAAAGATCGTAAAGTTTCAAATTATAAAAGTTTAAAACGAAAAGTAAATGAGTAAATTGACACATAAACATGGGAGCTTATTTCTTTTAAACATATAAGTAAATTCAGATGATATGAATTTTAATAATTACTATTTAAACAAGAAAAATATAAAGCCTCTTTTGTTATGATGATATTTTGATCGAAAAAAGCTCCCAAGACCTGTCTAACTGGATGGTACCCCAAAAAGCACATACTTTGACATTTGTTTCACCTACGTTTATTTGTGATCCAGACAAAAGTTTCCATTCTTTGTTTATTTAATAGATGTATCATTATTTACTTTATAATTCCATCAATTCAATTTTGAATCAATATATAATCATAAAAAAAATGGGGTAAAACTAACCTTCAAACAATCCATTATTATGTAATGAGGATTACCCAATTTCACCCTTAGAAATCGAATAATAGATGTTTTGTTTTATTTTTTCAAATATTCAGAACAATTTGACATGAGCCCATGCTTACTATTTTTTTTTTTAATAAATGAATGCTTGTTACATATCTTATTTCCTCATTTTTAAAATTTTGCATTTTGTTAATGTCGTTTCCGTAGATTTTACTTTTTCCAGTGAATACTGCATCTGTTGATGTAAACGGTAAATATTTTGTACATATCTACAAAAAATCAGGTATGTTAAAATACATGTATACTATCAGTTCATAAAAATACAAATTGTTTAGTCTTTTAACTTTTATCTAAGATTTCCGCTGATTTTTCTGCTAAATATGTGCACTTTGGGCACTTGGTACAATATTAGTACTGTGACGTTATATAATGTCCCATTCTGAAATAATATGAATAGCAACAATTCGTCCTGAGAAAACAAATTAAACAAATTTAATTCAATGAAAATAAATGCGTAGAATCTCCTGGTAAACCACCAAAAGTCTTCTCAATTTTATTTTCCATTTGTACTTATATTTCAATCTATGTATACTAAATTTTTTTTTATATATGTCTTGAGATGAATATATAAAAGACCTTTGGAAATTAAATCTTCTGATATCACTTTCGAGATAATACATGCATAGGTAAAAATTGATTTAATATTGATATAAACTCAAAATAATGATCTGTTAACTGAACTAAATATGTTATGTATATTTTTTAACAACATACATATTAATAACAATATCAGCTGTCGGTTCTTTTATCTTAATCATAAAGCGTGTACCGGCCTCATATTATCTGAATAAAAAGAATTTCAAACACCTTTTTCTGTTGACAGCAAATTGATTTTATGACATTCTAAAGCAAAACATGGGTGTAATTGAACAAACAAGCAATTTATTCCATGAACCTTAAACATATATACGGAAGCGTATAAGCGCCACACATTTTTTTTTTTTTTTTTTTTTTTTCCTATGTTTGCGTTATAACGCAAACCTTTGCGTTATAACGCAAAATGTTTGTTTGCGTTATAACGCAAAGGTTTGCGTTATAACGCAAAGGTTTGCGTTATAACGCAAACATAGGGAAAAAAAAATGTGTGGCGCTAATACGCTTCCGTACATATATGTGTCATAAAAACTAATCAGTAATTAAGGCTCACATTTTCAATACTATTAAATGACAGTATGTTATATTTTATAAGTAACATTCTTTTTATCTATTTGCAAAAGACGTTCCTTTATTCATTTGATATTATTTCAAAATTAAAAGCGTCTATAGGGTCAAAACGAGTTATATTCTAGAATATTGTCTGAACAAAATACACTTAACTCAAAATTTAATTAACAGTATAATGTTTCTTATACATTATGGTTTCTAAAAAAACAGATCTAATCTATCATTGTCCACATTAACAAAGTCAGGAATTTGACAGTTGTTATCCATTGTTGATGTGTTTGAGTTTTGATTTTGCTATTTGAATTTTCCTGGCAATTCAGTATTTTTGTAATTTTACTTTTTAATGAGGCGTCAGCAACAATTACAAACATTATTAAATTGATATATTATTATTTAAACAGACGTTGATCAAAATATTAAAATCTAAGCAAGAGTATTGCATAATAAATCATTGAATTTAACTTTCAGGTTGAGGTATGGGTATTTTTTGTTTTACGTATAAAAATCTCTGATGCTTGTATTTCCTATCACGATTTCCTTGATAGGGTGTTGCTGCCCACAACGAAGTTATTTAACTAAGAGTTCCAAATAGGGAAGCTGAAATTATCCCTTCGTAAGTTTTACGGACGCAAACACGAGTTGGCTGGCCGTTATGAAATATTCGTTACGCAGATGACTTACAGTCGTTGCTAAAATCCCGTTCCCGTTTCAGGAAAGTGACCTACTTAATTATACTTTTTATTGGGTTTGTACTTATATGAGCAACACGATGGTTGCCACATGTGGAGAACGATTTGCTTACTCTTCTTGAGTATCTGATATCACCATAAGTTTTAGCGGGTTTCGTGTCACCTAGTCTTTATTTTTCTATGTTTTGTTTTGTGTACTATTGTTTGTTTGTGTATTTCATTTTTAGCGATGGCGTTTTCAGTTTATTTTCGATTTATGAATTTGAATGTATCTCTGGTATATTTTGCTTATATCTCATATAAAATGGTCTTTCCATTATGTACCCTTCCCTAATCGGTCACAGATAAGATAATGTATAGATATGATCCTTCGAGGATTTTTTTTAAAGATTATTCTTATATGCATTGGTCATACATGTACTTTCAATTCTATGTACCTCATGAAACGGCTCAATATATTTGTTTTTTAAAAGATAGGGTTTCGTGCATATCTAAACTTGATGTTATGTCTTCCAAATGAACACCATTTCAAACCTGTCACATCACATTGAAAATAATTATCATGGTTAAGAAAATACATAAGATAACACGATTTACCTGTGATAAATTCAACGTCACAAAATATACCTCACTTTTTGTGGCACTGATACATTTGTGTGACGCGCAATATTAACATCGTTTTTGTTGTCCTGGTGTACTGTCATTTGAGGTGTCCGTTGTTACATGTTGTTGAATGTTGTAAAGTACTATAACATAATTGTTTATTACTGTACACGAATATGGTTGTTGATATTTGTATCCAATAGTTTGTTTGTATGTCTGTTTCTGTTTGTGTTTCTTTTTGTTGCGGTTGATGGTTTCTGTTGTTCCGTTGTTTCCCTCGTTTTTGGTTTATGACCCGGAAAGTCTTCGATTAATCAATTTATAACCATTGAACAGCGAAATTCTTCTGTTGACTTTATTTCGTTCGTAATGAGTTAAAAAAAAACGATTCCTTATTTTATAGGGTTAAAATATATTTACGTACATAACGACTAATCTACCAGGAAAAAATTATTAAACTGGTTAATATATTCGATACTTTCTTCATCAATGTACGAATCCTGTTGATTACTTTTGAAAATAACTTTATGTAAAAATATTGTACTGAAACAATATAAAGACTGAACTGAAAGGCAAGAAATTAACTAATGGGGAATATTTAGATATATGTTATCTGTTCTTTGCATATTAGTACTTGAGTGTAAATAACAAAAATAAGACTTTCGTAATGAATTTCGTGGGGAAATGGAATTCACACAATCGACTTTAAGATTCAACATATTTCTTGGACGATGAATCTGTCACAGAAGACATTCGTTGAAACAAAACTACAGTTAAATATTAATTTATGGAAAATGGGTTTTTTTGTTTGCGAGACTTACTATAGCTAAATGGTAAAATAATATCAAGAGGGCAAATAAGATTCGAAAGTTAAAAACAGCACTAAAAATGACGAGTATAGTCTGCAAAACAAAACACAGATAATAAAAGTGTAAAACAACACAAACTCCTACAGCAACCTGGGATATACCGTGTATTCCGGACAAATAAGTATTGTATGTTAAGCAATACATGCGTGTTGCTCATGACATACAAACTCATTCCAAAGTCATTTGTCCCAACAAGAAGACGATAACAAATGGATGGTATCTCATTCAGCAATAGTGAGGATTTTATCAAGGTACTTTCGTATCTTAACTAAAATTTGTTCTCATTATAGAAAATTTACAACACCAGTTGTAAGTTTTTAAAATAAATAACCGGTGAAATATATTGTTACAGAAATGGAAGAAGGAACAACGAGTGCACTGGTTCGTAATGGACAAGGGGAGGTAGATATTAGAACAGGTAGAAGACAAGGTAATTCAGTGATTAAGAAAAGCAATGAACAAGGGAATTTAGAGATTAAAGTAAATGGAACAGGAAATTTAGAGATTAAGAAAGTTAATGGAAAAGGGAATTTAGAGATAAAGAAAGTTAATGAAAAAGGGAATGAAGAGATTAAGTAAGGTATGGAATTTAGTTTTTTTTAATTTGTACTGCATTCAGTCATTTATATTTTTAGTAAAACATCATTTAATGAATTGTTTAGAATGAATATAAGAGGAACTGTGTTCATAAAAAACTTGAATTATTATTTTTTTTTGTAGAATCTATACATGTACCTCTGTTAGGTTCTTGTCGTTTTGCACTAGCGGTCTTAGGATTTTTTGGACTACTTAACATGTATGCGATGCTTGTCAACATTAATGTTGCGATTGTCTGCATGGTGAATAGGACTTCGATATATACTATTGATAACTCTACAGTTATTTCAAATAAAGCTAGTAATTGTTTTCGCCAGAAAGATCATAACTTTTCGGATGAGTCTTCTATCCGTGTAAGTTGACAATTCTTATTTGCAAATGGATAGGAATTTCCTTTAAGCACTTAAAAAATAAGATCAGTTTAGTCATTTCAAATTCAGATATAAGGATGATGTTCTCTCAATCAAAAACTTTGGGATTGGATTCTATTATTACATTCTTCAGAACTAGAAATTAAAGAAATACAAGATACGGCTTCTACTGACTTTTTTTTAAAGACTTGTACATTAAATGTGACAAAAACTTTCATAACCGTATCAGAGCCTATGACAAAAGCGACGATTTAAATTTTGATATTACAGATGAATTCCACTTTAGCAGCAATAAACGAACTTCACATGCATATTGGATATTCATTTTCCAACTCATTCGGTATTCGAACACCTGAAGCCGATACTCAGACTTCTTGAAACGTCACCAGTATATAAGCAGAAAGTTGATGAAGCAGGGTTATATTAAAGAACGTCGTCTGTTTTCTTAAAACAAAATTCTTTAAAAGATACCAAAACTGTGTTGATAAATATTCCGTATCAATTTAACATATAATACATGGTGGTTCTTTTTTTAAAGTAGGAATTCTAAATACCAATCTTATTAATCATTCTTATTACGAGTTATACTGTTCTTTTTATTTTCTTTGTATATTTTTGTTTATGACATTTTTTGTAATAACCTTTTGACGTGACTCGGTATCTATACATCCCGTCATTGTGTTATAGTTATATGGTAATTTTTTTGTACAGTTGTCTTTTACTATTGCTTATGTACTTTTTTTTATAAAGTGTTATTTTCATTTTGATGATGTGGCTACAAATATACCAACAGTTTGTATATAAAATAAATCCTTATTTTTCTTTTTTAACTTGAGTTGAGCCAAGACTGAGACTTTGTATCGTGTAAGATGTCTCATTGATCCTTTACTTTCAATGGTTCGTTCTTCCTCTTTTATATAGTTAATTGCATTATTCAATATCATATTTATCATGAAGATTTATCATCAATAGTGATGAGTTTAATATCTTACAATAGGAAGGATGTGTTTGATTTTGGGTTTGCCTTTGTTTCCTCAATACATGTCATTGTCTTTTTACTCTCAATGATTTGGACATTGATTGTAGATATTTGATGATATGATTCAATATATCATATCACTTCATTATTATTTTAACTATTTTTCTTTTGATAAGATTTATTATCAAGTATGATGAGCTAATATCTATAAGGTAGGAATAATGTGTTTGATTTTAAGTTTCTTTTTACCACTCGATCAAGGACTGTCTGTTTTGAATTTGAGTTCAGTAGTTTTGTTATGTTACTTTTAAAGAGAGAACTTAAAATTGGATAGAAGATCAAAATAGAATTAAGAAGATGTGGTGTTAGTGCCAAAGAGAAAACTCTCCATCCAAATAACAATTTATAAAAGTAAACCATAATAGGTCAATGTACGGCCTTCAACACGGAGCTTTGGTTCACACCGAACAACAAGCTATAAAGGGCCCCAAAATTACTAGTGTAAAACCATTCAAAAGACCTATACAGAAATGACTAATTTAGTTCCAATAGGAAAACGAACTCAATTCAACTTTTAAATATTTACCCGTTTCTGCCAAAATAATGACGAAATGTATTATTGTCTAGTACGTTGTGAATTAGTAAGGATTTGTCTGTTTACATTATACTAAGAGGTAAAACAAATCATATCTTTACACTGGAAAACATGTGTGTGTTTTAGTACCTAATGGGCTGTTAAAAATCATCAAACATATAACAGACTACGACCTATTTAAATGCATCATGATTAAACTGAACACCAGGAAAAGACTTTCTACAAAATTGCACCATGTTGTGTGCTGGCAACGTTCTGAAATGGAAATAAATTGGTTAAAGAATAACAGAATCTGGTCCATCACTGACGGACAAAAACAATCGATTTTCTAAATAAGTAATTTATACATGTAATTCCTCATTATTTATTTATTTATTTTTTATATTTTATTAATTCATGTATTTATTCATTGGAACACCATTTGTTGCAGACCAATAATAAAGAGAGTTAGACTTTTCTTTATTTTAGTCTCTTGGTTATTATATAGGGCGGTGAGTTAAATTGGGATCCAGAGATACAAGGATATGTACTTGGTGGATTCTACTGGGGATATTTGATAACACAGATGCCAGCAGGATGGATAGCTACAAGATATGGTGGAAAGATGGTGACTGGTTTGAGCATGTTTGTATCATTGATATTCACATTGTTAACACCATTTGCTGCAAGAACTAGCTTCATCTTTGCAGTAATTGTTAGGATTGTTATCGGTTTATCTACTGTAAGTCATATATTATATAAGAGAGAGAGAAGGGGTTATTAAAAAAAATCTAGAAAACTAAATGACAAAAATACTTCATTTGTGCAAAGCAGCGATAGTGTGAGAAACATTTGGAAAAGGATATTTCAAAATGTGTAACACAATATTTAAATATGTTCTTTACAAAATCACTCTGATTGATTCAATGAGGTCATATGACTCAACACCGGATAAAAAGATCATCCTTCAAGTCATGATATTGTTATAAAATTATATTTTTGATAATTTGGAAACCGATAATGTTTAATAGGGAGCAGTATTTCCGGCTATGCATTCTCTTCTGGGTAATTGGGTTCCTCCATCAGAACGAAGCAAGTTTACTGCGATGACGTACTCTGGTGAGTAATTTGGTTACATTTCATGCAATAAACTAAAAAAACCAACAATAAATAAACAAATAATAAATATTGTAAATACAATTGTAATAGATAAATATAAAACCTATAAAAAGTGTTCTAGAGATAGAACTAGCAGAGTCTGAACAACGGTAGAACTGTCAACATTTGTTCTAGGTTAGAACTGTCCCATGTTTTTCTAGGTAAGAACAGCTTCGGTCATTAACTGGTGTTTGGAGAACTATTCTATAGACCATTCAAAAGTAGTTCTCTTGACAGTTCATGAAATTTTAAAAAGAGGTTAAAACTAATCATAACGGTAGTTTGATTCCGCTTTACTGCCATATGTATTTGTTTGAAATCTGGAATCTCCCATGTGATTTTCAATGACACTTTATGCAGCTCCATTGACTTATTACTTTTTCTTTCCAGTGAATTCAAATAAATGTAAAATTAACAGGGGAGGTTCAAAAACCTCAAAAATGATTTTGTATTGAAAAAGTCTTCCCCTGTGCTATAACATCTAGGTTCTCTTTCTTCAAGTGTCATCCTTAATATATTCCATTATGAAAATCAAATTCCTGTTTAACCAGAAAAACGAAGTGCGGTTGACACTAACGCTTCATTGAATTTGTTTTTATTTTATTTTAGACATCACACAGGAAAAACTTTTAACGCCTTGGTTCGCCCAATGCAATTATTAGGTTCGAGCATTCATTTATCTCATATTCTGGGATCACACGTTCTTCAATAAACCGATGTTTTTATCTGAAGTATTTACAGATGCATCTACTTTCTACTTTCTTAGATTATCAGATCATGACAAAAGAACAATTATGTTCTAAAGTTGAAAGGTGTTGTGTGGTTATTGTCTGTATAATACACAGGATTATTTATTTTTATTGTCACTTGTCTTATATTGCAATTCACGATATAACAAAATTGTATAAATAACAAGCTTGATGTTTACAAACAACATGTACAATTTAAAAACATCTGCAATCATATATTTAAGTTTGTCTCGCCAAAGAAACATTCAAGCTGAAAGCAGAAATAACAGTCAATGTGATACCTCCAAAATGACTACAAAACTTTATTTCAGACAATAACAGACGATCAATTTCAAATCTGCAATCTATTTTGCATCGAAATAAAACTTCACATTAAATAACACTGTGAAGTTAATGTTTTCATTCCAGGTACACAACTTGGCATTGTTGTAACATTTGCACTTGGTTCATTGATGTGTGCACATGGTTTTGCTGGAGGTTGGCCGTCCATATTCTACGTCTGTGGTATGTTAATAAATATGAAACATAACAAATACAGCAAATGAGCTTGAATAACCTTTTTTAAGTACGTTTGCAACACTTTATTTGTAAGGCCATGATACGTAAATAAAGGCAATAGTAGTATACCGCTGTTCAAAGCTCGTAAATCCATGAACATAAAACAAAATCGGGGTAACAAACTAAAACTGTTGTGTGCACATTAACGTAAAACTTAAGTTATGAAACCCTTACCAAATCATTTAAGTGAAAGGTAATTTTCGCTAAAAGATTCAACAACCTCAGCTTTACCTACTTGTATGTTTTATCAATTTAAAATTCAATTGTAAAAAGACACCAACTATAACATGCGAATGCCGAGGCTACTGTACAGATAAATCATAAAATTCAATATGTTTAAAGCAGCCTCATCAAAGATTGGGTATACAAAAGCCTTTAATATTGGTAATCTGTTGTTTCAATCAAATGTTTAATGTTTAAATAATTTTGAGACACAGATTTATAGTAAACAATAAAACAAGAAATACAAGGAGAAAATAAACATGATTTTGAACATTTTTTACAGTCTGCAGTGATATTATGTGGTGAATTAAGGTTGACGTATTCATCGTCGCTGTTGTATGTATTAATTCGGCAATGCCCACTGTATTTTTTATTAAGCCTCTCGTTATATATATACAGTTCGTCTAAACATCAGCCCAACACTTCAAGATCTGTTAATTTGCATTCGCAATTTGTTTCCATTGGCCATGATTCGAACACCTGCTACTGAGATATCGTGGCACTAAATCATCTTGCACTGTGTCCGACGTGCTAGTCTACTTGACCACCTTGGTTCTAAAAAATAAAAATTTCGGTGGCCAGATGTTACCTTTCCTCTTCAGTTTTAATCTAACGTCTTACACAGTACATGATATATAAGACACGAAGATGGAGTTGTTAATGTTAGAAACAAAATCACAACGTTAAAGTGTCGAGGTTATCTTTTATAACTCAACCAAGTAAACCCTTAAATGCACATGTAAGCAGAGGAAACGTTCTTAACTGAACTGAACTTTGGTCCATGATTTCCATTAATTGCAATTAAAATTTCCTTATGAATAAACTCATCTTAGATACCGGGATTGGAATTTTGTATTTGTGCCAGACGCGCGTTTCGTCTAAAAAGAAAGACTCAACAGTGATGCTCAAAGGTCAAATAAAGTACGAAGTTGAAGAGTATTGACGACCATAAATTCCTAAAAGTATTGACAAATACAACTAAGGCAATCTATTTCTGAGGTATCATATCAACACAGAAGTGTTGGCTACTGGGCCAGTAATACCATCGCGGAATAAAAACTACACCAGCAGTGGCATCGAACCAGTGATGAAGTTTCATTTAACTGAAACTTTACGTTGTAGAGTTATGCTTAATTCTGTATAAATTTGAAAACTGCAAATATTTTCGTTTCCCACTCTTACTGAAGTTTGTCTCAATTACATTTTATGAAACTCATACATAATGCTAAGAACCACACCATTTAGACGGTGTTCGAATATGCGTTGTGAGGTGTCGCCTATGAGTGAGATGTCTACTATACGTGAGATTTCTACTATTGGTGAGTTGTCTACTCTTATTGGGTTAAGTTATATTTTAACTTGGAAATTGAAAAGCTTAAGCATAGGGAGACATCCTTTATAAATATTCACAAATCGAAATTATTTCCGACTGCGTCAGTACAAAATGTTCTTGTGTCTTCTTATTAGGCATTACAAGTTTTATATGGTTAATTTTATGGATGTGGTTTGTAAGTGATACACCAGCCGAACACAAACGAATTTCAAGAGAGGAAAAAGAATATATCATGGGTTTATTAGCAGACAGTACCCATGACACTAAAAAGAAGGTAAACCAATATAAATACTTATTCACAATTGAGAATGGAAAAGGGAATTTGTCAAAGAGACAACAACCCGACCAAAAACCAGATAACAGCCGAAACCACCTATGGGTTGTCAACGCAGCGAGAAACTCCCGCACCCGGAGGTGGCCCCAGCTTGCCCCTAAATAAAATTGTGAACTTCTTCAGTTCTTTCAGACAAACAAACGCCAGAGACTCCTGACTTAAGATAGGCGCAAAAACAGTATAGCTCAGTTATATGTAAATATATGGCTTCATAATGGGTTTACATCAACCAAAGTAAAGCTTGTGACAGAGTCTATACAGAGAACTGTAGTTTGTAAATACCACTTATCCCTAATTCTTACTATAAAAAGTTATAAAAAACTGATTTCATAAAAAAATATAAAAAAAACCACATCTAATGTTAGAATAAAAATCTATAAAAAAAAGTATAAAAAATCCAGAGAAAATTCCGTCATTATCAATGCTACAACTATCCAACAAAGACAAACAAAAAATAATGTAAATAATTACATGTAACCACAAGCCGGCTAACAAACAAAATCAAAAGGCACACATGTATCGATCTAGGAGTACATCGCTGTTAAGGAAAGTTAGTTCAAAGTTAAATTTCAACTAAGAATAAACCATGTTTTCCCAAGACAAATTTTTGATTTTGTACGTCAACCTTTTTATTACAAAATCAAACAAACAAATAGTTCAACTCAGTATGAAATACTTTATTTAATTGTTTGTCAAAAGTTTGAATATCTTCTTCTATGAAAAACTGGAGATAAGAAAATAAATAACACAATACGTACTTTAAAAGACATATCTAAATAATATAAGTAATAAGAGAGTCGCAAAAACACAAAATGGAAAACATGCATCATGCAAAATAAATTGCTACGAAGGCTGGAAATTAATATTTGAAACTCTTATTCGTGTTTTTAAAGGAACTACAGGTGCCCTGGTTGGAGATTGCAAAGTCAATGCCGAATTATGCTATTGTGGTATCTAATATAACATGTGATTGGGGTCTTTATACACTTCTAACATACATCCCAACTTACATGAACGATGTTTTAAAGCTTGATATCACAACGGTAAGTCACAGAAACTGCAATGTTTGATGAATCAGAAAAAAGTATAAGACCAATGTACCATCAAGAATGATCTCTCGATATATTGTGAAAAAGTAATGATTTTATGTAGGAAATAACGTAGAAAAAGTTTTTAAAATGTGGACTCATAATCGTTTTAAAAAAGCAGTTCTCTTTCGATAGTTGATTACACAATGGTTATAATGAATTGTACTTTTTTGCTATAAATGATGATGAAAAATGTAAAACTTTAGATAAAAGAGGGACGAAAGATACCAGAGGGACAGTCAAACTCATAAATCGAAAATAAACTGACAACACCAAGGTTAAAAATGAAAAAAGACAAACAGACAAACAATAGTACACATGACACAACTTGGAAAATAAAGAATTAACAACACAAACCCCACCAAAAACTACGGGTGATCTCAGGTGCTCCGGAAGGGTAAGCAGATCCTGCTCCACAAGTGGCACCTAATGTTGCTTATGTGATAACAAATCCGGCAAATAGTCTAATTCGGTAAGTCACGTTCACGAAAGGGTAGGGGATTTAAGTTACGACGTGATGATTTCAACTTCACCATTTGGTAATAGCTTCCTTGTGCGCAACAACCCTCTATCAAGAAACTCGTAATCGGAAATGCAAGCACGGGAATATCGTATAAATTGGGAGATATAAACATCGTATGCAGGTGCTGCTGGAAAATGCTACTCAGAAATAGAAAGTTCACAATTGGATAGATGAAATCATCTCTTTTGACGTAAAGTTTAGTTTTCAAACGACCCTCATTTTCAATTTCTAGATGTAAGTCAAGTTATGAGGCCGACTTAACTGTATCTGTTGTATCCTCTAACTTTAGTTCGATGGGATAGATGCGTTCAACAAAGTCATTAAATTTTGAAATAATTTAGCGAAAGAACTTCATCTATATAGCCGAAAGTTGTATTCATACTTTATTCAACTATTTCATCAGTGTTCAGTTTCTATGTTGTGTTTACTGTACTGTTGTCTGTTAGCGTTCATCGCATTGTGTCATGAATTGTCAAATTGATTTCGACTTTTGGCTATGAATATCCCCTAAACCATGTCAAAGCTTCTCTTACAGGCCCAGATATTTTTGGAAGTGGGTCTCTTTCAAAATTAAAGTAACTGATCTAAACAAAGCATGTCACTGTTACTATGAAATGTAAGCGATAAATTTTCAATCAATGTTATGAAGTTTAATGCAGCTATGAAAAAAGTGAAATAGCAAAAGCAAATGCCAAAACATGAAACGAATGGAAAACAACTGTCATATTTTTGACTCTGTACAGCTTAATGATATTTATTAAGTAAAAATAAAATTGAGAATGGAAATGGGGAATGTGTCAAAGAGACAACAACTCAACCATAGAAAAAAACAACAGCAGAAGGTCATCAACAGGTCTTCAATGTAGCGAGAAATTCCCGCACCCAGAGGCGTCCTCCAGCTGGCCCCTAAACAAATATATACTAGTTCAGTGATAATCAACGCCATACTAATTTCCAAATTGTACACAAGAAACTAAAATTAAAATAATACAAGACTAACAAAGGCCAAAGGCTCCTGACTTGGGACAGGCGGAAAATGCGGCGGGGTTAAACATGTTTGTGAGATATCAACCCTCCCCATAAACCTCTAGCCAATGTAGAAAAGTAAACGCATAACAATACGCACATTAAAATTCAGTTCAAGAGAAGTCCGAGTCTGATGTCAGAAGATGTAACCAAAGAAAATAAACAAAATGACCATCATACATAAATAACAACAGACTACTAGCAGTTAACTGACATGCCAGCTCCAGATTTCAATTAAACTGACTGAAAGATTATGATTTCATCATATGAACATCAGGCACAATCCTTACCGTTAGGGGTTAAGTATCAAGGACTATTAAGGACTATAAAGAAAACAAAATTTAACTTAGAAAATATTCACAAGCAAATACACTCCCTCATAGGATGACAGAGGGAACTATAATAGCAATCGGTCATAGTTTATTCGCCTTGAGGAATACAACCCTTCTCCTAAAATTTGAGGATAGTCAATCTGACTTTACGGGGTAAGTAGATACATAAACAAGTTAGACATTATATGGCCAATAATTTAAAGGATCGCGCAGCGGTTCCACTTTTCCTTTGATTCTGCAATAACAGAGTTGGGGTGATTGGTTGACTGATTAATGTTTAATCAACGCTCGTTTGCTAAACAAAATGCAAATTCATAATTCTCCTGGACTTCGTATTCTGAAAGAGGCCATATTAACATATTGCCTAGTCTTTAGATTTCTATGTTGTGTCTTGTGTACAATTATTTGTCTGTTTGTCTTTTATTTTTTTGCGTCATGCCGTTGTTAGTATTCTTCAACAATGAGTCCAATGATAAGGTGAAATGACTTCATTTCTAGTTTGTTATCAATCATCAACTATTATTTAATATGAGTGCTATCTAATAACAAGCATATAACAGTTACAAAACATAGAAACAAACTCAAATTTGGGATAGAATTGGGCCGTTTATATTCAAACTGACTCGCTGTTTATTGTAAACAGTCCCTTTGGATCGATTGAAAGGTATGCTTAAAGTTTGTAAAATATAAACCAAGCGCCTTTATTACTTTTTGTATCAATTAGTGTAGTATACAATAATGTTCATATAGATCAATTGAAGTAACTGATACAAAATAAACTTACAGAATGGACTGTTTTCGTCATTACCATATATTGTTTTCTGGGCGACTGTATTTTGTGGAGGCTGGCTTGCTGACTTTTTCCGAAGCAGAAAGTTGATGTCGACTACTAATACCCGGAAAGTATTTGACACTGTTGGTAAGACTCATTAAAATGTTAACCTTTTATTAAAGTAGCATTTCAAATATCCAATTATCAAATATTCAAAATCAAAATTATATAAAAACAATTGTTTGTTGATGGTTTTTAAAGGAATTATTTAATCTAATCTGTACGTTTCACAGGTTTTTTTACTAGAATAAAATAGATCATAATATATTAAGAAATACAAATCAGAGTTTGCATGGTTTGTCACTTTATCTAAATCCCCTCATAAAATCTGCATATTCAGTATAGTTTTATCTGTTTCAGCAAAATTAGGTCCTGCTTCCATGTTGATTGGTTTAGGTTATGTCGACTGTTCCCAAACTGCCTTGGCTATTGTTTTGGTTATTCTTGCTGTAAGTTCGGCAGGATTTCAGTACAGTGGATGGGTTGTTAATCATATTGATATAGCACCTAGCTATGCAGGAATCTTACTTGGAATATCGAATTCACTGGCATCTACAACAGGAATTATATCCCCAATTATAGTCGGGGCTATCACAGAAAAGGTAAGTTTTTGAAGAAAGAATTGTGCGACAACATTTCGTTTTGCTGTCGAATTCATATTTTGATAATTATATAGTATTTATTGTTATATGTGTTCATTTGTCAAAATTTAGAATAACAAAAATACCGCACTCCGAGGAAAATTCAAAACGGAAAGTCCGCAACCGAATGGAAAAATGCTCAAACACATCATACGAATGGCTAAAAACTCAACTGCAGTGACATTTAATTTAAGAATCACATGCTTTGTGCTATGCGTTACTGAGAAAAGCAAATTTAAATTTACATCGCGTATGGAATGGAACCTAGAAAATAAGGTCTATGGAGCAAAATTTCTAACTTACAAGTTTATTTTTTGTTTATCGAAACAATTACAAAAAATATGATTTATTTAAGAGACCATGTCCTTAAACGTTTAAAAAAAAAAAAAAAAGAACGTATCAAATCTTTGATATTCATCATTTACGTTAATTAAATTGTAAAACAGTCGAGTATGCTTTTTCAAATAAGCATACATCAACCAATTGGAAGTTGCTTCATCTATAAACGCTATATCAATATAATCCTATATACCAGAATTGAATTTTTTTATTTGCACTTGACACGAGTTTCGTATTCCAAAGACTTATCAGTGACGCTCGATCAAGAAAAATAAATTTAAGATGGCCGAATAAAATACGAAGTTGAAGAGCATTGATGGCCAAACATTTCTTAATTATTTTTATCAAATACAGCTGAGGTAATCTTTTCCTGAAGCAGAAAAGCCTTAGAATCTCAAAAACTGAAATGATTGACTTAAAATAAGATTCATATGATGATAACAAAATTCAAATAATCATTTTTTTCGTGTTTGGATATTTTTCTTTGAATTCCGTATAAAATCCAGCGTGCATCCCTGTCTTAAATTTTACCGTTATAAAAAATTTTAGGGAAAAAATCTCAAATTTGTGTGTATGTTTGATTTAGAATTTGATATGAAAAATTCGAAAATACAATTCTTAAAATAAAAAGGTGGTGTCAATGACAAAATAATGTAAGAGTAATCTGGATATATTTGTTTGTTTGTTAGTTTGTTCGTTTAGTTGTTTGTTTGTTTGTTTTTGTTTCTGTTGATCCTGTTGTGATGTTTTGTTCTGGGTTTTTTTTGTATTTGGACACAATTTTTAATATCTCTTTGATTATGAATTTTCTTAAAAGAACGACAACGGATAATATGAATCGCGTTTTTTATACAGTCATATTAAAAAAGAATCATCATCATCCAAAAACAACAGCTTTAGGTTTCTTCTTTCTTGTGTAATATAATGTACTGAACTCACTCAAGTATGTATTCCTCTTGTCTTTTCAGTCACAAACTCGAGCAGAGTGGCAGATAGTTTTCTATATTGCAGCAGGCATGTATATATTTGGTGCAATCTTCTATATTATATTTGCAAGTGGTGAATTACAGCCGTGGGCGAAGGAATCTTGTTCAAATCCATCGGAAGAAGAAAGTACTGACAATTTTCTGGACAATGAGGATGGTTTGTAATTTTCATCCATTGTTCCTGATTGCAATACTTGTACTTTGTACAAATCAACGGTTTCTGTGATATTTTATATATATATATATTTCAATTTGCTGCTTATTGATTTCTCATTCTAATATGACGTGCTTCTTTTGCTTTGTGAACAAATCCATGCTGTTATTCCAATAAAATTTGTTTGCACATGTGTATATTGACTTCTTCTGAATACTGAATTTTTGTTGAGCCTGCAACTTTTATTGCAGAAAGCTCGACATAGAGATAGTGATCCGACGGCGACAGCGGCTTCGGCTGTGGCGTCAGCTAAATTTTTAACAGCTTCATATTTAAGAAGGTGGAAGATCTGGATGCTTCATACTTTTTATATGGATGCCTCGTGTTACTGTCAGTCACATGTCCAATGTCCTTGACCTCATTTTCATGGTTCAGTGACTACTTGAAAATAAAGTTAAGAATTTTTTTAATCTCAAATTCTCTCTCTGTAAGTAATAGGATAACTATATTTGGTATGTGCGTACCTTGCATGGTCCTCATGTCTGTCAGCCAGTTTTCATTTGACCTCGACCTCATTTTATGGATCAGTGAACAAGGTCAAGTTTTGGTGGTCATGTCCATATCTTAGTTACTATAAGCAGTAGGTCTAGTATATTTGGTGTATGGAAGGACGATAATGTGTACATGCCCAACTGGCAGGTGTCATCTGAACTTGACCTCATTTTCATGGTTCAGTGGTTATAGTTAAGTTTTTGTGTTTTGGTCTGTTTTTCTTATACTGTATGCAATAGGTCTACTATATTTGGTGTATTGAATGATTGAAAGGTGTACATGTCTTTGTGTCATCTGACCTTGACCTCATTTTCATGGTTCAGTGGTCAAAGTTATTATTTTTTCTAATACTAATTGCAATAGGTCAACTTTAATTGGTGTATGGAAATATTTCATGATCTATATGTCAGTCGCGCAGGTGTTATTTGACCTTGACCTCATTTTCACGGTTCATTGCTTAGTGATAAGTTTTTGTGTTTTGGTCTGTTTTTCTCAAACTATAAGCAATAGGTCAAATTTATTTGTTGTCTTCATGTACAACTGTTAGCTGTACATGTCTGTTTGGCATGGTTCATCTGACCTTGACATCATTTTCATGGTTCATTAGTCAATGTTTAGTTTTCTTGGTTAAGTATTTGTAACAGTTGTAATAAAGCTCTATGGTCGGGTTGTTGTCGCTTTGACACATTCTCCATTTCCTTTCTCAATTTTATCTTATTTGGGACCATCAACATAATATCAATGATTAGTAAAGAAGGCGAGATATTTTTGAGCGTGTATCAAAATATCGTGTAATATATTTCCTTAACTTTAAAACACTTTCAAAACTCTTAAATGCTGCACATGATGTTACTAATTCATTTATTAGGATTGTGAAGTGTTGCATTCCGAAATTGACATATTTGACCTAGATACGACGACCATTCATGCTGGCTTTTTAAACTCCTTCCTCTGCCAGCCTTTTGCTTCTTTACAAACAAGAGAGGTTAATGGAAAAGTCTACACAAATGCTTTCACACCTATACTTATCGGAAATAGAACTTACCTTAATTGTTCTATTCAGAATCGAAATAATTGATGCGAGTTACTGTATTGTAGTTTTAACATGGGTAGGCATTATATTGGTGTTAGTTTAGCCCTCACTATTGCTCCGGCAAAAATAATCAAGAATATAATACATACCAATGTTAAATTGACAATAAAGTATAGTTTGCATAAATTATTTCTTAATTATTTTGAATATTACAACTCAAAAACTTTGATGTCACATAATGGTATGGTACTGAGTTAATGGTGTTTCTTATGTAATTTTGATTTTTTAATATCTATTAATGTATAAAACCATAACTTGCGTTGCTACGAGTCGTAGTAGATCAAACTACACATCACCCAATTTCCACCCATTGAAATTTGAAAGGACAAATCCCCTTCCATCATATAATTGCAAAAGATTGTACACTGCTAAATTTCACTCTTTGTTTTATTCAAAAAAATTATAACGTTTACAAGACTGTGTTAATTTATTGGAGTAATAAATTGGATAAAGTCAGTTTCTCTGGCTAATGGAAATTTTATTTAGAATATATATTTCTATCTTAAACCTTAATGTCATATTTCTGAGTTACTTTTTGTTTCTTGTTTGTTTGTTTTTTGCACTTCTGATTATTTCCTTATGTAAACAGTATAATTCATTCTACTGTTCATTTTCGAGATAACAAAATAAGTCTTATGCTATGATAAGCAAACAAAATAGTTATGTTATTTGCAAATTGTTGATCATCAGACAATTAGATCAAAGATACGAGATGATCAATAGAAGTGGCTGTGATTCATTGAAAACAAAGTTATCGTATTCGTGATTCTGCCTTTTGAAAGTACAAAGGCGAATACACAAATTGGCTCCATTTGATATTTTTTTCATGGTAATCATATCAACCAATCAGAATTTTTTTATTGGTTAGAATATTATCTATTAAAAATGTGCAAATCCCCAAAATAAAAAATAGATATATATTCCAAGAGTACTTTAACAATTGAGTGTCTTTTATAATGGCTGTTGTATAACATACTTGTGAATCAACCAAAAGATTCTTATCAAAGAAATATTGAAAACAAAGGCAAAAGTAGTATAACGCTGTTCAAAATTCATTGATAAAGAGAAAACAAATCCGGATTACAAACCTTATAAATGGCTAACAAAATATCAAACGACATTCAAAAGTATTTTTATCTCATAATTCTTTTTTATAGATCATAAATAAAAGTTTAGTTTTTCACATCTATGAACTTCTGAATACCATTATGTTTCATCGGAAGAATAAATGCAATACGTAAGACAAGTTTTTATATAGTATGTGTAAATAGATATAACAAGATGTAGTATGAGTGCCAATGAGACAACTCTTCATCCAAGTCACAATTTGCAAAAGTAAGCCATGATAGGTCAAAGTACGGTCTTCAACACGGAGCTTTTGATCACACCGAACAGCAAGCTATAAAGGGCCCCAAGAATCACTAGTGTGAAATCATTCAAACAAGAAAAACAACGATCACATCTATATAAACAAATGAGAAACGAGAAACACTTATACACCACATCAAAAAATCACTACCACTGAACATCAGATTCCTGACTTTGGACAGGTGCAAACAAATGTAGCAGATTCAAACGTTGAAAAAGGAACCAACCTTACCCGTCCCTGAAACAATAGTGTAACATCACAACATAGAGAAAAGTCTAAGAAGACTTAGATAAATCAAAGACATTGAACGAATAAATTTGATCTATGATTCAATTCAAATTAAAAAAAATGAAAATTAGCAAGGGTGAGATGTTAAAGAATATCAGAGAGACAGCCATAACCTTGGACAAAATGGCGCCAAATAACGTACACAGCTAGATAAAACTATCTTTTTGTTAGGACGCGTATAAAGTCTTAGAGTAAGTAAACATTTTTTTACAAAATGAAAAATTTTGTTGTTTATAATGCACAGAAGTGAAAATGTTTAATCGTACCAAACACTTATCAAAGCTGGTATATATAAGAAATAAAGAGACTCTATATAACTCTTCATAAATAGACATTAAGTAACAAAACTGTATAACATATTGTATCAACAGGTCAAAGTTACACGAACTTACGATTTGAGAGTACTCGCAGTTACTGAAAGCTCGTAAAAAGGACAATAACAAACAAAACCAAGGAGTAAACAAAGACTCACAAAACCAAAGGACATTAACATCAACAGATATAAATAAGAATCAAGAAACAACACGAACTCCACTAAAAACCGGGAGTGAAATCAGGTGCTCCGGAAGGGTAAGCATTTCCTGCATCGTATACGGCATATTAGTATCCTCCAAATAATCAAGTGTAGTTATGTGTAATTGACAAACGTGATTTACGAAAACGGTATGACTCTAATTGAAATTATCCCTCCCAAAACTAAATTTAATAGTATAGTACATATGGTTTGCTTACCGTCAGACCAGGTGTCTCTACGCATTTTATATTTCCATACTTTCGAAATAATTCAATGGAAATTCCGATCGAAAAATAATTTGACATTAGGGTAGAGTATAATTATCATCTATTTGAAGCTTAATCTGAGTTTAAAACCACCAAGTGGAACATCTAATTGCTAAATAAAACTTCATCTGTCAAAAACAAATAACACTTTGTGTGCATTTTTCATTAAAGAAATTGCAAATTTGAAGCTTTGTGACCAAAAAATAATAAATCAAATAATATGAAACTTTGGTAGTGTTTATATCTGTATATTATATTTTGTCAGCATCTTACTTTATCTAAAGAAACTTTAAACCACAAAAAGAAGAATAGATGCTTAATTATTTTTACAAAATTTTAGATTTTTTTACCTAAACATGTTGAAAAATACAATAAATGGTCAACTAATGAATATAAAAGTCATGGTGATGCCATTATAAAGCTTCTCGGTCCAACAATCAACCACCTAACAGCATGCTTCACTTTCAGTGTCAGTCATGGTGTTGCTCTTACGGTCCGGAGCAAACACCTTACATATGATGCTCTGAGAACAGAACCACGTGGTTATGATACCAATCAGTATTCTGCTTTATCATTTCAAATCAAAAGTGTATCAGATTTTTCAAATACAAAAGGTTTATTATATCCAACGATACTTAAACAAGAATATTGTTATTTTTCCGAGGGTGTATTAATAGTGTTCTCAATTAATGAATGTGTTTCTAAACTCAACATGTTACAAAGTACGTATGGAAAGAATCGGGATGGAGGTGGCATTGGTAGTTCAATGGTTCCAATGGAATTTTTGCAAGGTATTGTTCACCATATTGATAGATCAATAAAAAAAAATAAGGATTTATATGTTTATATCATATTTGAAATGTCTATGTTCTTTAGGGTCAATCCCCGAGTACATTAATATCTTTTTCGTCATTTTAGGGAATTACATTCGAACACACTGGTTAAACTTTCTGTCTCTTAATCTTTTTAGCACATATGTTGATCATAGTCCTTTTATATTTGATTTTGATATTAAATAATATAGTTAATATATTGACCGTTATGGAATAACCGTTTCACAATTGATATCGGATATGTTCCTAACGTCGTAACTTCAATCCCCTTCCCTTTCATGAATTTGACCTACCGAATTAGACTATTTACCGGATTTGTAATCACATAAGCAACACGACGGGTGCCGCATGTGGAGCAGGATCTGCTTACCCTTCCGGAGCCCCTGAGATCACCCCTAGTTTTTGGTGGGGTTCGTGTTGTTTATTCTTTAGTTTTCTATGTTGTGTCATGTGTACTATTGTTTTTCTGTTTGTCTTTTTCATTTTTAGCCATGGCGTTGTCAGTTTGTTTTAGATTTACGAGTTTGACAGTCCCTTTGGTGTCTTTCGTCCCTCTTTTAATAGACTTTTGGTCTTTCTTGATTTTGATTTTTATTGACAATCATACCACGCATTTTAGTTTCCCTTTTATTAAGTAGAAAGCTCATATTTACAAGGAACACTGCATACAACTGTTAACATTATTACTTGTCATAAAACGCAGCGCTTTATACTTATGCTAAGTTGAATCTTAAGAGACCACATCTTCCAAAAGATAATTTAAAATGTCCATATTGAGAATACATGACTTATTTCTAACCATCTAAGTCTAAAATAGACTACCTTAGCTGTATTTGGCAAAACTTTTAGGATTTTTTGGTCCTCAATGCTCTTCAACTTCGTACTTTTGTTGGCCTATTAAACATTTTTTTATTCGAGCGTCACTGATGAGTCTTCTGTAGACGAAACGCGCGTCTAGCGTAAGTGTAAAATGTTAGTCCTGGTATCTAAGATGAGTTTATTTACAAGCACTGGATCAATGCAACTGATGGTGGAGATTTATTTTCCCGAGGGTATCACTAGCCCAGTAATCAGCACTTCTGTGTTGACTTGAGTTATCATTGATATGTTCATAATAATAAATAAACTGTTTTAAACAAAACTTTTTTTTTTTTAAATACTAAGGCTTTTCTACAGAAATAGATTACCTTAGCTGTATTTGGCAAAACTTTTAGGAATTTTTGGTATTCAATGCTCATCAACTGGCGTAAGTGTAAAATTTTAGTCCTAGGATCTATGATGAGTTTATTTATAACCACTGGGTCGATTCCACTGCTGGTACATATTATTTTCCCGAGGGTCTCACCAACCCAGTAATCAGCACATCTGTGTTGACTAGAGTTACCAGTGATATGTTCATAATAATAAATTAACTGTTAATAAAATTTTGAATTTTGAAATACTACGGTTTTTCATACTCGGAAATATGTTATATAAACTGTTTTTGGCGAAACTTTTAGGAATTTTTGGTCCTCAATGCTCTTCAACTTCGTACTTTATTTGGCCTATTAAACATTTTTTTATTCGAGCATCACTGATGAGTCTTTTTTGTGTTATTAAAATTTGATGTTACAAAATATTAGAAATTATTATAAATTAAGGAATGTGTCTCCCTCTTGCAAAGCTCTGATTCCTTTCACGGATTTGGATATACTTTTTGGACCATTTGGATTATAGCTCTTCATCTTTTACATAAGCTTTGGATTTCAAATATTTTGGCCACGAGCATCACTGAAGAGACATGTATGTCGAAATGCGCCTTTGGTGCAAGAAAATTGGTACCGTTAATTTTATTTTAGACTAGTGTTAAACAATTCATATAGGAAAACCAACAGTTTTATCTATATCAAAAACGAGACAAGAAAAACACTCATGCACCACATCAACAAACGACAACTACTGAACATCAGGTTCCTGACTTTTGACAGGTGCAATCAAATGGAGGAGGTTAAAACGTTAAAATCGGTACCAATCTTACCCTTCCCTGAAACAATAGTGTAACATCACAAAATAGAAAGACAGACTATAAAATATTAAAGACTTAAATCAATCAAAGACATATTAAAATAAACAAGTTAACATACACTGAACGAATAAATTTGATCTATGACACAATTTAAACACAAAATCAATAAAATAAAATAAGGGTTGAGATGTTAAAGAATATCAGAAGACAACCATAACCTTGGATAAAACGACGCCAAATAAGATAAGGTACACAGACAAATAAAAATTCGTTTTTGTTAGGACAAGTATACAGTCATGGAGTAGGGAAAGATTTTTTACAAAAGAAATCATTAGATGTTTATTATATTTAACAGAAGTCAACATGTTTATTCATACCAAACAATTAACAAAGCTGGTATATATAAGAAATAGACATATCATATATTGCCGACTGTGCAAGGGCTGTATAGCCAGTCAAGGTCGTTAAAAACTTCCATTTGTTTGTTTGTAGATAACACTAAATAAATAAGCATTAAGTAACAAAAATGCATTGCATATTGTATCAACAGGTCAAATTAACACGAAAGTAAGATTTGACAGTACATGAGGTTACTGAAAGTTCGTTAAAGGTCAAAAACAGTTTATAATAATAATGAAAAATAAACGTGCATCAGAGAAAAAAATCACATAAAACAAATCCAAGGGATTTAGTATTTTAACGTATTGGAGAGTCAAAGAGGACATGACTTGTAAAATGCCATAAATAAAAGTATCAACAGGCAGTAGGACATTTAAATTAGGAGTTAAACTTTTTATAGTGAAGTATAATGTCACACTTGTTTTTATCATATTTTAACAATGCAGAACCAATCTTAAAGTATATTCAGATATTTGAATGTAGTCGGTATATGGAAAAAGGAGTAAATCATGTATATTTTCAATTAAATTGAAAGAATGATTTCGATATAAAAAATTAGAACCCTTGGTAATGCTCAAAATTGTTGGAAAAGAGGAATGAAAGATACCAGAGGGATAGCCAAATTCATAGATTGAAAATAAACTGACAACGCTATGGCTAAAAAGACAAAAAAAGACAAACAGACAAATAATAGTACAGAAGACACAACATAGAAAACAAAAGACTAAGCAACACGAACCCCAAAAAAAACTAGGGGTGATCTCAGGTGCTGCGGAAGGGTGTGCAGAACCTTGTCCACATGTGGCACCCGTCATGTTGCTTATGTTATTACAAATCCGGTAAATATTCTAGTGCGATAGGTCACATTGTGAAAAGGGAAGGATATTGAAGTTACGAAACATATCAGATATCATCTTTGAAACGTTTATTCCATAACGGTCGACCAACTCGTGTCGGCGTACGTAAAATTTACAAAGGGATTATTTCAACTTCCCCGTAAGGAACTCTTTGTTTAAAAGCTTCATTGTGAGCAGCAATTCTCTATCTAGGAAATCATGATGGAAAACAGAAACCCCGGGAATATCGTATCAATTGGGAGATATATACTCTGTATACAGGCGCTGCTTGAATGTTGCTACATAGAAATTTAAAGTTCACAATTGGGAAGCTGAAATCATTTCTTTTGTTGTGAAGTTTTGTTTTCAACCGACCCTCAATGTCAATTTCTAGATGCATGTCAATATATGAGGCATACTTAACTGTAGCTGTAGTATCCTTTATCTCTAGTTCGATGGGACAGATTTGTTCAACATAGTCATCAAAATTTATATTATTTAGTGAAAGAACATCATCTACATAGCGGAACGTAAAGTTAAAGGATATCGCTAACTTCTTATCATTTTTCCTTAGAAGTCAGACTTATAATAATAAAGAAACAAGTCGGCAAGAAAAGGGGCACAATTTAAAATGACAACAGATCTTTGCCGATTTTTTTCTTTCACCTGCGATTCTGATAGAAGGGCTTTGTCATAAGAACTTTTTATACATAAATAAACTGTTATTACAGAAATAAATCTCGCCTTTTTTTATTTTGTTTACGCAAATGTTAAAATAAAAATAGCAATACTTTAACATCTTTTACAAGTTATGAAAATATTCAACGTCAATGAACCATGACTGAGCTACAAGGCTATACAATCTCCGTGTAAATGAGATGTGCCAATGCTTATACAACTGTATACCAAATACCAGCATGACAATTGACGCAACATAATTTGTTCCCAATCTAAATACAAACATTAACTAGTAAACTATAGAAAAGTTTCAAAGTCAATAAGAGGGGTAGGGGCTATATAATCTCCATGGAAACGATGTTTGCAAATGACAGTAAATTGGCATACCAAATATCATTGACTGAACATTAGCAGTTCATCTTAAACTGATCTAATCACAAACTAATACATGTGAACTAGGATGAGTTTCAAAGTCATTAGAGGGTTGAGGCCAAATATTCTCCATGGAAATAAAATGTGCCAATGCTTATACAACTGAATACCACTTAACATTGGCCTACCACTAATGTTCCCCCTTGAATTGACCTAATCACAAACTAATACATGATAACTCAGAAAATTTTCAAAGTCAATAGACCACGACTAAGGGGGCGTAGCCAAATTATCTCTATGGAAATGAGATATGCCGATGCTTACACAACTACATACCAAATATCATTGATCTATAACTTGTGATTTCCCATAAACTGACGATATCACAAACTAATGTATGTAAAATAAGCAAAAGTTTTGCTGTCAATAGAACATGACTCAGGGACAGGGCCATATAATCTCCTTGGAAATAAGATGTGGCAATGTTTATTCAACTGCATACCAAATATGATTGACCTACCACTTGTAGTTTCCTATAAACTGACCTAATCACAAACTAATACATGTAAAGAAAGCAAAAGTATTGAAGTCAATAGACCATGACTGAGAGGGCATGGCCATATAATCTCTATGGAAAAAAGATGTGGCAATGTTTAATCAACTGCATACCAAATATGATTGACCTACCACTTGTGGTTCACCATAAACTAGACCTAATAAAAAAACTAATACATAATTGATGCCGCCGTCGCCGACGCCGAAAACAGCATACCTATGTCTCGTTTTTTGACTCCATCAAGGCGAGACGAAAACTGGGTCTTTTTTCAAAAATAATAAATGATGTAAATTTGAATCATTTTAGCAATTAAAGAACAGTTGCAAAATTCCTTAGAAGAAAGGTGTAGAAAGACGCCATTAAGTTGAGATATAAAAGACTTGCATGGTCTACTAATATGGCAAGCCAAAGTGGACAAAAAGAGCTATTTTCTAATATTAAAAAATCATTTTCTAATATTAAAAAATCATTTTCTAATATTAAGAAATCATTTTCTAATATTAAAAAATCATTTTCTAATATTAGAAAATTATTTTCTAATATTAGAAAATCATTTTCTAATATTAGAAAATCATTTTTTAATATTAGAAAATCATTTTCTAATATTAAAAAATAAGGTACTTTTTAATATAAGAAAATGATTTTTTAATATTAAAAAATCATTTCTTAATATTAGAAAATCCTTTTTTAATATTAGAAAATCCTTTTTTAATATTAGAAAATCATTTTTTAATATTAGAAAACCATTTTTTAATATTAGAAAATCATTTTCTAATATTAAAAAGTACCTTATTTTTTAATATTATTATTTTCTAATATTAAAAAATGATTTTCTAATATTAAAAAATGATTTTCTAATATTAGAAAATGATTTTTTAATATTAGAAAATGATTTTTTAATATTAGAAAATGATTTATTAATATTAGAAAATGAATTTCTAATATAAGAAATTACTTTTGATTTTCTAATATTAGAAAATGAATTTCTAATATTAAAAAATGATTTTCTAATATTAGAAAATGATTTTCTAATATTAAAAAATGAATTTCTAATATTAAAAAATGAATTTCTAATATTAAAAAATCATTTATTAATATAAGAAAATGAATTTATAATATAAGAAATTACTTTTGATTTTCTAATATTAGAAAATGAATTTCTAATATTAAAAAAGGATTTTCTAATATTAGAAAATGATTTTCTAATATTAGAAAATGATTTTCTAATATTTAAAAAGGATTTTCTAATATTAAGAAATGATTTTATAATATTAAAAAAGCATTTTCTAATATTAATAAATCATTTTCTAATATTAGAAAATCATTTTCTAATTTTAATAAATAGACGTTTTCTTTTTTAATATTAGAAAATGATTTTTTAATATTAGAAAATGATTTTTTAATATTAGAAAATGATTTTCTAATATTAGAAAATGATATTCTAATATTAGAAAATGATTTTCTAATATTAGAAAATAGCTCTTTTTGTCCACTTTGGCTTGCCATATACTAATCCTTAATAATTAATATGGTTAGAAATAAGTCATGTTTGCTCAATATGGATAATTTAAATCATCTTCTTTAAAGATACTGCTTACAGAGATTCAACATAGCACTTATACAATACGCTGCGTTGTGTGACAAGTTATAACGAGGATAGATTCAGAAATCCTTATACTTAGTAAATTAACACCTTTCCTATAAATAAATGTGAAAATCAGAATACGTGGTATGATTGTCAATAAAAAATATTATTACATTGGTTGCAATGAATTACATTGATTTCCCAGTTAAATAAAAACCGATAATTTCACATGTGAAATAAACGTGGTTATTTCACTCTCTGACGTCAAACAACAATGGGCGTTGTCAAGACGTCGATAACGTCGGATCAAAACATGCGTAGGAAAAACATATAGTTCCTTACATTTTCTAGTAGTCCAGAGAATCTGGGGTTTAACCTCAAACAAATTGCAACAGAATTATTTTTTCATGAAAAACGAAGATTACAACTATATTATTAACATATCAAAAATCGGCAAAAATCGGATCACGGCAAAGTTGTATAATTTATGAGAATTTAAAAGGTAAAATTCTACTGAATTTCATGCAACGTAATGCGCGCCATACGTCAAAAGGGAAATAACTTGTACACTGCAACTACAATATGTCAACAAGCGGCATTTGTTTTTGACTTGGATTTGACCCAGTGGAACTTAAAACTGGTGAGTAACGCTTGACTATTATAATAAATGTATAAAAATAAATACATTTATCATGTTTTGAATTTTAAAAAAGTATTTGTTTCCCCCCAGTTGCATTATTTTGCCGTATTCCCCCTTCACTTGTCATTTTCAATTCCATCATTTTTACATTGATTTATTACAATAAATCATGTTTCCTAGTCTTGGAAATTGTTTTAAATGTATAATAACTGTTTACCAACGCTTTTCACTGAAAAAACGACATTTCATGGGGAGGTTACGTCAAAAATAAAAAAAGTATGGAACGCCGTTTGTGACACAAAGAATGAACGAGTAAAAACAAGTATTTGTATTTTCATTCCTATAAATGCTTTTGTAGTAATCTTTGTTGTTGTTTTTAAGTATCTTATAATGACCAGCTGTACGCACTGTGGTGTTAGGCGTTCTATTATCCTTGGTTGGCCGCCAGGAGTAGAATTTATGGATCATATATAACTTATGTTTAAATTGACCATTTTTTAAAAATTTTAACAGTGTGGATAACATTGTTTTTTACTGTATACTTTGCAAATAAAATATGAAATACCTTTATTGTTTTTAATTAACCTGTTCATTGGCTAATAATGTAATTTTACTTTTAATCAAATTAAATTTTTATATGGTTGTGATAGAAAAATCAACACTTTCTGTTTCAGGATGAAATGGTGATCGAAGAGAAGTCCGAAAAAAGAAAGCAATGGTTATTTATCCGTTTATACCACTAGAGCAGCAAAATTGAGTGATAGTAAGTTTCATGCAAATATATATTTCTTTGAAGTTGAATGATGAAGCTTTTTCTTTTTTATATGACCATCCGTATGTTTGCCCACGCGATCATGTTCACTGTTAAGCAATTAGAACATAATATAACCGTCAAACAAATTTTGAAAAACTGCAGAATTGAGTATTAAAACTAGCGAATTCGATTTGCATCCAGTTACGAACTGCAGTGATTAAACATGACATTATTTTAATGATATCAATTGTAAAGTTTTATTAACAATGTGTAGAGCGTGAACTAAACAAATAATTATTTTCTTTGCTTTGAAACTAAATTATATTCTTCATTCATTTCAGATGTCTGGAAGTAACTGTGTGATATGCAACGAACCTTTGGAGAATGGGCAACTTCTGATAACGATAAGAGAAAAAGGTGCAAAAACAATCAATGAAGTAAGCAGCAAACATAGACATCAAAACGTATTTGTTGTAGCCGGCCAAATACTACACCAAGAATGTCGAAAAAAATATACTAATGCTAAAGAGATTCAGAAAATTGGTAAAGAGAATGCTGATAACGATAGATTTGATCGACTCACGCGATCATCACAGTATTTTGATTTTAGAGAACACTGTTTGTTTTGTGGACAGTCAGCGCAAATGTCAGATAGAAAATATGGAATAGAAGTATATCCAGTGAGAACTTTTGAATTCCAACAGAAAATTGATGCAATATGCAAAGACAGAAAAGATTCATGGGCTGCTGACGTTTTGGCAAAACTTGAATATGCACAAGACTTACCTGCAGCAGATGCTATTTACCATCAGAAATGTAGCGTCAACTTCAGGACAGGGAAAAATATACCAATTGGTGGAACACCAGAGCAAAAACGAAAAAAGCAAGGTAGACCAGATCACACTGAAGCAAATACAGCTTTTCTAAAAACCATGGATTACTTGCTAGAAAATGAAGAAGACCAATTGACAGTAAAAGACCTCGTTCATCAAATGACACAGTTTTGTGGAGATCTGGCATACACAACAGTACACATGAAATCAAAGATCAAAACACACTTTGGTGATGAAGCTTTTATTACCGACGTCTGTGGAAAACCAAATGTGGTCACTCTTCGTAAAACGGCATCTGTTCTTCTGCAAGAATTTCATCAGAGTCAAAAAACTTCCGATCCTGAAACAGAAAAAAGAGATATTATCAAAACAGCAGCTAAACTTATCAAATCTGATATAAAATCAATGGAATTTTCAAGGGCGGTGTATCCATCACCAGCTACAATAGCATCTTGTGAGGAAAACATCGCATACTTACCTGACAGTCTTAAACAGCTACTTGGTGGAATATTTTCTGAAAAAGATTGCGATCTTAAAGTGGCAGCCATTGGCCAGTCTATCATGCAAGCCACAAGACCAAGATCTCTGATTGCCCCTTTACAGCTAGGTCTAGGAGTTCAAATGCATCACCATTTTGGTTCAAAATTCCTTCTCGATACCTTATACCAACTTGGCTTTTCATCATCTTATAAGGAAGTTCAAAAACACGGCGTGAATTCTGCTCTTCAAGGTGATGATTCTCCTCAAGACCTTGAAGGGAGATGTATTCAACACGTGGCAGATAATGTGGACCATAACATCAGAACACTTGACGGTCATGGGACATTCCATGGAATGGGGATAATAGCAGGCATCACACCAGGATATAACCACAAAACTATTGTGCAGAGATTAAATGTTTCGCTTGACGATATAAAACAAATAGGGAAAATCGATCTCCATCAATACAACTTTGACCGAACATCAAAACTTAGTTTAAAATTCGAATCACTTGCAGCGCAACAGTCGGGTGCGTTACCTGATAACATTAGTCTTCTCTGTAGTACTCTTTGGCCAAAGAAAAGGATTGGGTGGTCAGCAATGTGTAATTTAGTGCAAGATGGAGCATACCCTGGTAAATCGACAATTGTATTTTTGCCTATGATAGACCTTGAGCCAGGAAACCTTTCATGTATCTTTTCGACCATGAAGTTTGTATGTAACGAAGCGTTTAAGTACAGAGCTAATCCCATGCTTACATTTGACCAACCGCTTTATTGGAAAGCTCTTACAATTATTGACAACGAACCAAAGGACAGCGACTTGAAATCGATAGTTCTAAGATTAGGAGGTTTTCATCTCGAAATGAGCTTTCTTGGTTCCATTGGTAATATTATGAGCGGATCTGGACTTGCAGAGCTCATGGAAACTGTCTATGCACCTAACGCTGTTACGCATATGTTTACCGGAAAGGCAGTTGCGAGAGCAGTGCGTGGTCATTTCTTGATTTACAATGCTTTAACTTCATTATTGTTGTGCGAACAGTTTCATGTATCTTCCACTGTCTTGAAAGATCATGACACTGAAAATGTAGAACATCTTTCTTCTCTTGAAGACTCTGAAATTCACAATGAAAACACTTTTATCCAGGATTTAAATAAATTGAGTTATATTTTTGATGAAATCCTAGAACGACATCTTCCAGTAGACACCCTTGATCAGAATGAGGTATTGAGAAAAATACGCGACAGTATATCAACTTTTAGAAAATCACATATCGAAAACCGGACAGCTCGACTATGGTTTCTATATATGGATATGGTGGACTTGCTGCGTAATTTCATCAAAGCTGAAAGAACTGGAAACTGGATCCTTCATCTTCAAACCATTCAAAAGATGTTACCATACTTTGCTGCTGCAGGACATAACTTATATCTAAAATCTGCGTATGTTTACCTGCAGCAAATGCATGGGTTATCAAGAACAAATCCTGCAATAAACGAAGCTCTCTTGTCAGGCTTCCATGTGATGAGAAGAAGTGATCGGTTTTGGTCAGGTTTATCATCGGATCTGATCATAGAGCAAGTTCTGATGAGATGCATTAAAACAACTGGAGGTCTCACCAGAGGTCGAGGGATGACAGATGCGCAGAGATCATTGTGGATTTTGTCTATGCCACAGTGTATTCAGATGAATGAAGCCATGCAACAAGTAACTGGTGTAAATTTTGAAACGAGCGAACAGCACAAGGAAATGTGCATTCCAAGGAAGGTACGGGATACCAAAGACACAACAACATTTCTTGACTTTCTTGGAGAAAGAAGTCCATTTTCTATCGATAAAAATCTGAGGAACATCGAAACAGGAGCAACTGGCGACAGCAACGTAAATTCTGACAATGCACTGGTCATAGGACACAATATAATATCGTCAATGGAAGGTAAATGTATTGACGAGTTTGTATTCAAAAGAAAAAACCAAGTAACAACTCTATCTTCAAAATTAAATATCAAAGTAGATAATGAAGAAATATCTGTCGATCCACAATTGTTGTTTCAACGACTAGTTACTACCGCTAATACCATGTTTCCAGATGTATCTCAAGTCTTTAAGTACGAACTAAGCGCTGTACCAGCTGCTTTGTTTGAACCGTCTGGTTTGATGCGACAGGCACAGAAATCAACATTGGCAGATGATATATGGAACACGGGAAGTTGTGTATTTTCAGATGACCTTGGTACCGATGTTCGCCACGTAATCGACGGTGGTTCCCTGATACAGCGAATCCCATGGAAAAAAGGTGCGACATTTGCAGAAATATGTCAGTTATACATCGACCATATTAATAACAGATATCCCATTCCAATAATTGTCTTTGATGGGTATGGTTCCGGACCAACGACAAAAGATCATGTACATGAACGGAGATCGAAAGGTGTGACTGGTACACACATCTCATTCAAAGATAGCACACCGTTTAAATCAAAGAAGGAAATTTTCTTAGCTAATGGAGAAAACAAGCAAAACTTTATCAATATGCTTTGTAATAAAATGGATAATGAAGGATTTATTTCTCTTCAAGCTACTGCTGATGCTGATGTTCTTATTGCATCAACTGCTGTACGATATGCATCTTGTTACCCTACCGTTGTCGTTGGTGAAGACACTGATGTTCTCATTCTACTGCTTTTCCATGCAGAGGAAAATTCTAAACCATTGGTTTTTCAATCCGATAAAATTCGAAAGTCTAAAGTATGGGATATTAAAAAGACTAAAGAGTTGCTTGGAAATGAAATAGTCGATTTGTTACCATTTATTCATGCTATCACAGGGTGTGACACGACATCTAGACTTTACGGTATAGGGAAGAAGGAAGGATTAAAGCGGTTGCGTGAGAATGCCTTTTTTAGAGAGTTGGCTTCAGTATTTTTAAAACAAGATGCAACGTCAGATGATGTTATACAATCAGGACAGTCAGCTCTTGTTATATTATACGGAGGTGAGACAGGAGAAAGCTTAGACCAGTTACGCTACAGAAAATTTAACCATAAAGTTCTTACCAATTCTTTGTCTTGTGTACATGTTCAGTCCTTGCCACCTACCTCAGAAGCAGCGTCTCAGCACTGCAAGCGTGCATATTATCAGATCCTAGAATGGACAAATGACTCTGTCCATATGTTAAGTCCATCAGACTGGGGATGGGTTCTACAAGGTACATCACTTTGTCCAATTAGAACAATTTTGCCTCCAGCTCCAGATAATTTATTGCACGTGATAAGATGTAAATGCAAATCTGGTTGCGATACACGCAGATGCACTTGTAGAAAAAACGGTCTTGACTGTAGCTCAGCATGTAGCGAATGTAAGGGACTAAACTGTTCAAACTGTAAAGTACTTGAGATTCACGAAGACGAGGACGATAGTGACATTTAATTCTAACATATACATGATTGGTTGGTGATGTGACTCTATAACATTTAAGCAAAAACTTTGAACGAAATTTTGTTTTTATAAGATTTGACAATGTGAATTCAGAAATATTGTATTTGGTCTCCCTCTTCTGTAACTGTGTTTTATTCAAACTACATTAATGTGTCAAAATAATGAATACGATGTTTCTGTTGAAGTCTAGTCTTTCTTTGAGGGATCAAAATTCTTCAAGTTAATATTCGAGATTTTTTTTTAATTTTTAGGTTTATAAATTTTCCAGTTTTCAGCGATTTTCTATTTAAAATCAGCGTTTTTTCTCAAAAAAAAACTTACGGCTATGCATTTTTAAGATTTCATCACGATAATACCTATAATTGCAACGTTTCCGAAAAAAAATAGGGACTTCGAGTTAAAATTTAAAAAAAATATATTTTTTTCCAGTTTTCAGCGATTTTCTATTCAATATCAGCGTTTTTTGAAAAAAAAACCTGCAGACTATGCATTCTTAATATTTGATCACGATGATACATATGATTGAAACGTTTTCTGAAAAAAAATAGGGACTTTGAGTAAAAATTAAAAAAATAAATCATTTTTTCCAGTTTTTAGCGATTTTTACATAAAAATCCCTATTTTACCCCCAAAACACAAATTTCCCGTGGTCTGTGAAACGCCGATTTTTAATATGTCACTAACAGGTATCCAATGAAACAAAATTGATATAAATTATTTCTGTTGCAATTACTTTGAGGTTGAGCCATTTTTCACCTCAGATTCCCTGGACTATAGATTAATTTCATAAAAAAGAGCCATTTGCCAATGTAATAAAAAGAATAACTTGTCAAAGAATTCAAATATAAAAAAATATTCAACCAGTGACCTAACAACACTGATAATTACGCGCATTCGTGAATTAATGTCACTCGTTGAATATTTTTCTCTATTTGAATTCTTCGATTAGTTATTCTATAACTAACCACAAAAGACAAAAAATTTATTAATATTATCATATCATAAAAGTTCTCTGGCTGTTTATGACGTCTTTACACTAAATCTATTTGATGTTTGATGTGTACGGATTGATAGTTTAGATAAGACGTGGCACGGTACTTGTCTATCCCAAATTCATGTATTTAGTTTTCATGTTATATTTGTTATTCTCGTGGTGTTTTGTCTGATGCTTGGTCCGTTTCTGTGTGTCTTGCGTTTCGGTGTTGTGTCGTTGTTCTCCTCTTATATTTAATGCGGTTCCCTCGGTTTTAGTTTGTTACCCCGATTTTGTTTTTTGTCCATGGATTTATGAGTTTTGAACAGCGGTATACTACTGTTGCCTTTATTTAGTCTTAGATGCATGATTTTTTATTAGTTGTTAATGGCGTTGAACTAGCTGTCAGATAACTGCGAGTACTCTCAGATCTATTAACTGTGTCTTTTTGTGTGGGGATGTATAAGTACCTGGTCACGTCCACTTGTATTTTTGTCCATCTGATGATTTAAGACTTTTCCGACTGATTTTTTTAGTTTGTTCTTATGTTGTTCTGTTATACCACTGTCCCAGGTTAAGGGGAGGGTTTGGGATCCCGCTAACATGTTTAACCCCGCCACATTATTTATGTATATGCCTGTCCAAAGTCAGGAGCCTGTAATTAAGTGGTTGTCGTTTGTTTATGTGTTACATATTTGTTTTTCGTTCATTTTTTTTTTTATATAAATAGACGTTAGTTTTCTCGTTTGAGTTGTTTTTGGTCATTTTGGTCTTTTGTGGACAGTTGTCTCATTGGCAATCATATTACAACTTATTTTTTACATCTTTAGAAATAAGAATGAGATATTAATGAGTATTAATGTGTAATTGCCAAAAGAAATTAACGAAAACGATATGACTCTTATTTAAATGACCCCCTCCCCAAACTTAAATAAATACAATAGTAGTACACATGGTCTGCCTGTCGCCAGCCAGGCGTCTCTTAACGCTCAATATTTCGATACTATCAAAATAAGTGTCAATGAATGGAAAGTCCGATCGAACAATTATTTGACACTAGGGTAGAATATAATTATCATCTATTTGACGCTGAATCTCAGTCAAAAAACTCCCAAGTAAAACATCTTAATACAAAAAAAAACTCAACTGTAAAAAAAAAAAAAGAACACTATGCTAAAAAATAGAAAGTAATGAAGCTCAGCTATTTTTCTTAGGTCATTCATCCTTTAACTTTAACTATTGAGAGATCTAAGGACGGATAGCATTCAAGCATACAACTTATCTTTAAACCGTGGGCATACACTTACATTTAGATTACAGTTCATGGCAGTCTCGTTGTACCAGAGTTATCGTCTGGATACTAGTAATCAAGACTACCTTTTTTCATCCGTGGAGATACACTTATATTTAAATTACGGTTCGTGGATGTTGTAATGCGATAAATATACTGTGTGCAGATGGCCAAGAATCAAGAAGCGACCTTGGGGAATGATTCTATAACATGGAACAGAGAAAATATTGAGCAAATATCAGGAAAAACTGTTCTGGTCATTGGAGCGTCTGGTAAAGACCGCCGATTTGTGTGGAAAACTTTTCAGGATTTGAATATTAAGGTAATTGATATTAAGGTTTATGACTCCTTTTCGCCATGTGCACTACGAAATTTTCAAACTGCAATAGCATCAGAACAGCAAATGATAGAGTGATAATGAATAATATGTATTGACCATTTCGTGCATATACCAAGAGGAAACTTCGTGCAAAACATTAAACCAACTCCAATAAAGATATTCATGGTTGTCGTCTTTTCACAATCAATAACGAAAATCAAGTCCAAGAGCGTTCAATCAGTTCTCAGAATTATTTTTCTTTATTTTCACGAATGCATTTTTTCGCTCGAAGTTAAATCAGCAAAGCTTTATGTAAAAGGTGCTCTCGACTTATTTGAACTGACTGGGTTTGTCACTTTTCATACTGAAGGTCAATGATTCGTACGGACCACTCCGGTATCCCTCTAAACAGTACGAACTTATCGCCATACCATAATACAAAAACTCTGAAAATGTCTTTATCGATCGTTCAATAATAACCAATCTAATATGATAGTCTTAAAATTTATAAATGTTTCAGGTTGTTCTTGTGGATTTAAAAGAAAACAAACACCTTCGTGACATTGTTGCTGTTTTGTTCAAATACAATTACTTTGAAAATTCAATACTAGCAGATGAAAGTCATGGTGATGCCATTATAAAACTTCTCGGTCCAACAGTGAACCAATTATCAGCATGCTTCACTTTCGACGAATATTGTATCCATTTAACATCAATATTGTGTCAGAAGTTAGGATTTGTTGGAGTCAGTCCTGATGTTGCCCTTATGGTCCAGAGCAAACAACTTACATATGATGCTCTGAGAACAGAACCACGTGATTATGATACCAATCAATATTCCCCTTTATCATTCCAAATCCAAAATGTATCAGATATATCAAATGCAAAAGGTTTATCATTTCCAGCGATACTGAAACCAGAATATGGTCATTTTTCCGAGGCTGTATCAAAAGTGTACTCAATTGATGATTGTGCTTCTAAATTTAACATGCTACAAAGTACATATGAAAAGGATTGGGATGGGGTTGGCTTTGGTAGTTCAATGGTTCTTATGGAATTTTTGCCAGGTATTGTTCACCATATTGATGTAATAATATTTCAGGGTGTTTTGATTAAAGCACTGGTCACTGACATGGGTCCAAAATTACCATATGGATTTTCTGATACAACCACGTGTTTTCCTACTACCTTACCAGATAAACTCGTGGCAGAAATAATTCAGGCATCATTCAATTGTTGCAGAAAGATCGGACTAGATAATGGCGTTTTCAATGTTGAAATGGTAGTGACTCCAAATGGTTAAAAGTTGATTGAAATTAACTGCAGACCGGGTTCTTACCGTAAATGTGTCGTCTTCCGAACAACGAACTCAATCGACCTATTCGTAACACTAGCTTTAATTGCTGCTGGAATAAAACCAGAGTTTCCTAAAACTAGCAATGTGTATGCAGTTGGATGTTATCTATACTCGTTCGCTCATAGTCGTCAATTACAAGACAAAACTGTTCAGCAAAAAATCATGGAACTGAAAATTAGAAAAGAAATTCTATATATTGAACGAACGGATATTTCTAAAGTTGATGAAATGTTTCCAAAGTGTTTTGCTCATTTAGTTGCATTTGACAAGACAAATGGAAAACTTGCAAAGCAAAAGTTGATAAAGATTTGCAAGGAACTCGCCTTATATACCAATGACTATGATTTAGAAAAGTTGACAAAATATTTCTATTAAATTTTATTTTACCCTTTTTGTTTTTGTTTTAGGGCACAAAACTGTAAACAGAAAAGTATAATCAGCAATGCAAGATCAACAAAAAGAGAATTATATATGTATATTCTATTTGAAAATATATTATCACTTTAGGGTTAAACACCCGAACATACTCGTCGAACTGTTTGATATTACGAGTCTACCTCATAATCTTATTTTCATAGATGTTGGTCATACTCCTTTTATATTGAATTTTGATATAATAAAATATATTGAATAGCATTTTGGTTTTTTGTAATTTGTCTTTTTATTGACAATCATACCACGCATTGTTATTGTTCTATTCACCTAGTGGAAATGTCATATTTATAAGGAACACTGAATACAACCTTTTTTCTATTAATGTTATGTTGAATCTAAATAGACCGCATCTTCTAACAGATAATTTAAAATATCCGTATTGAGCAAACATGACTTATTTCTAACCATATTAACAATTGAAGATCTGTAAACCATATTAACCATTTTTATCGGTAATTCGCATATTTTCCCTTTGATCTTACTGCCTAATGTTTTCGAGTATCAACGTACTGGCTGTATCACTGAAAATTAGGCAATACATTGTGTGACGTCATAATGGAATTTAAGTTAATAGACTTAAATTCAGTTATCGCCGGGGCCACTCACGGATTGTGTTTCATGTTTTAGATTTACCCGACATGAGTGACGTTATATTCTGTGACGTCATTTATTCCTTTTAGAATTTCATCGCAGCAAGCAAGATGTTTAAATTTTGTAAGCGGTAAACTTGAAAATTGAAATGGTAAAGTAAACCGTGTAAGAATTTGTATGGTTATCACCTGACTTATGCTTTTAATGTGATTAAAAGTAATCTTAGAAAGAATTCGTTTAATCGATCGTCAATTTTTAACCATGGAGAGCACATGGAAAGACTGTATGACGAATTCATTGGTCTCATGAATGGATTATTCGTTTTCATTTTTTATAATTATTTAAATTTTACAAGTGTGAGTAATTAGATGCAACATTGTCCTAAGATTTGCAGATTATAATAATGTTTACCAGGCGTCATTGTATATTTCTACATAAAATTAGATGCACGAGTGTTTTTATTTGAATTTTTTTTTTATATATTACTTTGATCTCATATCTTATACTATTGAAATTGAGTATTGACAGCTCGTCAAGTGCCTATGGGTAAGCCTAACAAATGGTATTTTGCGCTGTAACAGATCATGCAGGTTAGTAACGTGTCTTTAATGATTATGTGTTGTGGGGCAGGTGTTATCTTCCGAATTAAAAGTAAATTTTCCTTATGAGGGTATACATCGGTAATTGTGTATCTAAATCTTTCATAGCACATATACAGAAAATATTCCATGAAAGGATATGAACGTAAAAGGGACGTACTCTTTGGGGCGAATGACCCTGGTTCGTAACCGGAAGTTCAACTTTCGATACAAATAAACAAAAATCTTGGAAATCTTGAACAGAGACTATACCCGGAGTTAAGAAGCAGTAGCCAAAAGAAATCATTGCTAAATGTTAGCTTGCTGGTGGATTTAAGCAAATATTATCATCTGTATATATCCGGCTATACATTTTGCGTGTACCTACACATTTGTGTACTAAAAATTGTCAAGAGTCATTCATCACACAGACACAGTGACATGTACAAATGTATACATTTTATAGTTACTACTACTCTCTAGACTAGACTCGGTCGATATGGTATGAATAGTTCAGTTAGATCAAGAATTTAGCCATATGTCAACAGGCCACAACTTGAATTATTGTTGTAATAACGAATCCGTAATAACTCAATTATATACTAATATTACACTATGTTACTATCAACTGACTATGGATTTTAGTTTATATAAATCTGTATATATACTAATTTTGAATTATTTTTAAATTATTGTAACTATTATTGACACAACCACATGTATGAGTATACATAATTTTTAATTGTTATTGTTTCTTTGTACAGTTATTTGGTTTTGTTATGTCAATGCTACGTAGCATGGAGAAACTAATATTTACTTTTTGTTGAGTTGTAGCACATGTTGGGTAGATCAAGTAGAGACCTTGCTCGGCCACAGAACACGGCCAAGGATTGGAACAGTTGGACCAGAGACTTGGACAACAAGGCCACACCAGTTTTTTACAAATGGGTTACCAGACTGGACTGGATTCACGACTCATCACGCCACTAACTCAACTCCTTTGGTCACATACATTTGTACATTGGATCATCATCGATGTTATTTATGCTAACCCCTAGAGCTTCGCATTGGTATGATTCAGTTGAAAAATTTTCAGGTAATTGTCAGATTTTTTAGTTAAAAGCAGTATATTACTTTTAAGTTAAACCAACTCATGTACAAAATGTACATGTGATTCCAACATATAACAAACTTATTTATATAGATTAAGACAACTTTTTCTAATCTTATGGGTAGGATTGAAAAGATTTGTGTAACGTTTATATCTCAGTTTCTAAACTTAAAATTGCTGAATGTGTTACGTTTACAAATTTTTATGGCCATACAATGATGGGATGCCACATCATGTGCTTTAAATAAAAAAAATTTGTAAATATGAGGTTACATTCTATATAATTGTTATATAATATATTACATTGAAACTTTTAAATGTTGTTTGGTATTTATCACTTTTTGAATGGAGGACGCTATCGATTTATATAACATTATAATATTAATATTTATCTTGTTTAATAACCTGATAAATAAAAAAGATTTTTTTGTAATGTTAAATTCTCTCTTATTATAAGTAATTGGATAACTATATTTGGTATGTGCGTACCTTGCAGGTCCTCATGTCTGTGACGTGTCAGACAGTTTTCACTTGACCTCAACCTCATTTCATGGATCAGTGAACAAGGTTAAGTTTTGGTGGTCAAGTCCATATCTCAGATACTATAAGCAATAGGTCTAGTATATTCAGTGTATGGAAGGACTGTAAGGTGTACATGTCCAACTGACAGGTGTCATCTGACCTTGACCTCATTTTCTTGGTTCAGTGGTTATAGTTAAGTTTTTGTGTTTTGGTCTGTTTTTCTTATACTATAGTATATGCAATAAGTCTACTATAATTGGTGTATGGAATGATTGTAAGGTGTACATGTCTAGCTGACAGCTGTCATTTGACCTTGACCTCATTTTCATGGTTCAATGGTTATGGTTAAGTTTTTGTGTTCTGGTCTGTTTTTCTTATACAATTCAATTCAATTCTTTATTACTTTGAGCAAATGATGCTCATCAGTACAAATATAATATATATGCAAATACAATATATCAAAAATAAATACATAAAACATATATAACTGATAAATGAATACATCCGAGAAGAATAATAATCTGTAGTAAGTATTGGTAACTTATAACATGTCTGTTCTACGTTTAAATGCATGGAAAAGAAATTTACAAAGGTTACATATGTCTTTTACATTTTCTGTGCTCAACAACTGTATAAGCTTAAATGAAGATGGACGCTTATAATAATATGGCTTAATATACTGTCTCCTAATTGCATTATAACAATCACACTGTAAAATGAAATGAAACTCGTCTTCTATTGTATTTAAAGTACAGAGAATGCATTTTCGTTCTGATCTATTAACACCGTGATATCGTCCTGTTTCAACAAATAAGTTATGTGAAGACAATCTTATTCTCGTTAGATACACTCTAAAATTCACATGTTTAGTAAGGTAAAATTGTAAACGAACATTATTTACACAGTATTTATATAAAAAACACTTTGGCGAGTCATCCAATAGTTGATTCAAATATTGATTAGCTTGATCAAATATTCTAGTTTTGATAAAATACGGAAGAGTGTCATTTACAACTAAATTATCTTGGTTATACCAAGAGTCATTCAAACCCAAATTAAACAATAAATACTTCAGTTGATAAATCCAACTATTTCTGTTATTACATTGATTCTGTACCTGGTCTTTGTAACAATTTTCAAGAATACAATTATTAGTTGATAGAAGTTTAAACCAGTATCTTATAATATTATACAATCTAGAATATATCAAAGGATATCTACCAAGTTCATAGTACACCATTACATTCGTTGTACATTGTTTGACACCTAAAATATTTTTGCAAAAATCTAACTGAACTTTTTCAATATTCGGAGCTTTATGAAAGCCCCATATCTCACTGCCATAGCATAAAATACCACTTATATATGTATCAAACAAATTAAGGTATGTGAAAACATTCAAATATAAGGATGACACTTTTGATTTCAAGGCAAATACAGCTTTCCTGCCTTGCTCAGCTAATTGCTTTTGAGTTTTTAAAAAATTTCCGTTATAATTCAACAAAATACCCAAATAACAAAATTCATCAACAATGTCAATAACACTTCCATCAAAATACCACTTTTCTTCAACCCTCACATTACCACCATTTCTAAATACCATAATTTTTGTTTTAGCATTGTTCACAGTTAAACCCCATTTTTGAGTGTACAATAAAAGTGTGTCTAACATATCTTGTAAACCTTTTACAGAATCAGAAAATAATATCATATCATCGGCATACATAAGCAAAAATAGAGACAATTCCTGTACTTCATACGGTACATTACCGTTATTTAAAAATTCCATTTCAAAATCGTTCACATATAATGAAAAAAGGATTGGAGAGAGTACTTCCCCTTGCATTAAGCCAACTGTACTCGTGAACTGCTCTGAATAAAAACCATCAATTCGTACACATGACTTCACATTTGAATACATTGATTTTAGTAATGATAAAAGTTTCCCTGTTATACCAATTTTTGACAATTTCAACCATAAATTCAGTCTACATATTGTATCAAACGCCTGTTTGTAGTCTACAAAACAGCAATACAAACGATTCTTACTGGAGAGTGTTTTTTGGATGACAGTTAATAAACTAAACATGGCATCAACTGTACTGCTGCCCGGCCGAAATCCAAACTGTACATCAGTTATAATGTCATAGGTATCGGACCAAAGTAATAATCTCATATTCATAATGGACGTGAACAATTTGGCCAAATTACTAACCAAACTTATGCCGCGATAGTTTACAGGATCAGACGGATCGCCTTTTTTAAAAACTAGAACAAGTATCGCAACTGTCCATGATGTCGGAAAGTAACCAGAAGACAATACCCTGTTGAACATTTCCTCTAAAAACGGAATCAGCACATCCTTATATTCAATCAACATTTCGTTCAGAATCCCGTCAATTCCATGACTTTTCCCACGTTTCAATTTGGAAATACATTTTAAAATTTCGTCCTGCGTGATAACATTGTCAAGTTCACACGTAGCGGGATGCATAGCGGGTATGATAAATGCATGGCGGCCGAAATTTGATGCGTAGCGGTACCGCAATGCATGAATAGCCTAGGGAAAACACTACTATATGCAATAGGTCTACTATAGTTGGTGTATGGAATGATTGTAAGGTGTACATGTCTAGCTGACATGTGTCATCTGACCTTGACCTTATTTTTTATGGTTCAGTGGTCAAAGTTAAGTTTTTGTGTTTTGGTCTATTTTTCTAATACCTTGTGCATTAGGTCAACTATATTTGGTGTATGGACATATTTTATGATCCTCATCTTGTTTACGCTGGTTTTATTTGACTTGGACCTCATTTTCACGGTCCAGTGCTAAGTTTTAAGTGTTTGTGTGTTTTGGTCTGTTTTTCTTTATTTATAAGCAATAAGTCAACTATATTTGTTGTATTGAAGAATTGTTAGCTGTACATGTCTGCCTGGCATGGTTCATCTGACCTTGACCTCATTTTCATGGTTGATTGATCAATGTTTCCTTTTCTGGGTTAATGTTGAGTTTATGTGACAGTTGTATTAAAGCTTTATATTTAGGTCTATCAAGATAGTATCAAGGATTAGTAAAGAAGGCGAGACATTTCAGTGTGTGCACTCTTGTTTTTATATATATACATATATATTAAGGGAAAAAAGGGGTCCAATGGTTTTATCTTGTAATCAACTTTTAATCTTGACAAGTTTTTTTTTTTTTTTTTTTTTTACTTTTTAAATTGTCAGTCGCAGTTAAATATACACATGTATGTACATGTAATATTAGCAAATCTAGAACAAACTAAGTAATTATTTACAGCTTGTCTTGCAGTCTGCTCCACTGCTAAAAATCTTTAGTATTTAGGTGTCAACAGCTTAATTTATATACAATGTATATACTACTATAGAATGTATTGTAATCTTCATCCTGGGGTATTCTAGAAGTTGCCCAATTTATGAGTATCGTACGCTGTATGTTTAGGTGCTGTTTGTTATTTTAGGCTGGTGCTTTATGAGGAATTTTGCTTTGCATAAATGATTGGCCTTACTGGTTGCTGGGCAACAGTTGATTTCAAATTATGGTTGTTATTTATTATGGCATTGGAAATTATAGTACAGGTTGAATTTCAGTAACTTTAGCATGAACTCTAGGACGATTTGAATTGTTATGCTTTTAATTATGAGGGTATCTAGATGTTGTTAAGCACTTGTTTGTGTTTTGTTTTTTGTGTAACACAGGTCATCCTTTATAACTTTTGGATGTCCTAACAGGTAATTTTAACCAGGTTTACCTTGTTTAATCCAGGCCTTGTGATATCCAAGTTCAAATCACCTTGTCCTTTAATGTAATAAAGCTGTCCTTTCATTGATTTTGAAGGATTATAAAATCAATAAATGGGTTGGAGATCCAATACTGACACTTAATACAGGGTTTTCCAGAAGAATTATTATTTTTCTTGATTTATTATGCTTTAAATTGTAATCATATTACTATGTAGCATATACTTCCATGTAGCTATTTGCCATACAGAATTGTAAGAGATTTTTAATGTTTGATGTTTTAATAGTAGAATCCTCAATAGTAAGTATGTTTTTGTAGCAGACTGATATCCTCCAGATGGGGTTGACTTAGGTCTAGGCATGGAATGTTTTTTGTGGTGGCATATTTGTAGCATGTTAAACGTTAACTCAGAATATACATGTATAATGAAACTGTAAGGATCCAACATAATTTTAATAAACTTGTAGTGGTATTGACACAGGTAGTTCTACAGTGGGTCTTTGCCAATGAGATGTAGAACATGACCAGATGGAGTGTGAAATTCATCATTCTTAAGTAAGGATGGTTGCAATTTAGACCAATGCAAACTGGACTGGTGCTGGCGGCCCAGTGTTCTCCCCAGGATTTTTGGATAGCACCAGGGTAACGCGTGACGAAATGAATTTTACAGTATTTTGTGTCGCGTTGCGTCGCATATTTTTTTCTTGTTACTTTTTGTCATTACCTGTTTGCCTTTGTTTTGTTTACTGTGGTACTGTGTTGTAGGACATAAGGTCAGAAAATTATTGGTAGAAAAAGTCAATAAACAGCTTGTATACTTTAATAGCTTTGAAGAATAAATAAAAGAAAGCACAATTAGTCTTTAAGCTGAAGTCACCTCTTATATTTTGATCAAGCCATTTTGTCCCGATACTTGTAGTTACACTACACATTCCCCATGTTAGATTTCTCCATAACAATGAACTTTGAACAAGATTTTGATACAGAACCATCAGTAAATCAAAAACTATTTTCCATAGTTTTAGACCTGATTCTTTTAGACAACATCAATTTTATTTTTATGATTAAATCTTTGTTGCAGACATGGAGAGTATTTTATGGGAGTTATGGGAGTTATATATTCACAAGGGTTAACCCTAGCTACAGTCCTAGCTAGGGTTCACTAGTAATTGTAACAGACGGCTTTTTATCATGTGTTGCAGTGAGATATATAGCATAAAAAAAAATACTGATTTATTATAATATGTCTGTGCATCAATAATGGTATGATTCTCAAAGATAATTTGCAAAACATTTTTGTTGGTATGTTCTTAGAATGTTTTTATACTTAAGGATGTATTCTTCTGACTTTACAGTCTCGTTCAGTCTCATTGAAATCTCGTTCTTGAATTATTTCCAAAACATGTGACAGAAGTGGAAAATATCAATGAATTTTTAAAATATTATAATCAAACATAAATCTGTTAAAAAAATTTGTATTTACAATGAATGGTTTATGAGTAATCCAGTTTTCAAATTTTGCTTCCAATCAAATCAGTATTTTTAGCCAAAATTTTGAGAAAATGGGTGAGGGATACAAAAAAAGATTTTACAAGAATCATGTACATCCCATATCATTTTGGTCTTTTCTAGTTTCTTAGATGTATTTTTTCAATCATTTATAACAAACAAGTTGAAATAATATGCATTTTGTTCTCAAAACTGAGAAAAATCACAAAAATACAAAATTGACAGCAAGGTAAATTTTACACAAAAAAGCGTCAAAATATGATAAAACTTTCTTATATTAACACCTACCTATAGTTTTTGTAAGTAAAAATTATTCAGATTGGTCCACTTCATCTTTATAGAAAGTATGAAAAAAAGTTTGTGGAACTGTGATTTTTTTCACGATAATAGCCCAAAAATAGGTAAAAATCGATGAAAAATGGGAAAATCATCAAAATTTGGCATTTTCAAATGGCTGTAGCTAAAAAAGAAGTGCACCACCATATGATTTTTTCTTCACCAATTATTTTGTTACAGTCTTATAAACCCAAAAATCAGGCTTAGAAAAAAAGTTTAATTCTAGAAATTTTTGGCTCCTCAGAGGTGTACATCCTTAATGTAACATTCTAATATAATTTTGCATTCAATTTGTACTTTATTTTCATTTGCAATGAGAAATTATATGTGAGGAGCATTTATTTGTAATTAGCAAAATCAGGGGAAGTAACTCCACAATTCATTCCTAAAAGGCAAATTATTTTGACTTGAGACTTGAGACTGGCGTAATCAGCTGGTAATAGGGTTCATTAACAAATGTCTGCTTGTCCCTCACAAGTATGTTATTAAAATTATGATCTCTTAATTAATTAAAACACAAAAGAATCATGTACATCGATGAGGGGCCTAATGGGGGGTCCTCATCACGGATCACGGAAAACAAAAAATATCTATCACGATTCACAAAAAATTAACATAACCAAATCACGACTTAATTTCCTCAAAATCACAGATCACGATAAAAATTGGCATCTTTCACGGATCACGAAATGAAAACATCCTCGATCACGAAGAACGAAATTAACCCATCAGCCCCCTCATCGATTAAATCCAATCATCAAGGTAAATCGATCACGTGGTGTAAACAATCTACTGGTCCGAGTACACAGTTATCGTCCTTTGATTTTCGTTACGAATATAGTCCTTAGTGTGGACAGTGTGTTACTTGTCAATTTTTGTTATACCCCTTCCAAATTTATTTCTTCATGTTTTATGCCTCATATAGCAAGTTGGGGGATGAAATGACACTGTAAAAAAATTTGAGCTGATGAAGTTTTCTATAATTTTGATATAATTTGTCCCAAAAGTAGTACAACACACTGTAAAAATATTATTGAGAAAGCGCAGGTGGGATTTTTTTTATTTTCATTTATTGTCTAAAAGAAATGCACTACGAAACAACTGTGTACTCGGACCTACTTGTCAATACTGGATTAAACTGGTTAGAACTAGTCAATTTTGATGTAAAGTTGAAGTCATCTGAAACTTTACCGATTAATACGATTTATTTACCGAAAACTTAAGCACCACGGAGAAAAATTATACATCGCGGCAAGAAGAGTGCTATAGAATGTACAACTATTTATTGCCTTTATAATAAGCTGTCGGGTTGCTACATAAAATATTATGATTCGATCAGATCAGAACTGTGTGCAGATGGCCAAGAATCAAGAAGCGACCTTGGGGAATGATTCTATAACATGGAACAGAGAAAATATTGAGCAAATATCAGGAAAAACTGTTCTGGTCATTGGAGCATCTGGTAAAGACCGCCGATTTGTGTGGAAAACTTTTCAGGATTTGAATATTAAGGTAATTGATATTAAGGTTTATGACTCCTTTTCGCCATGTGCAGACCTGCCAACTTTTGAAAATCTCCTTGGGGGATTTAGCGCGCGACAAGAATTTTAAGAGTTACAATTTAAGCGACTTTTCTGTGAGCATTGTTTTTTACTCCTAAAATAGTCTAAGTTCTCTTCTTTTTTTCTTTTGGTATACTTATGGTGAGCTTGAAGGCATGATTTCTTGTATTTGCATAATTAATGTCCTATTAAATTATAAAATTGACAAAATAACTGAGAAAATAGCATCAAAATTAAAGGATTCAAAGTAGAGACCCCCCCTTCAAAGACCTTCTCATCTATGAACCTTCACTCAAAACACCTAAAACTACATGTCCTAAAGTAAGAAGGATGAAGACAGATTTTGATTTAGTCAGGCTTACTCATGGTCTTATCAGTATCAATGAGAAAATGGATAAAATTTGAGTTATCTTTCTTTGTATTCAGAGGTGCTCTTACCGGCGGAGGCTTATACAGTAACACAGTAGAAGTGTATACAAAATGGCGTCGATTTTTAATCAACAGACACACGATGTCTGGATTCAAAAATAAAACAGATTTCAAGATAAACGATGTTTTCTTGAGAGTTCATTACAGTTCTCATCTTTCAATAAATTATGATTTTGCTGTGGAACTACGGCAAAAGTTGCAAATTGTGCTTGTATGATAAATTGATTAGGGGACGACCATTTGATATTCTGGGGGGGGGGGGGGGGGGGGGGGGCAGGAGGATTATTATTTTTGTAAACTGAGAGTACAGATTATTCATTTTCTGCACTATTGAAGCAAGATTTTTCATTTTCATTAAAGCAAGGGACCGATTATTCATTTTCACAACTATATTTATGATATTCGAAAACATACATTTTTAAAAAAAAAATTGTTAATTAATGAGTTATACATGTACAGCAAGTCATTATGTACCATTTAATCAGAAAAGATCATTATCCCCTGCAGAAATTTTAGCAGAAATTTTAAGATTCAAGATTTCATTCATAACCCCAGACACATACTTGTGTACAATAGGACAATATAATAAACACACATTTTAAGATAATACACAGTGAGACAGGACAAAAGAAACACAAATATAAAAAAGAAGATGTGGTTTGATTGCCAATGAGACAACTATCCACAAAAGACCAAATACATAGTAATAATTATATTATAAAATACAATTGGTATAATTAGATTTAAAAGTATTTTATAATTTTCTTCGCAAAATGAATCATAAATTTATATTCCAAAGCAATATTGCATACATACATAGTATTAAAGTTAATATAGTTTGGTTTTACCTAGCCTCTTTTTAAAGTATTGTCAAACATATTTTGCCGAGCGGAGCGAGGCCAAAAAATTTTTGAAGGGTTTTGGCACCGCTGAAGGCCCAAAAAGCTATAGACCTGCTGATTTATTTATTTTCAAAACATTGCAAGTCAGGTTATTTATTTTCAAACTACCACAGAACAAACCATTTATTTTTGTGATTATCATGGCTGAGTTATTTATTTTCAAAAT